>NC_062966.1:18752716-18811716 GCF_023119035.1 Salvia hispanica
TTGAGAAACGTGCATCTTACCCAAAGGAAAGCGACCTGTAGGATGTCGATGGGTCTTCACTATTAAGAGGAGACCAGATGGCTCAGTTGAGAGGTACAAAGCAAGGCTGGTTGCGAAGGGCTATACTCAGACCTATGGGGTAGACTATTCAGAAACCTTCTCCCCAGTAGCCAAGATGAACACAATTCGAGTCTTATTATCTGTAGCGGCAAGCAGAGATTGGCCTCTGCACCAATTCGATGTGACGAATGCCTTTCTTCACGGTGAGCTGAAGAAGGAAGAAGAGGTATATATGGAGGCTCCTCCAGGATTTGCAGCAGACTTCAAGATAGGTGAAGGATGTAGGCTAAGGAAAACACTATATGGGTTGAAGCAGTCCCCAAGAGTATGGTTTGGAAAGTTCGTCGGGGCAATGATCAGTTATGGGTATAAACAGAGCAACTCCGATCATACTCTGTTTCTGAAGAAAAGAGGAGATAAAATCACTTGCTTGATCATTTACGTCGATGATATGATTATCACAGGTGATGACTTGGAAGAAATTGAGAGCTTGAAGAGGAACCTGTTTCAGGAATTTGAAATGAAGGATTTAGGAGATCTCAAGTATTTCCTTGGGATTGAAGTGTTAAGGTCACAGAGAGGGATCTTTTTGAGACAGAGAAAGTACATTTTGGACATCCTAGCAGAGACGGGTCTCCTAGAGTGTAAGCCAACAGATACGCCTATAGCAGTTAATCATGGGTTGCAGAATAATGATAAGGCCGAGTTGACCGATCGAAGTCGATATCAGCGACTAGTTGGAAAACTTATTTATCTATCACACACTAGGCCAGACATTGCCTACGCAGTAGGGATCGTAAGTCAGTTTATGCATCGACCACAGACGGACCATATGGAAGCAGCGCTCAGGATTTGCCGATATCTGAAAGGGACAACAGGACATGGAGTGTTGTTCTCTAAGAGTGATAATCTTGACATTCATGGGTACACCGATGCTGATTGGGCGGGGAATCCTAATGATAGAAGGTCAACCGCCGGGTACTTTACCTTTGTTGGAGGTAACTTGGTGACTTGGAGAAGTAAAAAGCAGAAAGTGGTCGCCCTCTCGAGTGCTGAGGCAGAGTTTCGTGGAATCAAAAGTGGACTGACTGAGATAATGTGACTAAGAAGACTGATGAAGGAACTCAGCTTAGCTCCTAGCAGAAAGTGTCGACTATACTGTGACAACAAGGCCGCTATAAGCATCTCAGAGAATCCAGTTCAACATGATCGAACCAAACATGTTGAGGTGGATAGACACTTTATCAAGGAAAACATTGAAGGAGGCATTGTAGAGCTGCCATTTGTTCGCTCAGAGGATCAGCTTGCTGACATTTTGACAAAGGCAGTCAACAAGAGAGTTTTTGAAGAGGCTCTTTGCAAATTGAGTATTGGAGACCGCACCACTCAATTTGAGGGGGAGTGTTAGAAAAGAAAAGATTGTGATTGGAATCGATTACTCCAATTAGGTGATTGACAAAATATTTTGTAATTAAATTATAATACTTGGTGCCCAAGAATACTTGAAGCTCAAGAATACTTGGTGCTCAAGATTACTTGGAGCACAAGTTCTACCATATTTACTTGTTTGTAATCCCTATTTAAAGGGTGCTTTATATAATGAAATAATCATCCTATTCAAAACAACCATTCTCTTTTCTTCTTCCCTTTCAATTATGTTTTCTGCACCATTTAACAATATGCACTTAATAATAGGACGTGAAGAAGAAAGTTATAAACTATTTGGACGAATCACCTAGAAATAAATCATATTGATTGCCATGTAAGAACAGCTGATATGTATCAATCACTACATTTCAGTATTTAAAACATAGTTTTCTCACAATAGCAAAGCCTACAGTTCAGACACTGTCAACAACGATTGGACTTCGAACTCTGTGGGCCCCATCAGACCATTCGAGTGAGGCCGACACCATTTTCCTGCTGATCTTATCACTGATAACCACTTCAAATGATTTTCTCTCATTAGATGCTCCAAATGATAGGATTCCAGGTCTTACTGTGATGGCATACTCGCTGCTTTGCACAACATTTGTTCCGGGAGAAATTCACAACGTCAATAGCAACGTGACTAGTAATTGAAGGGTAGTTGACATCTTTATGAACAAGTGCCTCTGGAGATCCAAGCTGGACAGGTGAAGTTTCCTGCGATCCTAGCAGAAGGTGCTCCTCCTCTTGCAGTCCCTTTTGCAATGCCATAGAAACTAGCATCTCTCACAAGGTTTCCTGCTGCTGTAGATGCAGTGTGAGTTCCATGGCCAATGATGTCTCTGGCTGAATTAGTGTTCGATGATGAATTCGAGTTATAGTAAAGCTTACTGGAAATCAAGAATTAAGAGTCAACACAAAAAACACATGATTGTGTACTAAGAGAGGAAGAGATCATACTTGTTGCAAGTGAAGTTCATTCCACCATTGCAGGCCCCTCTCCATTTGTTCGAAGGAGGCCTGAAGGGCCAAGCACCAGTGTCGATAACACCAAGATCTTGTTGTTTGAGGATTTAAAGTTATGCTAGGGAAAATCGACACCACCTTTCCATGAAATGCATAGCAATTCAGTGAGTAATTTCGTCGAAAATCACTTGGAATGAATTATGCAGAGATGTGTAAGGTAGGCTGCAAATCCATTGAAACTCCTCTTATAACTTCTCACCAAAGATTTCTTCCGATAGCTACATATGGGTTACATATACCAGCCAATATATAGTTTTGCAGCATGAATAGCATAAAACTATTTATGCAAATAGAAGAATTAGTATACTATACACTTGATTTAAAGAGATAATGTTCAAGGACATGATCCTATTATTAATCCCATACTTATTTTGTGTATGAATTCAGAGGATCAGCAAAGCAAAAAAAGAGCAACCTCTTGATTTTATTTGAGTTCCTTTTATGTCTTCACCAATAAAATAGGTCCCCGCTAATTTATTGTTACTTGTTTAAAAAGATAATTCAAATCCAGCGACAATGAGCAACATATTGAATACTTTATCAATTTATCCTATCATTCTAGAATTATTTTTGTTCCTTGTAGAAATTGGATTTATTTACAATTTGTCGTACTTGTTAGTAGTAACATTTTCAATTTAATAAAGATTCGAAATATTGCCATATTTATTTATTTCAAAAGTCGGTGGTAAATTTTCCCTTAAAATGGTTAGTCATCGACGCGTTCCACAACTGAAGACCAGAATTCTGATCTGATTTCACCCAAATTCTCAAACCCTAATTCCTCAATTTCTGTTTCTTCTCCTCCCTCCCACAGCATCTCCAACTCCAACAATCATGCTGCTATCCCCAGGCCACTCGCCGCGCCACCTCTCTACGCCTTCACCCGCCCCTTCCGCTTCCTCCGATAACCCTAATTCCTCCCATGCCACCTCTTCAGCTCCCGATTTCGACAACCGAAAGCGCCGCCGTGGGCCCGATGTTCTGGACGAAGACGCATACGTGGCCGCAATCGAGAAGATAATCGAGCGAGACTTTTTCCCTGACATCCCCAAGCTGCGCGATCGCCTCGATTGGCTGCAGGCAATTCGCAGCCACGATCCCGTGCTTATCCGCGATGCCCAGCTCAAGATCCTCGAGCGCCGCCGCATCCGGAAGGGTGAAAAGTCCGCTGCTGATGCTTCGCTCCGCTCCGCCACTGCAACCCCTGGTTCGTCCTTTTTACGAAATAGTTCGGTTACTCCGTCGTTTTACAATGAGCATAAAGAGAATTTTGTTAGCGATAAAATTGACGGCGGTGATGATGGAGGGGAAGGGCAAGTGGATGTTTCGTTGTCGCTTGATGAATTTTTTAGAAGGTACACAAGTGAGGATAATGAGAGCTTTTCGAAGCTTGTAGAGAAAGTGAATCGGAAGAAGAAGGAAAAGTATGGGTATTTGTTGGGAGCTGATTCAGTCGAGGGGAATTCCGGGAACAATTTGATTGAGGAAGGGAATAAACGGGAGAAAAGTAGTACTGATGGCTATGGAACATCGGATCAGCCGGTGAGTACATTGGACGGGTGGAAATATACAGCCAAGAACTTGCTGATGTATCATCCGGCTGATAATGGCGAAGTGCCTTTAACTGAGGAGGAAAGAGCGTTGAGGTTGAAGGCAATGACGAAGGAAATTAGCAGACCAAATACGAGATTCCATGCCAAAGCTTTAGATGCTGATGAAGCACAGGATGATGACTCTGCTGTTGTGCTCTATCCACCTGTTGCTGGGGCTACTCCTATTGCAATAAGCAGTAGAGATATTGATAAGGTGAAGAGATATGATTTGGAGGATTTGAGGAAGACCCCAAATAAATTCTATGCAGAGTCTGAGAAGAAGGCAGATAATGGATATAGTTTTGTGAAGACGCCTTCCCCTGCTCCTGGGGTTGATGAGTCACCTTTAATAACCTGGGGTGAAATTGAGGGGACTCCGCTGAGGTTGGAGGCAGAGGATACACCAATTGATATTGGCGGCAGTGGGAATGGACCACAGTTTAAAATTCCGATGCCTCCTTCAAGGGATATGAAGGCGCATTCTTTGTCGAGGGAGGCTGCAAGGAAGCTCAGGGAGAGGTCAAAGATGTTTCAGAAACCACCACTGCATTCGCCAGTTAGAGGAGGAAGCGCAAGTCCAGGTCGACAAATACTTTCACCTGCTGCCCAGAAGTTTATGAGGAAAGCAATTGCCAAGTCTTCAAATTCTATTGATGAATCCCTCAGAGCAAGTTATCGCAGTGGGAGCCCCGGATTGAGCACTCCAAAAGCTGGGAGGAGTATGTCTCGGTTGGGAAGAGATGGCAGCGTAGGTTCCAAGTCACCTTCTGTGAGAGAAGGCTCTGATCCACCTTGGTGATCGGTCTCTACATCGTCAGTTCTTGAGTTCTTCTATCCTTACCAGATGCAATCATCTAGTAGTAGTCTACAAATTTATGGGGCATTCCTTTCAGAATCTTCAGATGGCGAAGAAGATATAGTTCTTTCTCTATGTTTATTTCATAGGTTTCTGTCTTTACTATTATTACCTTTCATGTTGTAAAATGGTGAATGTTATGCAATGCAATAACCTTGATTGCCAAAATGAGATTGTGATTGAGATTGAGATTGAGAGTACAAGGTCCTTTGAAGCATTTATTTATTGTTCAGGACTACTATTATTCTTGTTGTGGGTATTTGCTTTATTTTTTATTTATACTATGACATTCCCATAAGGAATGATCGAAAGCCTATAAGGTGCTTGCGCTGTTATAAAGGATTGACAGAGCTCATGAGATCTTGTTTTTAGTTCTATATAATATACTTATAATAATCAGAAGCACCATTCTGCGGGAGTTACAGATTCACTGGGTTTATTATTGTGAAGCTTAGTTGTGGACTCTTCCTCACTGAGATAAAAATTACATTTTGGAATATAAACAGCTACTGTGTTACTTTTTGTTTGAAATTGGAGATATTGAAGCTTAATACCCTAGGTCCTAAGTTTATTTATCCAATTTTCTTTTAAGATTCGGTGTACGCAAGAAAATATTTGAATTTTGGAATCCAATGTCTGAATTTGTTAGTTCAATATGTGAAAGATGCTAAGACTTGCATAGAATAATAATACTACTAGTTTGCAGTGGTGCAAATAACTGACTACTTGCCAATGTAAAGGAGGAAAACATATTCCTAATAAATGGGCGATCTATTTCATCACTTTTCTTTAAATAGGTTCACCTCTCATTAGTACAAACGTCAATTGTAGTACCTCCATCCTCACTGGTAATCCATTCTTGTCGCACAAACATCCATAATCCTCTCCTGGCTAAATATGTTTATTTATCCCCTTCATTTTCATCTTTTTCCATGTACAAGTCTGCCTCAGGCTCTGTACATTCATATCTTTTCAAGGAAACGAAAACCGAATCACTGGTCTAATCTCCAGTGATTCTTGTTTTCCATTCCTTGTTAGAATATATACATATTTCATGGCGTCCATTTATAGCATCAAGATGTCAATTCTCCTCCTCTCCCTGTTATATTTAGTTGCACTGCTGCCTAAATCCAACGCAAAAATTGCAGAAATGGATGATTATCTCAGAAAAAAGGCTGAGCAATCCCATCTTGAATATATCAAGGCCTATGTTCCCAACCCTGAGGCTGTTGCTGAGGAAATCAGTCAAGAAGTTGGCGAGTAATTCCTCTCTCTCTCTATATATATATCTCTCTTCCTCCCTTTCTCTTTCTCATGCATGTTTGTTTGCATTTGCATAGGACAATGGTGCACCATATCACCAAGAGGAGGCACCTCCTGGAAGGTGGCAACAAGGCTACAAACCCCATCGACCGTTGCTGGCGCGGCGACCGCAACTGGGACCAGAACCGCAAGAGGCTCGTGGACTGCGTCCTCGGCTTCGGCCGCCACACCACAGGAGGAAGGGACGGGGAATTCTACGTCGTCACCGACAACTCCGACGATGACGTGGATAACCCTAGGCCGGGCACCCTCCGGCACGCGGTCATCCAGACGGAGCCCCTGTGGATCATCTTCGAACGCGACATGCTCATCAGCCTCAAGCAAGAGCTCATCTTCGCCAGCGACAAGACCATCGACGGCCGTGGCGCCAAAGTCCGCATCGCGTACGGGGCCGGCTTCACGATCCAGTTCGTCCACAACGTGATCATCCACAACATCCGGATGCACAACATCGTCCCGGCCTTCGGAGGCCTGATCAGGGACGCTGTCGACCACATCGGCCTCCGCACCATAAGCGACGGCGACGCCATCTCCATCTACGGCTCCAACAACATCTGGATCGACCATGTCTCCCTCTCCAAAGCCACCGACGGCCTCATCGACGCCATCGAGGGATCCACCGCCATCACCATCTCCAACTGTAAATTCAACAACCACAATGCTGTAAGTTTTGGACATCATCACTAATCACTATCAAGAACAAGAACAAGAACAAGAATTGAAGATTGTTTGCTAAAACTGGCACAGGTGATGCTTCTTGGAGCACATGATAGTACTACTGAAGACAAACTGATGCAAACAACAATTGCATTCAACCGTTTTGGTGAAGGTTTGGTGCAGAGAATGCCGAGGTGCAGATGGGGTCTATTCCACATCATCAACAACTACTATTCCCACTGGCAAATGTATGCCATCGGCGGCAGCGCAAACCCCACTATTATCAGCCAGGGCAATCGATACAAGGCTGCAGACAACTCCAACACCAAGCAGGTACCAAACACAAATGCGCGCGTATATATGCAGAGTACTGAGCAAGACAATTAACTTGTTGCTTGCAGGTGACCAAGAGGGAGTATTCTTCTGAGGAGGAGTGGCAGAATTGGCAATGGCAATCCGAAGGCGATGTGTTTGTCAACGGAGCCTACTTCCAATCTTCTGGTCCGAAGATCAAACACAACCACTGGAGTGTTGCCACAAAGAGGCACATGATGAAGTTCAGGCCAGGCTCATATGCAGGCAGGCTATCGCGATATGCAGGCGTCCTCAAGTGCGTTGCAGGGAAACTGTGCTGATCGGGGAGGTAGTAGGAGAATTGTACATCTGCATCCATCACATGTATGACGTCGGAAAAATATTTCAATAAACGTTAACTTTGTTTATCAAACAATGCTGCACTTTTAATACAATATCATCTGTCAAGTTAACTAATAATCAAAATCTTGATGGGAAAGTCCTTCTGTTATGCCCTTTAAACGCAAACATTGATCACTGAAACAACAATACAATTCGGAAAAACCTTTCATAGCAATGCTTCTCTTGCGGTGCTTTTCTGGTTCCGAGAAGTAGTTCTTCATAACCTCAGAACTCACAAGGATGATTCCTTGCAGCAGTAGTTCCTTTGGTTCTCTGCAATCAAACGCATTTAATATTTTGAAATCGAGAAGCATACAATTTGCTATAGTGAACTCAAACCTACAATAAAAAGACTTTGTTACAACAAATCTTAATAGCAGCAACTCTTCGTGAAGCATAGGATCTATTTTGTCAGAAGTTTTTCCACCAAACTCTAATCTATACATATACAAAGCCACAGTTTTGGCCGGCCCACTTCTTTAATAAAATTTGGATTTATCATATATCATAAATTTTTGACTCATATTTTATCTAAATATATTACATGCTGTCATTGTTTTGGCACATGTAAAGCAATTTCAGATTAATAAAAGACGTTTGAAAGACGTGTAAATGTGCAAAACCATTCTTAAAAACTATAGTACTTTTTAGCTAATAGGTCAAATCATATGAACTATTGTAAAGTAACCATGTGAAAATAAAAGGCTGACAATAAACCCCAAATGACACAAGACTTTCAATAAATTCAAATAAGCATTTGGGTAATGCAAATTATAGGAGTATATTTTTTTATAAGTTTTTAGGCAATTTTCACAATTGTCAGCTCCTAAATTCTCGTGCATTGTTGAGATATCTCGAAAACCATTGAATACTTCAATAAATTGGTGTATAATAATGTAAAAATTTTAGTCCCTACGGCTAGGGGTGCTTAAACGGTTCTTCGGTTCTCGGTTAACCGGAATCGGAACCGGAACCGACCGGTTAATTGAGGAACCGGAACCGGAAAATCCGGTTCCGGTTCCGGTACCGGTTCCAACTTTTTAAATAACACCGGTTCCGGTTCGGAACCGGAACCGACCGGTTCCTAACCGGGAACCGGATTATAATTCAATTTTATTTTTTTTATAATTTAATATACTAAAAGATCTAATTTATTGAATTAATTTTGAATTAAAGTAAAATAGTTTGAAACATTAAGTGATTTTTAGATTTAAATGTTTAATCTGTGATACTTTGAATCTATAATTATTTCCCTAATCCATTTTTTATGAACTAACTACAATGAGTAGAACATCATAAGTTTGTTTTTAGTTTTCAAAAGAACTTATCCAAATACAATATCATTTCATATGATATATTTATTACAAATTTATGTAACAATTCATTTAACATACGATTTTAACATATTTGTGAATAATTTATTAAGTGTTCCGGTATAAACCAAATAGTCACAACAATATCAATTAGTATTGGAAATTCCAATGAATACTATGTTTAGCCAAAAAAGGGAAAATGAAATTCAATTTTAAAACTCATTTTTTTAAAAAAATTTGCTAAAGTTTAGAACTCCTATTTTTGTATTAGTAAAAAATTGCTAACATAAACTAGTCCGACCCGACCTACTACACTTGGCATTACTCTTATCCATATATGAATATTATTGTATTGTTGGTTTGTATTTTGTGTATTTATTTTAATTTTTAGGTATTATTTGTTATAATTCTAGATGTTGGATTTTTTTTTTTTAGTATTGAACTATTTAAATTATAAATAAATTCGGATTAAAATTACACATCGGTTCCGGTTCGGAACCGGAATCGACCGGTTCTTAACCGGCCTGTTCCAAACCGGAACCGATCGGTTCCGGTTCGTTCCGGTTCTTGAATTTATGAAAATTTAAAACCGGTTAACCGGTCCGGTTAGAACCGGAACCGGCCGAATAAGCAGGCCTACCTACGGCCTAGATTAAGAGTCACTTTTTGCCATAAAAGTCCGTCCCAGTTTAAGAGTCACTTTTAGAATTTTCCATATTTGGTCATACAATTTTACCTCATTCTTCATCAAAATTACATAAAATTGTCATTATCTACATTAAAATAAATCAAAACAAAAATCAAAAGTCAAAAGGGACCCACCTTCAACCAACTCCACCATCTCACTTCATTTATTACACACTCTATCATCTCACTTCATTTATTACACACTCCACCATCTCCCTTCATTTATTACACACTTCAACTCTTTCTTAAAATCCGAGCCATAACAATAAGTGACTCCAAATGTGCACGGAGGGAGTATTTTTTAACCACTGTGTATTAATGCATTTATTCTTTATACTGGAGAATCATATTTTGAATCAATCATGCAGAAAAAGTGGATGAACTGGTCTAATTTTAATTCAAGTTTCAAAACTTAGAGCCAAAAATCGAAGCCTTGCCTCTATAAATACCCTTTCCCACAATTGATGTTCAAGCAAAATTTCGAATTATAATCTATTTTGTATGTATTGGTTTCATGCTTTCTTTCTTAGTTATGTTAATTCATTTTTCTATAGTTTGTTATCTTTCTCCAATTTGTTTATCTTTTTTTAGTTTTGTTACCATCTTAGCAGATGGGAAGATGAATCTATTTCTCTTGGCAGATGGGAAGATGAATCTATTTCTCTAATTCATGAAACTACATGCCTCTTTCTGAAGAATCCAACTTAAAGATTGAATTTATTCAACATATTTAAGCGTATAAGCAAAATGGTAAGACAAAATAGTATATAAAATTGGCATATTATGCCACAAAAACAAAGCATATGACAGAGACAACAGAGATGAAAAAGATGAAAGTATTTCCCGAGATTTTATAATTATATTACAAATCATTTTAAGAATTCGGACGTCAATATCTTTACTTCCTTTTTGAGAATGTGGAGACAATGCGATCGAGTTGGTGTCGGGAGAATCTGCTGCAGTTCTACAATCTACACCCTGAAGCAAAGCTCCCTCCATTCCTTCATTGTCGGAGTGCCTGAGCATGGACAAGGAGACCGGCAGAGGAAGAGCGATGGAGGAGCGGTGAGGCAGAGCGGAAGGCATGGCGGCGATGCAGGCTGGTGGGCTTGCCGACGTGATTGAGAGAGAAAGAGGGATAGGGAGAGTGCAGGCGCCGATTTGGGTATGAAATTCTGTATCATTATATTTATGTTTTAAAAATTAGATTTGATATTATTTGGGCTATATATTTTTAATTTAAATTCTTCTTTGTAATTAAATTTATATACCGTTTTTTGTCTTTAATTTGAGTTAAAATTGGAATTGAGCTAAAGAGTATAATTTGCCTTTACTTGGGTCAAAATTGAAGTTTTATTCACTATTGTATACTTTTTCTTTAAAAACTAATTCATAAGCTAAATGACAACATAAATATAAAATCTTTTCAATTTTCATCCTATATTTACTTAGCTAAATTATTTAAAATACATTTTAATTAGTCTTCCATGTACTCCATCTTTCCAAAAAAAAATAGACCACGTTGTGAACGAAATAGGTTTTAATATGAAATTGGTAGAGTAAGAGTAAGAGACATAGTGTTAGTAGAATGTTGGGTCCATATCATTAGTAGTGTTTAATTGTGTTAGGTAACAAATGTGGGGTCCTTTTCCAAACTGGGTCTATTTTTCGAGGACAACTAAAAAAATGGCAAATATATTCTATTTTTCGTAGACGGAGAAAATAGTATTTTAGTTAGTCTCAAATTTTTCGTAGACGGAGAAAGATGAAATAAAATATAGATAAAGGTGTTTCTATTTTTAATAGTAGGTTATCTTGGTTGAGATAAACCAAAAAGAAAAATGAAACATCTTCGGTGGGACGAAAGGGATTACAATTATGATATATGTATTCCCTTATTATTATATTCTACATGTTGATAAACTTCTTCATTCTATCTACCATGAAACTTATTAAGTTATTGTTTTTGGTCAGATAGTTTTGGACTTTGTGTAATAGTTATTTTTTATATTAAATTTCTTTTAATTTAAGCATTTAAATTTATGTATAAATAATATTTTTTATTACTATTTAGTAGTATATAAAATTATTTAGCAGTTTATTAATTTATATAAAATTTATTTATATTTAATATTCAAGTTATATAATTTATAATTATATTTAATTTACTAATGGTTTGTGGTTACTTTTTAAAATTTTTATTTTTATGTATGAATACTTATGTTATGTATTGAAATATTTATTTATTTAAATTATATGCTCTTTTTTTATCCTTAGACGCATCCTTTAATTGTAAATCATAGTCAAATTGAAACACATACTTTTTTTAATCCTTAGTTGCTTATTTCATCTTTATCATTTTATTATTTTATTTTACTCAATTCAATCAAAAATTAAAATTGTATAAAATCGTTTATTAAATATAAAATGTTTTATTTAGAGTGGATTGAGAAAGACACAATTTTTTTTTGTTATTGTTTATTGTATTTTTAAATTTTTATAATGGTATAGATACTTATTTTAATCAACACATATTCTTAATTATAAATATTAGTATTATATTCTTTTTATTCTTTTTTTAAATCTACTTATCTTAGAACTTATTTTCATTATTTGAAAATCTTATATCCCGTGTGTGCATAGCACGTGTGATAATATTAGTTAATTAAATTCAGCAGTCCAAAACGCACCAAAATGCAAGGAAAAGTCAAAAGCCAACAATATTAACACGTGGAATTCTAATACTAATTGATTATATTGATTCTAATAATTTTATTATATCGAGTTGAAGATTGTGTGGATTATTGACCCTTCCTACTGCCAAACACATCCTTTATTCCCTCCACCCGAAAAACCTTTGCTAAACCCTCAAACGGAAGGAAAAAGAAAAAAAAAGGCTACCCAGTATGATAATCCACAGTTTATGTCCACCCAGAGGAGGCGCGGCGATTTCAATTCAACAACCCCAGAAATTGTCCGCTTTTAATTCCGCTATACCCACCAAATTTGTTTCCACAAGGAAAAGTTCTTCACTTTTCCACTGCCCACTTCGATATCGCTCTAAAAATGCAACATTTTGTGTGAAAAATCAGTACTTGACTCCTCAAGAACAAAGTCACCAGCAGCAGAAGTTTTCCCCTTACGACTCTCCTTCCCAATCGCAGCCTGGTTAGTTCTCCTCAAATTTGGTTCTTGGATTATCAAAAACATTTTAGTGCAGCTGTCAGTTTCTTTTTGTTAACTTCGGAAATAAGGAGATTATAACTAGCGTCTAATGAATCTGTTTTGGTATATTTTAGTGGGAATTAATGTCCCAATCGACAAGGGAAGCATTTAATCTCCAATTGTTTGTATAGGAGGGCAGTTTCCACCAAGGGTTTATGTGGGATACTCTATATATAAAGGGAAAGCTGCTCTTACAGTGGAACCTCGTGCGCCAGAGTTCTCTCCTTTAGAGGTATGTTTGTTGTAGAATGCGTTTGTGTTGATCTTGGGGATTTGAATTACACAATGGTGATTGTATGTTTGTTTTGTGGATCAGTCTGGGGCCTTTAAGCTGTCGAAAGAGGGCTATGTTCTGCTCCAGTTTGCTCCGGCATCTGGTGTTCGTCAATATGATTGGAGTCGGAAACAGGTTAACCTTCCTTTTGCCTTATTTGCCTTATTCATGTTTCTGATGCACAAGGAATTATTTTTCTGTATAATAATTGTATGTGTGAGAATTGAGATGTTTGAGTGTATTTGATGTTGATCTCTGTAGCTAGATTTTAGTCTTGATTTGATATGGATTAATGAATATGAAAGGTATTTGCATGATGGAAAAGTTTGTCTAGATCTTGATAATGATATTTTCATTCTCAAGTATGGAAATTTCTAAAACGTGGCTCATATAAAGCCATCTTTTTGAGGCAAATGAATATGATAGTTACCTTCATTGTTGAGCCATTGTTGTGATAGAAACTGGAAGTAAGCGTGCCATTAAGCTTGGCATGTGACTCCCCTCGACCTCATTTTTCTCCTAATGTCATACAATCGTATTTGATTGTGTCTCCAGGTATTCTCGTTATCAGTGAATGAAATTGGACACATAATCAGCCTTGGTGCAAGAGGCTCTTGTGAGTTTTTCCATGACCCAAATAAAGGAAAGAGGTACTCTCACATTTTAGTGAGCTTGTTAGCAGATCCTGTCATTGTTCATATTGTGGGATAGTGTTAGTTTTCCTTAGCTGTGGGGAGAGATTTTTATTCCTAAACTATTGAGTTTGAATCATGCAGCGATGAGGGCAGAGTGAGGAAAGTGTTGAAGGTGGAGCCTTTGCCTGATGGTTCTGGCCACTTCTTCAATCTAAGTAACCCCTTCAAGCCTCTTAAGATTTTGATTGTATCGCTTTTTAGTGCCAGTATATACTTTAAATCTTTTTAATGCTTGGGTTATGGGATTCTTGAAGGTGTTCAAAACAAGATCACCAACGTGGACGAGAACATCTATATCCCCATCACAAAGGCAGAGTTTACTGTTCTTGTATCATCTTTTAATGTAAGCCACAGTTCAATTCAATGCAAGAAATGTGAGATTTTGTTGCAATATTTATGTTTCTTCTAGTGATGGAGAATGAATAATAAGAAAATACTTTCTTTCTAAATCCTGCTAAGAAGGTCATGGTAGACTGTTCAAATTATGTTCGTACTTGTCTGCAGTTTGTTCTACCATATCTATTGGGCTGGCATACCTTTGTGAACTCCATAAAGCCTGAAGATGCAAATCGTCAAAACAGCTCTAACGCCACTAACCCTAGATCTGCAGACTTCGAATGGACCAGATAGCAAAAAGGTTTTGAGGTTTCCTAGGTAAGAAACTGATTTGGCTTTCTTCCTAGGAATGCTTATACATTGTCACGGTTTATTTGCTTTATGTATGCTCTCTGCTATATTGATAAGAATTGTTTTTGCCATATAAATCTATTACTCCCTTGCCATTGGGAGGAAGAAGCATTTATGTGTTAAAACTTTTGAGATGCATGTATGATAATATGATATGACTTTGGAAATGCCCTCCTCATTGCAGATGCCTACTGTATTTTAAGTCCCACCTTCTTGTATATTCAAAGATTTTCTTCCACCGACCAGAGAATCAAAAAAATAAAATGGTTGGAAAGTCCTTTGTTTATAAAGATATCTATCTCATATTATCTCTGAGTGAGTAGTACGTAGTATTAATTGCTGTATTTTGATCTACGTAGTGATGGAATACAATTGAGAAGTCAAGGTTTGATTGTGGAATATATCCTTTAATACTCCATAGGCCATAATCTTGGATGATCTTTGAATTTGGAATTATGTCATATGGATTTAGTCAATCAAGCTAGCTGCTTTAGTTGCTTACATAGAAAGTAATTAATTTCAACTTTCAACTAATCTGAGAACTTAGCTTGGAGAAACAATGTAGTAGTGAAGATCTAGCCGGTACTTACTTCACTAATTAGGAATATATTAATAATTGTCACGGTTTGATGAATTTTATCACGAGATCGATAAATCATTGAAGACGTCAGTTAGTAATCAACTTTCCAATAACAGAACTATTAATGTTTTGCGCCAATATAGGTTGTCATGAAAACTTCTATTTCTCTTTATTTATGAAAAATAATGAGTCTACGCCAGGAGCAGGTTAGACTTCATTAAATGTTCGTAAGAAATTGTGTTTTTAGATATCCTTGTCTACCTATACATTTTCAGCAATGGCTAAATTACTTCTTCCTTTGGGAAATTTGCATAATTATATTCTTTTACCAAGTTTCATGGAAGTGCCAAGAACAACATGTCAAAAGCCAAGTTGGCATCGAGCTTATTACCTTTGTTTTCCAAAATTGATGTCTGTGCTTGCTGCTTTAATCTATCATATTGAATCTCCTCGAATGGCCATTTAGTTGAAAGTTCTATGATTTCTGAAGGGACAAAGAAACATTTAGTTCTGTAACAACTTAGAGGAAAGGACAAGCATTGCTTTTTTATTTGATTTATTTGTATTAATCAATTGCTCAATTAGCATTTATTAAATATTTTCATTGACCTGTAGGAAGGTGGCTGGAGGGTTCAGTTTTATGACTTTATCACATGTTATGCATGAATATCTGTCTGACTAGTTGGAAATCGGTGTATAAATAATCGAATGAAGTCATGCAGCACAAGTAGGTGATAATTTAAGAAACATATCCGTTCACATTCATCGAGTCGTCATTTAGGTTCCTTAAGGTACATTCTCGGGTCAAACCAATTTTAAATCGAAAGCATCAGCTTCTCATAGTAGTCGGTTCTTGTACTTAATCTGCATCCATTGACCTGTTTCAATAGATTAGCAACTAGTTGCTTTCATCTACTAAACAATCCCAGTGATTTGTAATTGAATAAGTTAGAAATGTACTTGATCAAAGCTGTCAATTCTTAGTTGTTACTTGATTGATGAGTTGGTGATCTTATTCTGTATATTTAACTCTTTTTATCTTTCTTTCTCCCATAATGCTTAAGAAATGTGGCAAGTTGGTATCATAGTCAATGACTGGCAAAATGTGTGCATATTCAAATAGCATTTGCAGAATTTGAGATCTCTGAAGACTTATTTTAAGTTGAATCTGCACATGTTTGAATGCAGGCTCCTGAAAGCAGGGAGTAAGCTCTGAGCGGATATCGATGTTCTTGATCTTTCTGAAGCTTGTTAGAGGGGGTGGTTTCATGCATAGCTTATTTTGAGTTTAAGTTGCATAGCTTATTGTTGCTACTGAAAGTTGACTAGGATCTTGTTTCATTTTATGTTGTGACCATTTTCATATTGGCCAATCTTGATTAGTTTCAAATACGTTGTTGAGAAATGAGAATTATGGTTGGCATAACTAATGTGATTTTGGTTTTTGATATTTTTTCACCAGGTATTTATACACTTCCTCTACATCAAAAAAATATTGTACATCTTGGTGTTGCATGAGTTGTAATAAAAGCTAGATATTGGATTTTATGGGTGGAGAAATGACCCACTTTTATGTTTTTCTTAGTGTAGATAATCGTAGGCCATGTTTGATTTTCTACAAATAGATGTGTAAAATGAGGGCGAAGTATAAATGAAAGATGTCAAAAGAGAAGTCAAGACGCATTTACTATTGTGGGACACCTCATGATAGGGATGTGCAAACTATTTTACTTGTAAATAAAATACTACTGATATTATTAACACAAAATTAGTTAAATAAAAGATAGGAATAAAAAATAGTTAAAGTAATGAAATTTATAAATAGATAGATACTAATTTTAGTAGACAAACAAAAATGTAAAAAATAAGTAACTACTAGTGTATATTTTTTTGGGATGATTTTTTCACTATATTTCTAATTAATAGCTGCCATTCCGCAAAATGGCGTGTTTTTAAAATATTTATGATTTGGGATTATGATAAGGTTGAAAAATAAATGGTCAGTGCTTAAAATATTTATAGTAAGGTTGACAAAAGTAGAAAGGGCCAGAATAAGACAAGATCTACAGTGAATTAAATAAAAGGTGATCAGTTGTCTATCTCTGAATTAACGGTAAAATTTAACTTGTAAGTCCTAATCATATTTCTTTATTTTTACAAACGGATTATGTAGAAATATTGAAATATCCAAATAATTTTGTTAATGGGATTCAAACCCTTAATTAATTAATTATTTATGTTACTTAAAATGAATTAAGACAAAAAAATTATTATTATGGTCAGCATAGAAGGGCTTGAATAAGAGTCAAACGGTCAAACATGGAACTGCCGGTGTTCGTACGCCGTAATTGTCTTCAAAGGGCGGCGGCGGACCCAGTTTCATGCTGCTTCGTTGTCAATTTTGTTTCCACCATGTAATACTAATCTACAAAGTGCATATGCATTTAATTTTGAAATAAAATTAATTCCTACAGTTGACAAATATTTATCAATTTGCAGTGAATAGATCATACTAGTATATAGGAAAGTTGACACACTTGACAGTTGACATTTAATTTCATTGCGTAACATGGAAGAGGTCAGCTCTGAATCCTTCATTTCCTCATAATGCATAGTTTTTTATTATACAAGTCAAATCTTTGGGCTTGTCTATAAATAGAAGACTAATGAAATCAATTTTGAGAAGAAGAAAAAATCACAAACGAAATTCAGATAAAGAAAGTTTCTAAAGCTAGAACAGGAAGCATGATTTTTGAGGGAGAAGCGATGATAAATATGTCTTCAAATAATGATGAAATTGAAGAAACCCTAAATACAGAAACGTTATCGATGGAGGTAACCAATTTTTTTTTTTTTTTTTTAATATCTTTACTTTGGATCCTTTTTGTAGTACTACTCTTTTCATTTTGATCGTTCTTGAAATTAAAGAGAAAATTAGTTGCCATCTGTTTAGTTTAAGATATCATCACAAGTTTTAAGAAGATCATCGACTGATTAAATATGTATATATAATAAAAGTAGAAATTAAAGCTCTAGAATTTTTTTTTTGACCCTTTTCTATTTCTTATCGTGAATAATTTCTTGAACTGCAGCTGATATAGATAATTCTTTATTGTATAGATCTGGTCAAACTCAATTAGGGTAAATATATGTGATATGTGATCCATATCATTTGATGCATCACCCTACTAATTAATCCAGCTGTTAATACTGTCATTAATTAGTTAATTAAATTTCGAGATATATATTAGAAGCAATTATTTATTTTCCATGAGTTGCGTTAGTACCCTGTCAATTGTCATTAATTGGTTAATTAAATTAATGCATGCAGCTAGCTAGCTGTCTCCTGTTAATTTGTTCATCATCACATATTTTATTTACAATAGATAATGCATCTTATCAAAACAAATAAAACACGACAAATGTGAAACAAAATCCAAGCATGAAATTAATTTAAGGGGGAAAAAAAGAAGAAAAGTTAGATTCAGCTAGTAAACATGAATTGGTCACCAGATCTGCTGAATAAATAATTGGTAACTAATAATTCAAGATCTAATCATTTATATATATGTGCATGCAGGGGGCAAATGTGACAAGAGCAAAAGTGAAGATGGAAGAAGTTAGAAAAGAAAATGAGAGATTAAAAGTCACATTGTCACAAATCATGGAAGATTACAGTTGTCTTAAAAAGCAGTTCAACGGCATAACTGACCAATCCAAGAAAGTAACAAATCTCGCTTCGATGGCCGGTTCTGATGAGGAATCGGAGCTGGTTTGTTTGAGTCTTGGGAGATTCTCAGGCCCTAAGGAGGAGAAGAAGATGATGAACAAAAGCAAAACCCTAGAAAATGGAAATAAACTTGACGGAATCGAACTAGGGCTCAACTCATGTCACCCGGACAATTCGAGAAACAGCTTAGATGAATCTAAGGAAGAAGGGAGCAACGACGTCCGATCATCCACCAAACATTCTAGAATCGGAGATGATGAGATTTTGCAGCACAACAACCCTATGAAGAAACCTAGGGTTTCTGTAAGAGCTCAATGCAACACTCAAACGGTACTAATAGTACATTTTATTTTGTTTGAATCTTTGCATCATTAATTTCATTAGTCTGAATAATACTCTCTCTTGATTAGATGCATGATGGATGTCAATGGAGGAAATATGGACAAAAAATAGCTAAAGGAAATCCATGCCCCCGGGCTTACTACCGTTGCACTGTCTCCCCAACCTGTCCCGTCAGAAAACAGGTTTGTGCTATTAATTAGTACTTCTGCAGTTCCAAGTTACTTGAGTTGTATTCCGATATAATCTCTCACAAAACATAATTGTCACAACTCCCGAGCTTAAAAGAAAGGACTACTAACATGGGACGAAGGAAATAGTGATTTTTTTTTTTTAACATTCACCCAAATAAAGAAATGGAACTAATAAATGGTGTTACAATATGCAGGTGCAAAGAAGTATAGATGACATGAGCATTCTGATCACCACCTACGAAGGAGCTCACAACCACCCTCTCCCGCCTTCGGCCGCTGCAATGGCTTCCGCCACCTCCTCAGCCGCGGCCATGCTCAGCTGCGGCTCCACCACAAGCACCAGCTGTCTAACCGGATACAATTTCAGCACCGCTTCGAATTTCCCACGAGCCACCATCTCCTCATCACAATCACACCCCACAGTCATACTCGACCTCACCCCACCAAATCACCACAGCAACAGATTATCATCAACCCTATTTTCCAACACTCGCTCTTCCCCAACTTCCCTCAACTTCTCATCCAATTTTCCCACCACGATGGCGCCACCTCATTCTCACCATCCCTTTTTCTCCGGCGTCCAAAAGCAAACTGGGAATGATCAGAAAATTGCTGCAGCGATCGCCCACGATCCGAGTTTCCAGTCAGCGTTGGCTGCCGCTTTCACGTCAATTGTTGCGAAGAACAACAATGTGAATGGAGCTAGAAGTTCTGGAATGAATTTTCATCATCTGAATTTCGCACAGCCGTCGACGACAACGAGTACTGCAAGCGTAGGTTGCGCAGCGAGCTTCATGAGCAGATTTGGGCAACCAATGAATTCCCAACAGCATAACTTGACATTGGCTGCATCAAAATCCCGAGCTATGTCATTGGCAGATGAGGGAGAACACCTCAGCTTATGAGGTTTCCAAGTTCCATAACTGAAACCCAGATCCATTGTTTTAAACACAGTTTACTCTTTTTTCATTGTTTTCGAGTAGGAAAGAATTCTCACACACATATATATATATAGTGTAATTTAAGGAATGGATATCCGAGTAGTATAATATCATAATATTAATTGCCAACTGTAACCTTCATTTTCTATCATCCTGCCTCAAGGCCTAGCTAAAACTCAATATACAAATTAACAAATCAAGTATACAAATGTTATAAAATCATATGGATAACGCATGGACAATCACAAACCATGTGTAATTTACTATCAAAAAGTAAAAGAAAAAGAAATGGAGGTTTTACTTTTACATGTGACTAATACAGAAGTTGACTGTTTGTGAGCAGATTTGTGGTGTTGAAGAGCGCTACAAAAATTGATATAACATTGACTCTAAGCAAATAATCCTTTTTCTAGGCGCTTGCAACTGAACTAAGCCCAGGCAGTTTTCTCAGTCCCTTCTTGTCCATCAACTTTCTTATCTTGTGGACATCTTTCCACCTATCTTGTCTGGCATATATGTTGGACAAAACCACAAACGGAATCGGGTTTTCAGGCTCTAATTCTACAACTCTCTGAGCCATCTCTTCTCTTAACCTATTATCCATATGTTGCTCGGAAGCGCCAAGCAGAGAAGCTGAAACGAAAGCAAACGTTTCATCTGTTGCTCTTAGGAGTTCCAAGGCTTCATCTAGCCTTCCAGAACGACTAAGGAGATCAATCAAGATACTCATATGCTTCGAAGTCGGATTAAAACCATATCCCACAGTGAATAATCTAAAAATCTGGAAGCCCTTGTCAACATGGCCACTGTGGCTGCATACAGACAAAAGGCAACTCAGAGTAACTAAATTTGGCTCAACATCATGCTCTACCATTTGATTGAAAACATCAAAGGCTGCTTCACTCTGCCCATGTTTTCCATGCCCAGAAATCATGGCATTCCAAAATGCTGGATCGTTTGGCTTTACATCAAACTGGTTAAAAACGTTGCAGGCTAAACCAGGTTGTCCACACTTCATATACAGGTCGATGACTGCAGTAGCCAAGAACACATCATCAACGACTTTCCTTCTTGCAGCAAACGCATGTATCTCCTTTCCATAGCTCTGCATCGACAGGGATGAACAAGCTGCTAGCAAGCTAGTGATGCATCGCACACTAGGTATTGCACTGCAAGATAGCATCTTTCTGAACAAGAGAAAAGCTTCATCAGCCTTTCCTAGCTGAGTGAAACCACTGATCATAGAATTCCATGTCACAGAGTCAGCTTCTAACCCTCCTCCTTCAGTCTCTAATTGGGAAAAAAGATCTACAGCCTGTTCACATTCACCATTTAGCATCATTCCAGCTATCATCGAATTCCATGTTATCAGATTTCTGTTACCACCCATGTCACTGAATACACCATACGCACATTGCCAAGAACCGCATTTTGAATACATATCTACAAGGGCAGTCCCAACGTTAGTGTCGAACTCTAATCCAACTTTAACTATAAGCCCATGAAGCTGCCTACCAAATCTCACACACCTACCAGTTCCACAAGCAGACAGCACAGAAACCATGGTAGCTATAGTAAGTTTCTCAGATAACAGCTTCATTTCCTTAAACACACACAACACCATTTCCACAATCCCTTTCTCCGCAAGCCCTGATATATAAGCATTGTAGAAAACCACGCCTTTCTTCTCAATCCACTTAAACAAACTCGAAGCAAAACCCAACTCCCCACAATCTAAATACATCGTCATAAGCGATGTTGCTGCATAATCATCGCTTTCTACGCCAATCTTGATGGCTAAACAATGCAATTGCATCCCAACCGCAGCATTCTCACAAGCAGACAACACACTCGCTACCGTAAAGGAATCGATACTAAGGTTAGGGACACTAAATTGTCGAAACACTCTAAAACCTTCTTCTGAAAGCCCATTTTGTAAAAAACCGGAAATAACAACGTTAAGTATAGATATACTTGGATGGGGAATTACGTCGAACAGTTTGGCTGCACTGTCGACTAAGCCCAGTTTCATATACATGTTGGTGAGGTCGGTAGTCGTGTGCTTATTCATACACCCAAATTTGAGGAGGCTAGCGTGGAGCATTTGGCCGCCGGAAACAGCCTTGAGAGCGGCGCAGGCTTTGAGGATGTAGGGAAAGGTGAAATTCGTCGGCGGGATGGAGGCGGCGTGGTTATGCGCGTAGAGCGCAATGGCTTCTTTGTACAGTCCATCTTTAACTAGTTGTGCTATTTTTTGCCTCATAGGTTGCCGGCGGCCATCCACTGCATTGCCGGAAAAACTAGTCCTTTGTAAGACGGAAATTGCTAAGAGCTCCAAAATCGGATCTTTTTATTTGTTTGGGTCTCCTAATTTAAAAGTTTTGGTCAAATAAATACAGTTATATTAATGTGAGATCATTGTAAAATAAATAATTAGTACTAGTACATAAAATTTGTCATGCCAGTGTGTTTTAACCTAGTTAAATATGATTACAACAGTTTCATAGTGAAGACTGAAAACTTATATATAGGCAAATCGAACTATTTTACCCTTATTAATGCCCAAATTATTTTGCCACATATTTAGAAAAAGACAATTCGTTACTATAATCGCATCCAAAATGTGTCCAGACAAAAGTTGTGTGTTTATTTATGCAACATCGATACATTTGAAGGTGGAAATTCAAGTAATGAGATGAAATAAGTTAAAATTTCCCCCTTACAGAAGTTGTGAATTGAGTATAGTCTCAGCAAGCTAATTGTGCAGTATACATAGAGAGGTGACAATTTACCCCTCAATTTTGCATTTTAAGTTTTAGTCATGAACTCATGATGGGAAAAACAGAGAAATTTTTACAAAGTTTGATCATCAAATTTGCTAGTTGAGATCTGATTATGACAAGCATCAAAGCAATGATTGGCATAAATCAGATTCTGTTAGTAAGGTTTCCACTAAGATTGCCACTAAGGTTGCCACTGTTAGTCCATCCTTCTTGAACCTGCACAGAATACTGCATATGCCACAGCACATCCTCCACAGTCGGTCGTGCCATCGCGTCTTTGCTCAAGCAGTTTACGGTGATCTGCACCACTGTTTTTAATGATTCATATGCAAAGGTTCCCCTCATCGACGGATCGATCAGGTCTCGTAGCTTCGATGGTGACTCTGCCAAGCTCCTCTCCAACTGCAACCATCAATTTATGTAAGTAACATTGTGTTCAGTTTAAGGTAATGTAGTAAGAATGCTAAGTACATATTTTATGTATACCTGAAATTTAAGGTCTTGTAGTTCACTCTGAGAGTCTATAGGTCTACCGGTGATGACTGCAACAAGAATAGCTCCCAGCCTATATATATCTTCCTTTTCTGGATTTTGGCTGCTGCTTTCTGTGTTCGTGTTCGACTCATCTGATCCGTGCAGAGGGCTTTCCGCACCCACCTGATGAAAGCAAGAAGTTTTAGTTTGATTCTTGAGTTTGTACATAATGCATGATGCATCATTCTGTCTTTTTACCTTAGATGGTATGGTTATGTTGTAGCTACTGATTCTTGCAGTGAGGCTCTCGTCTAACAGAATGGTGTCGATTTTGATGTCGTTCCCAACAATCCCGCCCGTGTGCAGGTATTGTATACCTCTCGCTACGCCCATCGTGATGCCCATTCTCTGTGGCCATTTCAGCGCTTCTCTCTTTCTCCAATCTGTTATTGAGAAAAAACGAAGTTAGCTGATGAGCAAGAACTGGAACCACTGTATAAGTCCCGTGATAGGACACATAGTGCCAATTATAGGTGGTGTACCGATGAGGTGGTCTCGTAGTGAGGCGTTGGACATGTTTTCAAGCACGATGAAGACAGTGGTGGCGGAGCTGGGATGGTCGTGGTAAGGGACGATGCAGTGGCCTAGCACGCTCACCAAATGCCGGTGCCTCAGCTTGGATATCACCTCCATGTGGTGCTGCAGAGCTTGAGGAGAATGCTTCTGTTTCAGCTTCAGGCATTTCACAAGCACCACAGACCCATCTCTCAGCCTTCCTTTGTATAGCTGATCACCCACATTTCAAACATTCATACTACTACAGTATTATTCAACACCAAAACAGAGAGAAACAGAGCAAAATATATACACATACCTGTCCTTCACCCACTAGATTGGATGGATCGAAATCGTTCGTCGCCTCCTCCATATCCTCGAGTGTGAACACATGGTACGGGGGCAGCCCTATCGAAGTCATCCTCATCGGCTGTGGAACATGCCCTGATCAAAGGTGCAAACACCAAACT
Organism: Salvia hispanica; assembly: GCF_023119035.1. Lineage (NCBI taxonomy): Eukaryota > Viridiplantae > Streptophyta > Magnoliopsida > Lamiales > Lamiaceae > Salvia > Salvia hispanica. The sequence continues at coordinate 18,777,302 of NC_062966.1, forward strand.
CATTTCATAGATCAAAAAAAGGACTTAAACACAATTCATTTTACTATGATTGATGCTTACTTCCCAAAGGAGAGCCTTTCTCCATCACAAAACTCTCACTTCTGAATTCATTAAGCCCTTTCATCTGCAGCCTTCGGTAAATAACAATAATCAACAGCCCCAAAACACCCAATATCGCCACAATTGCACCAATTACTCCAAGCACAATGCCTAATTTCAAGGTAGATTCTTCTTCTTCCTTCCTCTTCACAATAGGCATAACTGCAAGTGCATCTTTCCGGCAGAAAGCAGACGGTCTCTGATACTTGGACGTCGTATTCGACAGACAGTTCCACATTATTACAACCGTTCTGTTCCGGACGTTGGCAGCAAGACAAGAAGGCAACCTCCCAATCAAAAGATTACTCGAAACATCCACAAAACTAAGATTACCACTGCAAGAAGCATTGGGTGGGAATGCCCCACTCAACTGGTTCTTGGATAGACCAATGTGCTCAATCAACGGCAACGAAAACAAAAACGAAGGAATCGGGCCAACGAGCTTATTAGACGAAGCATCGAGATATTGAAGCTTGCTCAACTTCTTCAAATCCTGAGGGATTTCAGATCTCAGAGAGTTGTTAGCAAGATTGATGAATGCTAGATTGTTTCCTAGTGATGGAAACTTAGGCCCAAAATAGTTGTTTCTCAAATCAAGCTCTTCAAGAGAGGATAAAGTAGCTAGATCAGGAACACTCCCATTGAGCAGATTATCACTCAAGACTAGGCTTTTCAACCTCGGATAAGTCGAAACAGAGGTGGGCAGTTCGCCGGAGATGAAGTTGGAGCTGATGTTGAGAGCTTCAAGAGACCGGAAGCGGTTGACTTTGGGGGGAAGCGGGCCCCACAGGCCTAGTGAGACTAGAGAGAGTTTCTTGAGGTTTGAGAGCTTTGTCAAGACGGTGAAGAAGGAATCGGTGGAGAATCTGGGGGAGAGAGTGTGGTGAGAGGCGGCGGCGGTGTTTGAAGGGGATAGGTTGGGGACGTGGGAAGGGGAGGTTCTGTTTCCGACAATGGTGAGCTCAGTGATGTGATTGTCGGAGCAGACGATTGTGAGGGTTGGGGTGGGAGGGAGGAAGCAGAAGTTGGTCCAGTTGTTCCATGTGTGTAGAGATTGTGGGTATTCTAGAAGCTGCTGGATTTGGAACAGGATTCTGGTCTCTGTTGGGACTAATTGAGCATTCGAAAACGGGAATGTGGCGAGAATCAAGAAACAGAGTGGAATCCATGAATACTTCTCCATCGTTGAATCACTCTCTCTATCAAATCAATCACAAATCATAAAAGGAAAAGGGTGGCTGCGATTTCACCTGAGCATCTCATCTCATAAAAGTTAGATGCAAGAAAGAGGTTTGTAATAAAGTGACTTCCCTTTTTTGGGTGCTAGTTGTACAATGAAAAGAGAAAAGTGCAGCAGCAAAATGAGTATGAGAGGGAAAAATGTCAGGAAACTGGTGGAAGTTGGGGATGATTCAATGCAAAGGATTTAGAATTAAATTCATGTTCAGTCTGAGATCTGAAGCTGACAATTTCCTAAAGTAAGCCAAAGTCAAGTCAGATGTCTTTTAATTCACACAAGATTCAGTTATTTCATTATTTATTTAGTTTTTTCGTATTGCTTATAAAAATATAGAGACTGGAGGCCATGCTGATGCAGTTAACTATATAAAACTACTATATAAATGCGGTGGTCCAGCGCGGCGCGGGCTACGATATTAAGGAAGCGCAGCCGTGAAGTAATGAGGAAGTCAAGGGAGCTCGGAATTAAACGGCGTCGTTGGAGGGGTTTGACTGCGGGGTTTGGTGGAGCTGCATGCAGGGGAAGAGTATTCGCCGTCGAATGGGACAGGGCACGTGGGCTTCTCGTGATGGGTGGGGTGGAGGGTTTTAGGGGGGTGGGTGGGAATGTGATAGAAGAATAATTAGTTAGAGATGTCGAGATCAAATTGTCGTTTTCAATTTCAATTACTAGATCTTTACGTCCATTCTAAATTATATGTGTGTGATTTAATTGTAATAATTATAAGATTAAATTGTCGCTCTCTTGGCTTCGTGACCGACAAGACCATTCAGCACAAAAGGACTTGTAAAAGTAACTTATAGGTGTAAAGTTTCAAAATTTTAAAAGGTAGAGTAATTTATTCACAAATTGATTTAATAATTGAAGGAGAATTTTCCATAATAAGTACTAATTCACATAAATTTGTTGATTACTCGCACTACATGAAAATATAAAATAATGATGTATAGTACTATTACTATTATATATTGTTATACTATTCACAATAATAAATGTTGCGATGTCTAGGTGCCATAATTACATTTAGTGGTTGTGCGTGATTTTCTATCATTATAATATATGCATTCTATCATTATCAATAAGTGCTTCAAAGAAAGCTCGGTGCTTTTCCAATTTTTAGTACCACATCCTAAAGTATTTGCGTACATGATTTTTGTTCTTTTGACTTGGGCAGAGGTGACAACTGAGTGAATTTTGATCAACATACTAAACTTCAACTTAAATCAATACACATACTTTATTCTGACTTTCTAAGTCCTAACAGTATACTAAACTCTTAAATCCTAACTATTGATTACAGAATAATGTGACAGATTCAGCTAGACAACAATTAATGCTGCACAGTGAGAAACATAGGGAAAAAGGGCCGAATTTTAGTGATTCTAGATGTTATATATGCAAGTTACAAAATTCAATAATTCTAGTGATTCTAGGACTGCATATGGAGTATTTAATATCCCGATTGATACAATAGTTACTAGAAGTAGAACTAAGTAAGCAATGCATGTTACCTAATTCCCATGTGAAGATTTGTATACATTCATATTTAAAATTTCGTCGGTGGTGTCTAAAATCTAAAGGCAAAAGAGTATAATCTATCAACCTCACAAATCTTGGTTTGATGTGTTAGTCTCACCTAATTTCGAATATGCATGGTCATTTGTTTTTGTCTCTCTGTTTTGTTATAGCTGCAATTATTCTTTATATTATCAAACAATATAAAAACAAAATTTACAGCGGTGACCATTTGAAATACTTGCATATATATATCTAGTGGCTGAATATCATATTGTTTTTCGGTATTAACTTCTTTTTTATTAATGTGGAAATTTCGTTATAATTATACTATTGTTTAATCGTCGCTTTGTTTGTATAGAAATCGGTATGGATTTGGAAAATGAGTTGTCAATTTATTGCTTAAAAATTAGTCATTGACCAAGTCAATTACGCTTAATTTGTCGTGCATATGGATTCCGTATCTTATTGACAATTTGTTAATTTATTTTTCGATTTCTCAAGTATTTTTCTTATTAAATTAATTAAGCAGACTTTTTTGTTCTTGCTTTAAATAGCAGGGTAGCTTTGCTACTACTTGTTGGAGCCAGTCAAACTTTAGGATTTGGAACGACGTTCTAAAATTCACAAATCAAATTTTAAAAATTTAAATTTACAATAAGTCTATGCAACCAAATTTTGTACAACCAAAAATTGATTTATTTGGGAGAAAAAGTAATGTATATAGACATTTAATTAAAAAGTATAGACATATATATAGTATAGGGAACGTGCATAATATTACGGTATTTGTGTATAATTTTTAAATTTTTTTTGAACCATAAAATGTAATTAATGCATACTTTAATTCAAATTTAAAAAATAATAGAGAAATAATTCAAATATAAAAATAAAAATTGAAAATGAGGCCAAAGACTAATAAATTATTTTTAATTTGTTAACTAACTATATTTATTATTTTAATATTTAATTAACACATCAAAATAGCTAATATAATATTGTTTTGGTTGTATAAAATTTGGTTGTTTATCATTGTTTATCATTGCTCTTAAATTTATGAGGCGTTCTCAAATGCTATAATGCTTCAATTATAATCAAAATTGTACTATGACATAATAAATTAATGTGAGGTTTTCTTTCTAAAAACCAATGGTTTTGATATAGTGTACCTGTACCACCACTATCGGTTTGCTTTCAAGGAAAAAAATATGAACGATTTTTCCCTGGAAATGAATTTTCCATGTATATATGGATACCTAGATATAAAAATCTCAGCTACATGTCTGTCTAAAAATATATACTATATGCCTAAAAACGCAGCTGGCAATATAAATTTATGTACTTTGTAGTTAGTGGTCATTAAACACAACTTAGTCGGAAGTAATTTCACGATTGGATCTTAATTAATCTATCGCTCCTACGCAGTGTTCGAGTTAGGAAAGAGCAACCTAATACCCGTTCTTAGGATTAATTGCAAGTTGTAGTCATATGTAATTAAGAGAGTATTTATTAATTTAAAATAATTTTTTTTTTCTTTTTGTTCGTCTTTTAAAAATAAAAATATTTTCTTCTCTTTAAAGAGGTGAAACCTTAACACACTTTTATTTCTCTCTCTCCAAAATCTTCGTTGTTTCAGTTTCTATTTTTAGGGCATAGAGAGAGTATATATTTATGAAACCCAATACATATCAAATACAGTTGAACTTCAATTTATTAGGTCGACAAGTAAATAATGTATGCAATTGATTTTGGGTCAAGGTCTGTAGTAATTTGGTGAAGAGCTAACCCGGCCCAAATAATTTGAGATAGTCAGGCCGGCCGTCTTCCTATTCTTTCATTCATTTTATTACAATTAATTAATTTCTATTTGAGGGTGTTGAAGATCAATTTAAATGGTAATTTGTTGCAATTATTGTGTTTAGGTCGGATATTTTGCAAGTTTGATGTTTAAATTGAAAATTGGAGTTAAATTCCTGCATGGGTTTTGAGCAATTATTGATTCTTCATGTATATAATTTTGGTGGGATGTTATTTGCTTTCACTTTCCCCACTTCCTTTTTGGTTTTATTTGGTGGGTGCTTGTATGATTAAAGGAGACCATTTTTTGTCGCCTATATGGAGAAATGTTTCCTCAACATGAACTCATTTGTAGATGTAAAATCTTGGGATCTCTCTCATCTCAGTAGACATGTTACTAAAGTAGCTCCACACACAAATGATTGAAGCTTTTGTTTGTTAGTTAGGGATTTTCTTGCAATATTTGAACTGTTAAGTGGAGTAATATTTTTGCTTATAATATTTCTGGTGATGAACATGCTTTGTTAATTATGTTCTCTGATGGTGGTGGCCTCCGTAGTCGGTTTTGGTTATGCTAAACCTTCATTTTGGTTGTGGGAGTTAAGTGCAATAGGATGCAATTTGTAAATGCGGAATCAATGAATTACATGTTTTATAGCTCAATCTGGAGATGGTGTTGGTTATGACATTTTCAAAATTTTGAATTAGTACAGGTTTTGAAGGATACCAGCCTCCTCAAGGGCATTACTTTTGGTAAAAAAGAATCCAATTCTAGTCTGTTGACACGAAGAGAGCTTTCTGTAAGTTTCAATATGTATTTTCTGTTCATATTTTTTATCTCCTTCCCACTCCCCCTAATTGCACCTATCATTCGTGAGACATATACGTGTACAGTAATGTTCCTAGGTGTGATCATTTGGGTTTTGGAGAATCTTTCTCTTAATTGTGATTATACAAACCAGATGCATCAGCTTTTGTTTCCTCTATTGAAAGAATCTTAACTCTGCACTGTCTATGTTGTGTGTATTTTGGTTTTTGAATCACATTTTTGAGGTATATGTAGTAAATTGAAAGAATCTTAACTCTGCTGTCTCTGTTATATTAACATAATATATGAATCTTACTATGTTTTCTATTTTAACTGTGGAAGTACATTGTACTTGTAGAGATCTGCAAGTAGAAGCCAGCTAAAGTTTCTGCTCAGGAGCATCCACAATTTGACAACCGAAAAGCTAAGCCCGGTGTCAAAGTTCAATAAACCATAGGTGATATACGTATTTAAGAAACTTATGTAAGCAAAACCAGAAGACATTAAAGGAAGCCTTTAAGATCTACAGCCCCTATACCCTCAGTGCAGACATAACTCTTCAACTGGTAAATTAGTGGAGGATTTAGCCGAGCTAGAAGCAAAAGTTACCTCTAACAAAAGCCAAGATATTCTTCTATTAGAAAAGGACTTCAGGGATGAAGAGATTAGCAGTGAAACTACAAATCCAGCCAGACGATTGATTTACCAGTTAAATGGATAATAATGATGGAACCCCTTGAGAGTGTGAGAAGGGTTCCAAGTTACATGGAAAAAAAACTGCATTCTAATGTCTCCCCAGGCAAAGGTGAGAGCTCAAGTCTCCCCAAGGTTTGAACAAGATGCAACTGGAAGCAATGCTCCAACCAGACGTCATTCTTTGCCATCTTCCATTGGTGGGGAACTGATTTCATCACCAAGAGTTCGCAAGCTGGCTCATTCTAATGGCTAATAATGAACCAAAATTGATAGATCCATGTCTTCCTTGAGAGAAATTGCAGGTAAGAGCATTAATCTCTGCACTTAGTTAATTATGTGTTAATAATTTTTAGTTCCATCCCATTACTTTGTTTACCTCTATTTGAAGATTTAGCTCAACATATGATGCTGAGTAGTTACTGTTTGTCATATCTTGGACAGTATGAAATACTAGCATTTTTCCAGAAATCCATATTTTCTACATATACTTCCCTTTAGTTTTCTTTTCTCATATTTGACCGTTTGTCTAACATTATACACATTTTGCATTTAATAGCCTCTCATAGTTCTCTTGTTCATCAAGTATGGCAAATCATGTCATTTGTAGCATCTCTAGAAGACGAACTTATCCGTCAGTTGGGCTTTAACTGAACTTTTTTTACCTGAGCGATCTATTTGTGATTTGTCTGTTGGACTTGAGAATAAATTTGACCATGACAAGGGAGTTCACCATTTTTCGCAATGTCACGACTCTCATGTAACCCTGCATGTGCTGTTACCTTCTTTCTGCTCCCAATCTTGCGGCTCAAAGTGCTTGGTAGATCACCTGATAAAGGTGGGATATATACGCAATCTCATGTAGACAGTAAGAAACTGTGCAACAGTCATATGCAGTTAATGTAAACTCACAAGCTGAATACCTGATTTAAGTGCACCTTGAGGCTCGACAAGGTATAATGCTAATTCTCTGTTGTCTTATATCAGATCACCACAAGAGTTCCCCCAAACACTTCAGCGAGCATAACTCATCCCAGAAAATACTCAATGAAGCGATTGGGAGGACTCTGGTCGAGACCTGATGATTTATCAGTTGTTTGAAGCTGAGTCCGTTCCCGCACCGGCATTATTACTATGCTGATGCATTGGACTTGAATTGCCTGTTTTCTTTCTTTTTTCCTAAGATGACCCTTTTCAGGTATCCCCAAATGCATAAAATCTGTGCACTCTTTATTCCTGATATCAGATCGCCCCCGGAGTTCCCCCAAACACTTCAGTGTCCATCCTTTCTCAAGAAACTATGCAATGAAGCGTTGGAGGGAACTCTAGGGGAAAACTGATGAGTACTTTCCACTTGTTTGATGATTGAACTCAAACTGATACCTCTATATATAGTTGGCGATGGAGCAGAGGAACGGAGTCTTTGTAGGAAATGCATATCAGACACAGAAGTACCCAGAAGGTCCAGAGCATATTTGGTTGGTATCGCAAAAGGTCAGAATATTACGATTCCTTTCATCTCCCAACTTGTAATATCATCAAATGCTGCAAAATGTTTTTATGATAAAATCAGACACTTGGTGAATCAGAGTATCAGTCCTCGGAATATGATTTAGTTTTGGTGAAAGTAAGTTGGAAAGGATGATAGGATCAATTGTGCAGATTCAGTTATGAAAATGATTCCATGGCATAACATAACCTACATTCTTAACCAGGTTCAATATCTCCCATGTATTTACCTTGTTTTCATGGTTGACAAGTGGTCCTATCGAGGATTTATCTCTAAAACTACGTGGTCAAGTCCTTAGATCAGGATGCACCAACCATAAGCTTAAGCGAAGGGCCATTTTGCTAGCTTATGCTTTAGAATCATGAGGCGTCAGATTTCAAGAAAACCACATCAATCTGCATTCATGTAAAGAAATTGAATGATTGCTACATGAGTTGGTAATTTTGATTACAACTTTCTTTCTAGGAAAACTTTCGATATGACAAACTTAAATTTGTAGTTACTTGATCTGGGATTTATTTTTGCATCTCTAAAATGTTCTTTCAGGCTTTATTTTTTATGTCAATCCCACGGCCAAATTCCTTTGTTGAACTGTTCTTGAAATGTTTGTTTATAGCATGTACATGGTGACTTTGCATGTAAATTGTAGATGATAACTGTTTTGGGTCAGTAGTACAGCGCTGGCGGCCCAGCCCGGCCCGAATATTTTACACCATAAATCACAACATTAATTATCTAAACTTGCAAGTTATTTGAAGTGTTTTTCCATGTTGGACTAAAAGAAAAGATACCAAGTAAGAAATGGAGAATGTCTTTTGATTCCATGGATGAGGGAAAAGGTGGTACCCTTTTTTGTATATGGGCTACTTTCTCGACCAGGTTCAGACTCTCACTACTAGTTTACTGGATACTTTGTATAAGCAAATTAGTACTACTAAAATTAAAAAGGGGAAGAAAATTATCAGTACAATAAATAATGGTAAGACTGAATTCCTTTCAGTATCATGTCTACTATATTACTGAGTAATACTTATAGTAGTATTCGATTCATGGAAACCCCCTTACGTCAAAGTTCAATTATAATATGAACTAAACTAATGTACTGTGAAGTCCGGATTAGTTGGTAAGACATTTCTCCTTTAAGAGGTCAAGGATTCGAGTCACCATGGGTTTAGATGGGGAACCATTATTGATCGGCCCTCTTTAGAAGATAAAAATAACTACACTAATGAGCAGTAGTGCATTCTATTACAAATGTATTTTTTTTGGAATGGCTGGCTTAATTATTTCATCCCACATTCCCACCGAATTGAAATTATTTGAATTCTCTGACATTATGATGAGCAGCTAACATGTAAAAATCTATATTGTATTTTCGTATATATATAATCTACTCCATATTCCAATGTACATTTTGCCATATTTAAGTTTCTTTTTTTTTTCGCTGTTCACATTTTAGCAAGGGGCACTTCAACTCAACTGAATTTGGACCCATTTCCCTTTTGACAGATCATTTCTCACTCTTTTTCTATTACTTGGAAAACAGTATAAGATCACATTTTTATTGTCAAACTAGCCAATTGCCATTGTAAGGATTTATATTACAAAATTCACTAAGCTTAAGCTCACATTTTTATTTGTAGTTTTTATTAGTTTCATGATGCAGTTGTCAACTTTTTTCACGATAATGTACGTAGTCGACTCTTTAATCTATATATCTAGAACGAAATATGCTGTTAAATTGTAGTAGTAGGAGAATTAATTTTGTTGAAAGGTTTAGTAGTATAATTTATAATCATGCATCACACGATCGAGTAAAAGCGTGCATCGTTCCTCAGTAGAGTGTGTATGATGTTGAGTTTGGTGAACACATGGAAATAGTTGGCGACAGAGCTAGAAAACTGAAGGATCGAAGATTCTTTGAAGGGACTAATTCAAATAGATTGTTAAATCATATAATATGACCCATATTTGTGACCAGGTTCAGAAACTGCCATTTTAATTAGGACAAAAAAAAAAGCTTCACATGTTTGATTCTTGGTACGGAGTTAGGCCCCCTATATATATAAATATAGGCAACAAGAGTCATTTGTATTACTATTATAACAACATAGTACATTGTGATTGGTGATTGGTGTGGTTTCGACTGAAGTTTCCTCAAACTACTTCACAAGTAATAAAACAGTTCCATTTCCTAGTGAAGTGTTTGGGGGAACTTCGGGCGCCGCCTCACATATATTTTGAGTATTTATTTTCTTTATCCTTTATTATCTAATTCTAATTCTTTAGGGAATGCACAAGGCAAAGAGATACTTGCCGCTGGTCCAAGTGGGGTGGAACCTCGCGAGACCTATTGTATAGCCGTGCCCGATGAAGATGCAGCCGTAGCTTGATGACGCTCCTCCATACACGGTGGCTCCCGTCTCGAATGTCCAGATTATAGCCCCTGTCCTTGCATCCATTGCATAGACGGGCCCTGTTGGTGCCACCGAGCCTGCAAATAGGACTCCGTTGACAATTGTGACTGGCCCGTGGGCAGTTTCGTTGCTCGGATTAGCCGTGGTCCATAGGATTTTCCCAGTGTTGGCATCCATCGCTACCCATCCACCCGCCGTGGTGTTTCGGGTAGACGGCTTCAGAGTGAAGGGCTCATTGTTGGAATTCACTATATTCGTATACACGCGCGATCCATCGGTAGCTGCACCCCACACCCCTCCTCCTTCTAGTCCTCCAGGGCCCGCTTTCTGTATATTTAAAAATACAAGCAAGAATTATAAATATAGTCAATGTGATAGAAGTTTACGAGGTTTTATCTTAAAATCAATAGGTGATAAATGAAGTAACTCACGAGACTTGAGTATATAGTAGTTTCAGTTATCTTTTTACACCAATTATCGTCTATCAACACAAATATAATTATTGACTTACAACGGACCACACGATGTCACCATTGGCGCGATCTAGAGCCCAAGCAAAGCCGCTTTTTTGAACCGCGACCACAACGTCACGCAATCTTCCATTGGACAAAATGGTGAGCTGCATCGGAGCCTCACCAAAGTCGGCATCCAAGTTGGGGCCGGTCGGACAATCGGGGCTGTTGGGGACCAAACATGTGAAGTAGAAAACATCATAACCACCCAGTTGCCTAGCCCATGCAATTCTCCCACTATTCAAATCAAACGCCATCAATGAATCAAAATGTATATCCGGCCCGAAGCACTCATCGGGCTTGCTCGGCGGCGTCGTTCTGTTGTTCTGCCTAGCTTGACACTGAAGAACCTCAGTCGGAGCAATATACAGTTGCCCAGTTCCCACGTACACGAGGCCACGCCTTGTGTCAATGGAGGGGCTGCTGCCCCAAATGGCAGCGCCGGCATATCCTCCTAGTTTCCCGCCGTTGTCAGGTAAGGTATACGTTTGCCATAATATTTTTCCACTTTTTACATCTATCTTCACTAGGCTTCCTCGGAAAGTGCAACATCTCGACGCCGGTAATGTTACTTCCAGAGACGATACTCCCACATAAAATCCACTGAAACATGTACGTAAATATAACAAAGATCCTCTATCAGTACAAACACAAAAATGAAACCAATATATAAATTCCAAACTATTCTTACTATCAGTCTATCACTAATTGGTTTTAAGATGGAAATACATGAAATGGAGTTAGAATTGAACAAACCCTCTATAAACTGTTCCGGATGCCGTAACGAGGGCCAAGGGGGTCGGATCGACCCGAGTAGACCAGACAAGTGTTCCCGTGGAGCGCGTGACCGCGACTACGTAGGCCGGGCCATAGATTCCAACAATGAGGAGATCGTCAGCCACCACAGGCGTCGAACGCGACACCGTGACGTTGACGGATGTTCCTGTCGGAGGTATCCCTGTCAACTGCCCTATATTACGTTGCCATATCAGCGCCCCGTTGGCAGCGTTAACGGCGTAAAGATTGCCGTTCCACGACGGGAAGTAGACTACACCGTTGGCCACCGACGGCGTTGCCGTTATGTCGAATCCGGCCAAGAATTTCCATCTCTGTCTCAACAGCCCTAGTCGAACGGAGATCGGATTGATACTTCCTCCAATCTCACTCCTTCTGTTGCTGATGTCTCTTCCATGGGTTAACCACTGCAAATAATTTGCCAAAGCTTCACTTTAAAAAAAAAGTAAAAATCTAAGTATACATACAAAGACAATAAAAATTAAAAATTAGCTATAATAACCTCCGCAGTTGAGTTGTCGGCAAATGAAATGAAACACAACGCCAACACAAAAATTGCATTACTTCCATGGTTAGCCATAATTTGGCGATGGAAAGGCCTACAATGTTAGAATTTTTTTTTTTTGCAATTAATACAGTTGATAAATATTAGGTGGAATATTCAAGTCAAGAAGTTGATTTTCCCGATTGAGTTGGTGTTTATATATTAATTTTGATAAATATACAGGAAAAATTTCTTTATAATAAAGTGTATTTCTTGCTAGATAGCAACTTAGCAACAAATTAGTTGCTATCTTTAGAACGAAACGGCAAAACGTGTTTCAATTGAGAAAGTGACCGAAATAAGAATTTTAAAATTATACTCGCTCAGTTCGCGAATGAGAATCTCATTTTTCCATTTTGTTCCATCTATGAATAGTAGTCTCATTTCATAATTATCATAAATGGTAAAAAAACTTCACGTTCCACCAACTCATTCCATTCACATAGTATCATTTAAAACTAATATATACAAGTGTGACTCATATTATTCCACTAACTTTCTTCCAGCCACTTTTTTTTACTCCCTCCGTCCCACAAAGATTATCCCATTTTTCCATTTCTGTCCGTCCCACAAAGTTTGTCTCATTTCACTTTTTACCATTTTTGGTAGTGGACTCCATATTCCATTAACTCATTCCTACTCACACTTTATTATAAAACTAATACTTTAAAAGTAGGATCCACATCCACCAACTTTTTCAACTCACTTTCCATTACATATCTTAAAACCTGTGCCGAGTCAAAGTGGGACTATCTTTGTGGGACGGAGGGAGTATTATTTACTAAAATCCATACAGGAAGAGAATGAGACTCTTATTCGCAGACAGAAGGACAATATTGTGATGTAATCTTGAAAAAACCAGCGAGATTTCGCCTCATAACTGGTGATAAAGTCGCAAAACTAACAGAAATCCTTCATAAATATCATAGAGAACGTCAAAAAAATTATTTGAGGCAAATTATTACTCGAGATTTAGCATCAATTTTCTTTAGTCAAATTAGTTTTTTTCTTTTTTTCATGTTAATATGTTAATGTGCTGATTATTTTAAAAACAATAAATACTAGTACCAAAAAAGTTTTCCTCTATCAAAGTTGACAAAGTAATTAATGGCTTTGGGCCTTTGACTACTGTTTTTTGCCTCTTTGATTAGGGAAAGTACAGTACAAACGTGTAGTCTTCGTCGTTTGATCTACTCCCTCCGTAAAATTATACTTGTGGGCATGAGTTTTAAGAAATGTAAAGGAAAGTTGGTTGAAAAAGTTAGTGGAATGCGAGATGCATTTTTTATATTGATTTTATAAATAAATGTGAGTGAAGTGAGTTAGTGGAAATGAGACCTACTTACTATATATAGTAAAAATGAAGTGTCACAATTATTTGGAATGTACTGAAATAAAAAAAGAGTGACAATTACTTTGGCGGAGAGAGAGTATTTTTTTTCTACAATGTTGAAGTTTTCTAATGGGAAAAATTGAATTATTAATTGTTGAAAAATACAACTCCTATGAAAGCCTACTTTCTCCCAAGCCAAAAAAGTTGACATAAATAAATTTGACTTGCGACTTTAAAGATTTATTAATCACACGTCACCCTTTTTATAAATCACAGACTTCAATTTTTATTTATTTTTTACTTCGCACTATTCAATGATCTAATGCATACAAAATTATCTAATTAAATTCATACACAAGAAAAGTACAAATTTCGTTAAAATTAACAATTTATACAATAAAAATAACAAAATTATCTAATTAAATTCTCGACTTCTAGAGAGTGTTTAGATTTTTTGGATTTACCTAGTTGAAATGGTATTAAAAGATTATAGTTATACATGTTCACTTCGAAGTGTCTTCCGAGCATATCTCGTTCAACTTTAATTTCTAATCTCTTTGTTTTTTTTTGGTGGTATACAATTGGATCTTTGCTTGTATACACTTATATTTTAAAAATTCGCTTTATTTTCTTGGTGGAGAACTGCGTGTTGTAAACGTGCCCAGTTAACACTGTTTGAGCAGGTCGTACGAGTGACAAAATGTTTAATTTTGTGAAATAAAATACTAGTACTATAGTATCGATCTAAATTTCGATTAGATAATCATGATATATCCATTATCTCTATGTCGACTATCTATGAGTGGGAAATATGGAATTAAAGTTTGTGACTTAAATATGATCAGAGTTTGAGATTAAGTAATGTGTTAATAAATCATACATTAAAATCTTGGTATGCGGAGAAATGTTTCGACAACATGCTTATTTGTAGATGTAAAATCTTGGGATCTCTGTCAGTAGACATCCTACTAAAGTGGCTCCACAAATGATTAGAGCTATTGTTTGTAAGTTAGAATATTCTTGCCACTGATGGTGGAAGGGCCTCCGTAGTCAATTTTAGTCTTGCTAAACCTTCATTTTGTTTATTTTTTGCTTTGCTGCAACACATAATTGTATTCATCTTTCTGTTCCCAATTCATCTGCTCAAAGTGCTTGGTTGATGATCTGGATAAAATATGTAATCCCATACAGTCAAATGCAGTTAATGTGAACTCAAATAATTAGCTGAATACCTGATTTTTGAGGCTCAACAAGGTATGATGCTAATTCTCCGTTGTCTTATATCAGATCGCCACGGGAGTTCCCCCAAACACTTCAGCGAGCATTACTCATCTACTCAATGAAGTGATTGGGAGGACTCCGGTCGAGACCTGATGATTTATTAGTCGTTTTAAGCTGAATCCATTGTGGCACTGAATATGTATCAGATTGCCCCAGGAGTTCCCCCAAACACTTCAGTGCCTATCCTTTCTCGAGAAACTATGCAATGAAGCGTTAGAGGGAACTCTGGGGGAAAACCGACGACTAGTTTCCACTTGCTTGATAACTAAACTCAAACTGATACCTCTATATATAGTGGTTGATGGAACAGAGGAGCATAGTCTTTGTAGGAAGTGTAAACCATTCAGATCATATTCGGTATCACAAAAGGTCAGAATATTACGATTCCATGCATTTCCCAATCATCAAATGCTGCATAATGTGTTTATGATCAAATCAGACACTTGGTGAATCAGAGTATCATTCTTCCAAATATGATTTAGTTTTGGTGAAAGTAAGTTGGAAAAGGATGATAGGATCAATTATGCAGATTCAGTTGTGAAAATGCTTCCATGGCAGAACATAACATAACCTACATTCTTAACCAGGTTCAATTTCTCCCTTGGTTGGCAAGTGGTCCTATCGTAGGATTCATCTCTAAAACTACACGATCAAGTCCTTCGATTGAAATGAACCAGCCATAGGCTTAAGTGAAGGGCCAGCTTATGCTTTAGAATCATGAGGCGTCAGATTTCAAGAAAACCACAACAATCTGCTTTGATGTAAAGAATTTGACTGATTCCTCCTGGATTTGGTATTTCGGATTGAAAGCAATTTTCTTTATAGGAATGATTTTCTGCATCTCTAACATGTTCTTTTAGGCTTTTATTCTTGGCCCAGACTATTGGTTAAGGCTTTATTCTCGTATTCTTTGTCGAATACGAGAATAATTAAACTGAAGGTTTATACCATTGGAGTACTTATTTTCAATGTAAATCTTAAAGGCCGAAATCCCTTGTTAAACTGTGCTTGAAATGTTTGCTTATAAGCATGGTGAGTTTGCAAGTGTTTTCCATGTTAGACTATAAGAAAAGATACCAATTGAAACTGTAAGAAATACTACTATGTATTTTGATTCTAGGGATGAAGGAAAAGGTGATACCCTTTTAAGTATGTGGGCTACTTTTTCGACCAGGTTCAGAGTCTCCCTCTTTCTTATATACTACTAATTTACTGGAATTTTGAAGGAGATAAAACTTATCAGTACATTAAATTAAATAATTGTAAGATTAAATTCCTTTTGTGGACAATATATGTCATGTGTTGATTAAAACAACCCCTGTTTTGGTTGGTTGGAATCTAATGTTTTCCTAGTTACAGGGAAAACGAGACTTTTATTGAGTTCCGAATTATCTTAAGCTTTATTTTAGGATAGGAAGATAATTAATACTAGTAATAATGTTTTATTTATACTAGTTTTTTGGTTTATTTTAGAAAATATTGCTAAATTATGATATTTTTACCAAATTACTAAACTTTAATTTGTTTCAAAATGGTTACTAAACTTGTATTTTTTTCATCACTTAAGATTTCAATTCAAATTTGCTAATAATTGCAGTGTTCCACATGGAAATTAAAATGCCACATGTCTTACTAGTAATTTCTTCATTTGTTTTCCTGAGAAGTCCATAAGAATCAACGAAATTGTTGTGGATTATTATTATGGTTCGCTCCCTTGTTATCTAACACGAAATATTTTTGTTGAATTGCATAAGAATTAATTAATCATGTTGTTAGGTTAACTAACATTCATAAAGTATCATGCATCAAACGAGTAAAATCAGTAGAGTGTGTAGGAAGTTGAATTTGATGAACACATAATTATAGTAAGAGTAATTAAAGCTTGAAAAGTGACTAATTCCAAAGATTATTGAATCATATAATTTGACCCACATCTGTGACCAGGTTCAGATATTGCCATTTTATTTAGGTGTCTTGGACAAAGATCTGATTCTTGGTACGGAGTTAGTAGGTCCTCTATATAAATATAGGCAACAAGAAGCCTTTGTATTATTATTACAACATAGTACATTGTGATTGGTGATTGGTGTGGTTTCGACTGAAGTTTCCTCAAACTACTTCACTAGTAATAAAACAGTTCCCTTTCCTAGTGAAGTGTTTGGGGGAACTTTGGGCGCCGCCTCACACATATCTTGACCCTTCTATTACCTTTTTATGTTTACTACTCCTCTAACTCTGATTTTTTAGGGAATGCACAATGCAAAGAGATATTTGCCGCTGGTCCAAGTGGGGTGGAACTTCGCGAGACCTATTGAATAGCCGTGCCCAATGAAGATGCATCCGTAGCTCGACGATGCTCCTCCATACACGGTGGCTCCCGTCTCGAATGTCCAAATTATAGCCCCTGTCCTTGCATCCATTGCAAAAACGGGGCCTGTTGGCGCCACCGACCCTGCAAACAGGACTCCGTTGACAATGGTAACCGGCCCGTGGGCGGTTTCGTTCCTTGGATCAGCCGTGGTCCACAAGATATTCCCAGTGTTGGCGTCCATCGCCACCCATCCACCAGCTGTAGTGTTTCGGGTAGACGGGTTCAGAGTGAAGGGCTCTCTACTGGTATTCACTATATTCGTGTACACGCGCAATCCGTCACTAGCGGCACCCCACACCCCTCCTCCTTGTAGGCCTCCGGGACCCGCTTTCTGTAATCCGAACACAAGCAAAAATTACAAAATATGGTCATCATTCTAATAGAAGTTTATTAGTTCCATCCGAAAATAGGGAGTAGTTTTTAAGTGATTAGTGAAGCTAATTAGACTTATAATATGGCACGTATTTAAGTTATCATTTTACACCAAAAAACATTCATCAACACAAATATAATTAATGACTTACAGTGGACCACACTATGTCACCATTGGCGCGATCTAGAGCCCAAGCAAAGCCGCTTTTTTGAACCGCGACCACAACGTCGTGCAATCTTCCATTGGACAAAATGGTGAGCTGCATCGGAGCCTCACCAAAGTCGGCATCCAAGTTGGGGCCGGGCGGACAATCGGGGTTATTGGGGACCAAACAAGTGAAGTAGAAAACATCATAACCACCTAGTTGCCTAGCCCACACGATTCTCCCACTATTCAAATCAAACGCCATCAATGCCCGAAACACTCATCAGGCTTGCTCGGCGGCGTTGTTCTGTTGTTCTGCCTAGCCTGACACTGAAGAACCTCGGTGGGAGCAATATAAAGTTGCCCTGTTCCTACATACACGAGGCCTCGATGGAGGGGCTGCTGCCCCAAATGCCCGCGCTAGCGTATCCTCCTAGTTTACCGCCGTTATCAGGTAAGGTATACGTTTGCCATAATATTTTTCCACTTTTTACGTCTATCTTCGCCATGCTTCCTCGGAAAGTGCAACATTTTGTCGCCGGTAATGTCACTTCCTGAGACGTTACCCCGACATAGAATCCACTGAAACATATATGCAAATATAATAAAAATTCATTGTCAGTATAAATAGAGAACGGAAAACAATATATACATCTCGAACAATTTTTTCCTATCATCAAGACGATTTTTCCTGGTTTTAACATGGAATCATCTGACCCTCTGTAAACCGTTCCAGACGCCGGGATCCAGCCGAGTAGACCAGACAAGTGTTCCCGCCGAGCGCGTGACAGCGATGACGTAGGCCGGGGCGTAGATTCCAACAATGAGGAGATCGTCGGCCACCACAGGCGTCGCCCGTGACACCGTGACGTTGACGAATGTTCACTGCCCTATATTCCGTTGCCATATCAGCGCTCCGTTGGCGGCATCAACAGCGTAAAGATTTCCGTTCCACGACGGGAAGTAGACTACTCCGTTGGCCACAGCCGGCGTCGCGGTTATGTGGAATCCGGCCAACAATTTCCATCTCTGTCTCAACAGCCCTAAGCGAACGGAGATGGGATTGATACTTCCTCCGATCTCACTCCTTCTGTTGCTCAGGTCTCCTCCACGGCTCCACCATGGTTTAACCACTGCAAATTAATAATTTAAAATATATTAACACAAAATTTTAAATTTGTTAAGCTATAAGAATAAGAACCTCTGCAGTTGAGTTGTCGACAAATGAAAAGAAACAAAATGCCAACAACATGACTGCAATACTTCCATTGTTAGCCATAATGCAAAAATGCTGAAGCTTTTTTGTGATTTTCACAGTTGATTAGGTAAAATATTCAAGTCAAGATGTTGATTTGTATCGATTGAGTTGGTGTTTATATAAATATACAGGAAATTGAATTTCCATTATAATAAAGTGTTTTTGTTGATAGATAGAAAATTAGCAACAAATTTGTTGCTATCTTTAGAACGAAATGGCATAACTTGGTTCTGTTGGGAATGTGAAAATACTTATAAAAACAAAATACAAGGATAGAATCCTGAGAAAAGCAGCGAGATTTCGCCTCATAATTTGTGATAATGTCGAAAAACAAACAGAAACTCTTCACGTTGTATCAGATAGATTTCGTTTTCTTTATCAGTGTCTTCCATAATGAATAATTGTCTCCACTTATATATTTTGAAACATATGAAATTTATCGGAATTGTTGATGGTTGTTAATTGTTGTTAAATTGTATAGACTCCTTGTGAAGTTTGGCCTCACAGTATATTTCCAACTTGTTTCTGATTGTTGAATTTTAATTGATGGATCAAAATTTGGGGCTTGAGAATGATTGAATGATTACTATATCATTGTAGCATACTAAGAATACGTACTCTCTGTGTTCCTTATGTGACACATTTCTTTTTTCACGTATTTTGAGAATATTATAACAAATAGTTAGAATAGATTGAAAGTAAAGTAAAAGAGAGAATAATGTAGACGAGACACTCCTCTACATCATTCTCTTTCTTAGTCATTTGGATTAAATTTGGCTTTGTGTGTATCTAGCTAGCTAGCTAGTATTTGTATCACATTTACATCATGTATTTATAGGACTAATTCATATGATAATTTTACTCTATTTGCATACATCATGTAGTAGTATTTATTTATTGGACTAATTCATATAATAAAATACGATAAAATTGCTCTACTTTACCCTATTTGTATCATACTCCATATAGTTGCACCCGGGTCGACCCGAGTTTCCAGAAGTTGGGAAGGATTTTGGACAAAAATGTAACCAAATGAATTACTACTATTAGGCAATGTGTATTAGTTCCAAAATATACTGAAGTCTTCTCGTAGCCATCAATTATGATAATGTTTGAATCAGTGTTTAAATTTCAGACTGGATCGTCTGGTTTAGCCGTGAACAGACATGTGTCCGGTCCAACTGGAACATACTCCTTTCGTCTAAAAAAAATTGTCTCATTTGTGAACGGTAGAGTTTAATAAGTAATTGGTAAAGTAATATAAAAGAAGAAAAAGTAAGTAAAGTAAGGGACATCGAGAGAAAAAATTGCGTGAAGTATGAGACTGAAACTTTCTAAGACTATCTTTTGTGGACATTCCAAAATGACAAAATGAGACTATTTTTTATGGATGGAGGGAGTAAAAACTAGTGATCGGCCCGATTCAGTTAGAAACCAATTATAACCATTTTTTATATTTTTAAAAAACAAACAGGACTTTATTTTTTGATAATATTCTAGTTGGATCAATGGTGTAAATCATGAATTTGATACCTTGGTCCATTTGCTTACCCACCTGATTTTTGAAACATAGGTTTGAATGCACACATATATTCTACTAATGAACTGGACTATACCAACAAAATAATTAATACTAGGGTTTATATCAAATAAATCCTAGCAAGTTAAATTAGCACAGATAACTTGTTTACTGTAATACTTAGTTGTTTAGCAACCAACATTGCTGATTAAGCACAGCAATATTTTTCAATCATCAATGACAACATACAATATTACAAGAATTGGTGAAGTATATAGTACGTAGTACATTACTCTTGATTTCGTGGCCCATTATCATTCATGTGACGTGAAACAGTTGCAATTTAATTTGAGTTAATAATTAGTTTCTTATCAGGCTTTCAACTTTTCTTGTTTTGGTTATTTAATTTATAACTATTTCGATGAGTAAATTTTTTTTTTGAAAGGTCAAATTGTTGTAAAGAGTACTACTTGCATACAAAATCATTCGAATCAAATTAAATAGATAAAAATGTGAATATATTATACTACTGAGTTATACTTTAGGAATAACTAAAAATAATAAAAAGTATCAAAAAAATGTGTGCATATTTTAATAAATAATAATAATAATAATAATAATAATAATAATAATAATAATAATACATTTTCTTATTATATGATTTATCCCAGTATGGTCAATATCTGATATTTCCAATGAAAATATAGAATCTGGTCAGTATTGTAGGCAAGGTGCATAATAGAGAAGAATCCCTCGATCACTTTTGCTGTCAGATATAATATGTTATCCTTTAGTATCTCAGTATATCTTACTACTACTTGACAACTCACAATCAATTATACTAGTACTATATTAAATTAATCAAGTCTCCTTCAATATTATCACTAAAAGGGATTCAACACATTAATTATCTCGGACTTAAAATGAAGACTTAATCGAATTATGAGATTAATATTTAGGTGAAGAGATTAGGATAAAGGGCAGGCGTCATCCACCAAGATTCTTCACGTTTCCCACAATTGCGTCTACATTCAGTTCTTCCCCAGACACATCTCTCTGCATGATCAGGTCTCTCTCACTCTCTCTCTCTCAAGGTTAGCAAAGGGAAAAAGGTAGATCTACTATATTTTGTAGGGATTGCGACATTTTTTTTACTCAAATTTGATATTTTCATTTTTAGGGCAAATTTGATATTTTTCATGTTAATTTTGAATTTGGGAGTTTGTTTTTTTTTTCAAATTTGGGCGTATCGATGCTCTTGAAGTTGTGCGGATCGGAAACATTTATTTTGCCGCATTAGTTTGTGTGGTTAATTTTAATATATATATCTTTTTTGGAGACGAATAAATTGATTAATTAGTGGTTCCTGGTCCTGGATACTGTAAAAGTACTACTCCATAAAATTTGAGGAATCATAATTGGCGAAATATTAAATTAGGAATTTGCAAGTTAGTAATAGTTTTTCACATTATATGCTATTATGACTTCTTTTATTTTTTTTCTTTTAAAAACATCCTCATAACAAAGGGGAGGGTGTGGAAGTTTTATCGAATTAAAATGATAATTCTTCTCTTCTTCATTTGCATAAGCATAGATGATTATACTGCCACTCTCATTAATGTTCTTCTTTCTAGATTCTACGGATGTAATTTAAATCACACGATAATGAAATGAGACATATATAACTTAGCTATTGTGATTTGCTGATTTGTGTACAAAGGACGAATTTTTAGAAAGAGGTAGTAAAATATAATTAATGAGAGAATTGAGGCTTGGATTTTGATTATGAATCATAATTGCATTGTTTGTAATGTTTCTGGGTTGAATTTGTACTGCCTAAATCAATTACGCAAGGCTACATAACTCATACTCATAAAGAGCAAACATAAATCTATTAGCACTATTTGATTCAGTAAGTAATTAAATAAAAAAATAGAGAAAACAAAGTAAGGGGGAATATATAAGAAGCTAGTGAAATGGGGCGTGATGATAACTGAATAAGATTCTGATGTTTGGGACATGAAATGGAGTCTAGGTTCATTCTGGATCAGAGATATATTCCATGGTTTACAGCATCGGAGCAACGAATATGTTGAGCTCCAAAAAAACCTTTAAAAGCCACACTACAATTGACAACAAAAACATGATTGAGTTGCAACAATTTTATTTCATGCGTCCTCTAGAGTTCCCTGCAAACACTTCTCGGAGTCGACCACCCCAATTGCCTCTCGTGAAGTGTTTGGGGGAACTCCCGGGCTCGTTTGATCATACACACAATATTTCTTTCATCCTCCACCGGTAAGTACGTCTGCTGATTATGATTCTATCATCAAATTAATAACAATTGAAGTTAATCAAACTATATCTGGGGTTTCGTGAGCTAGTAGTGTGATTGGATTGTACAGTTTTCTTGGATTTTAAGATTTTGTTATTTAAAAATGTAAAGATAGGGCAAATGAGCTTAAAATTTAAGTAGCTAGTCACAACAATATTTTCCTCCATTCTCCAGATTTATGCATCGGCGATCCAAATTTTGGTTGATTTTTCTTATAAGTTCTTTCTTTCTTTCTTCAGCCCCAGCAATTAAAAAAAACAACAAGATGAGTTTAGTGCTTCAAGATTTATACAGTGAAATTTCCAGATTTCTTTCATTTTTCCTTTAGTTTAAAGACATATTATCCAGGTGCTAGAAAATAGAGGTGAAATTGGAGCACAGTACATCTTCAAGCTAGCTAGGGCTTGCGGTAAATTAAATAATTAATTGTTTCTGAAATTAGCTCATTTTGGAGATCTCTACATATTTTGAAAATAGTCTATAAGCTACAAAGTGCTATAACCTATCCCCTTTTACAAAATTAATTAATGAATTCCTTGAATAGAAAGATATGAGTGGAACAAAATCTTTTAGGAGCCTGACAATATTTAATTACACCATTAGCTAAATGCATTATTTGCCTCACGGCTACATTTTTAGTCCAACACGAGTAGGTCATCTAGAGAAATCGACCGTACCTGGGCGACGTTAATCCCGAAGATTGAAGGGGCAGAATATATCAAAGACTTTGGACCGATCAAAATGATTAAAGTCGGTGTAAAATCATTGTTAAAGTCATGGCAACTCTTGTTCATTCTCCAATATGGGATATTATTTGCCTCACAAGAGTCTAAGCAAAATTTTGGGTAAGAGTCTTAAAAACATGTTCCCCCGGACTATTGAAGCTATTTACTAATGAAGGTATGAGGGGTGTAGTAGGATAGCAAGGTTTGCAGATCGTTTTTCCCTAGCTCGGAGGAAGAGTCAGTTGAGGATCTCATTTTAGCCGTGAATCATGTGTGTGTAAACACGAGTAACCTGCAGTTCTTCAACAAATCAAATGCATTTTTGGGTTCTAACTTTGTTTTGTAAGTTTCAAATCTCAGAGTCAATCTACTCAACATGGAGGAATGGCCTGCAGGAATTGAAGGTTGTTCGGATTCGGTGCTTTTGACGCTAGAGATAATCATTGTGTGCTATGCGAGGAGGAAGACTAGATCATCAGCCACATTTTCTTTAATTTAGTTGCAAGATTTCATGTACTACTATTTTTTTTGTGATTGGTGGAGAGTGTTTCCATGTGTCTTCGACCTAATCACCCAATATTTGCTTTCTATGTTGGCTTGAAACCGGCTTAGAAGTTTCTATAAAAAATTCAGGCTTCTGTGACTGTGTTCTATATCAAGTCTATTCGGGATATATCTAAAAGAGTAAAGGTCAAAATTGGTCATACACATATAGTCAAAATACGAATTTGGTCCAAAACATTCACTTTTTGAAAATCGGGTCCAAAACATTTGAAATCGTTATCGAAGTGGTCCTAAATATTTGAAATCGTTATCGAAGTGGTCATTTTCCGTCAAAAACTAACAGTTAACGTCTAATTAATGTTTTTTAACTTAATTAATATACTAATGCATAATTAATTAAACAAAATTAAATATAAATTAATAAAATGCTAAGAAATTTCAAAATCCGAATCTCCTTCTTCTTCTCTCTGGCGCTCAACGTCGTCACGTCTTTCTCTCTCTGTTCGTTCCTCCACAAATCATTGTCATCGCGTGTTTCTCCGCATCGCTGCTGTCCGAGATCAAAACCGCCGCCGTCCACCATTGTTGTCGCCATCAACCCCTATTTCTTTCGGTCCTCCTCATCTCTCTCAATTTTCTTTCTCGGCGGTCCGGCGTTGTTATCTCCGCCGACGCGGTCGCTGTTGCTAGAAGATGGTTTCGTTTCCACCGCCTCTGCCTGCTCGTTGTCAGTCGAGAGAAAGACGCGACGACGTTGAGCACCAGAGAGAAGAAGGGAGAGATTCCGATTTAGGAATAACGAATGAGAGATGGAAGAGAAGGAAAAAGAGGGAGAAATAGTCGATTTTGAAATTTCATAGCATTTCATTAATTTTATATTTAAGTTTATTTAATTAATTATGTATTAGTATATTAATTAAGTTAAAAAATCATTAATTAGACGTTGACCGTTAGTTTTTCACGGAAAAGGTCCACTTCGATAATGATTTCAAATGTTTTGGACCCGATTTTTAAAAAGTGAATGTTTTGGACCAAATTCATATTTTGGCTATATGTTTAGGATCAATTTTGATTTACTCTGTCTAAAACAAGATTGCTTTTAAAAAATTTGTACCTAATTAAGTGCCGGACAAAAAACGGCATTTTTTGGTGCATTTATTGCATCAAAATTCATTTCATTTTAAATGTACTTGGAGTTGAAAGTAGGCTTTGCTTTTGTATATTATTCTCTCCGTCCCAATAAATATGAAAATCTGATTTTTGGCGCGAAATTTTATACAGTATTGTGAGTTAATGAAGAGGAAGTAAAGTAAGAAATAGAAAAAAATGGGGATGATGTTGTTTTCGTTTTAGGAAACATTTCATTTTTGATTAGATAATTCTAAAAGGAAAACGGAGTATTAGATTTGTGAATTGAAGACTAAGTGTAGAATTTTACATTTGATTACTAAGTAAAATTCTTTATTAAGGCCACGATAATTAATTACAATTTACAACTAAAGCGTCCCCACACACACAACACTAGGTAGTGACACACATACTATATAGATTCTTGACATAATTCAACTCGATCTATTTAAAGAGTAGTGATAAATTAACAAAAATTGTGGATACAAAATTGGACATTTTAGGTATTTTACATTTATAATAAATTTATGATTACTAATTCATTTAATGTATTACAAAATTACCTTCTATGATCATTTTGGAAAATTAAGTTTTCATAATCATCATTTACGCATTCTGTAGATAATTTACTATATCTTCATAACCAATTATGTAGATACCTTTACATTAGTCGCATAATTTCTTCTTCCAATAATAAGAATGTGGATATTTTTTTCATTTCAATTAATTCTTTAGTGTTATCGTCAAATAAAATAATTATAGTCATTCATATCAAATTATTTTATTAATAAATAATTTTAAAATTCCAATATAAAAACACTACATCCATATATACTTAATTTCAATGTGTTATCATCAAACGAAATCAATCATAATCATCAACACCAAATTATTTTATTGGTAATTTTTAAATTTGTAAATTACAAAAAATGACTACACGCAAATTTACTAATTTCTTAATCTTACCGTCCAAAGAAATAATAATAGTAGTATGTCTCATCCAATTAATTTATTATTAAATAGTAGTAATTCTTAAAATTCTAAGGTATGAAAACGACCAATGTATATATACTTATTTCTTAACTAATGCTATCATCAAAGAAAATAATCATAGTTATTCGTATCTAATTATTTTATTATTAAAAAATTCATAAATGTCTAGATATAAAAAATAGAATACGTCATACTCCATCCGTCCGGCACGAGGAGTCTCAATCACTTTTGCGCACCTGTTTTATAAAAATAATAAAAAATAGTTAAAGTGGAGAAATAGTAAAGTAAGAGAGAGAATAATGTTGAAAATAATCTTTTCAATATTATTCTCTCTTTTACTTTACCATTTCTCCACGTTAACTATTTTTTATTATTTTTATAAAATGGGTGCACAAAAGTGGCCGGACTCCTAATCACGGACGAAGATACTTAATTTCTTAGTTTTCAATATCCAAAAAAAATATTAGTATTTCGCATCTAATCCTTTCAACATTATTCTCTCTCTTACTTTACCATTTCCCCACTTTAACTATTTTTTATTATTTTTATAAAACGGGTGCGCAAAAGTGACCGGGACTCCAAATCACGGACAGAGATACTTAATTATTAGTTTTCAATATCCAAAAAAATACTCCCTCCGTCCCAGAAAGATTGTCTCATTTTCTTTTTCACACTCATTTTATAAAAATAATAATAAATAGTTAAAGTAGAGAGAGAGTAAAGTAAAAGAGAGAATAATGTAGAGAATAGTCTTACCTACATTATTCTTTCTCTTATTTTACTCTCTTTCAACTTTACCTATTTATTATTTTTGCAAAACGAGTGCGAAAAAGGAACTAGGACAATCTTTCTGGGACGGAGGGATTATATTAGTATTTCGCATCTAATTACTTTATTAAATATTCTTAAAATACCAAGTTATGAAAACAACCATATGCATATATTCTTAATTTCTTTGTGTTATCGTCGAAGAATTTGATAATAATATTTCACATCCAAGTATTTTAGTATTAAATTCATTCTAAGTTATATATATATATATATATATATATATATATATATATATAGATATATATATTTAATTTGTTACTTCTATCATCCAACAAATAAATCATAGTCATTCACAATTCAATTATTTTATTATTAAATAATTTATAAAATTCCAAGTTATATAAACAATTACATATATTTATATACACTTAATTTCTTAGTAACATCATCAAATGAAATAACCATTATCATCCACATCCAATTATTTTACTAATGAATAATTTTTGAATTTCTAAATTATAAAAATGACTAAATGCTTTTAAATGTTAGTATTTATTAGTGTTATCATCCAAAGAGATAAAAATAGTATTTCGCATCTAGATTTTTTTATTATTAAATAATTCTTAAAATTATAAACTATGAATGACTATATTCATATATAGTACCCTACTTAATTTCTTAGTGTTATCATCCAATAATTTAAGCAGAGTCATTCACATCCAATTATTTTACTACTAAATAATTTTAAAATTTTAATTATAAAAATGACTACACATATATATAGTACTGAATTTCTTTGTGTTATCAGCAAACAAAATTATTACATTAATCCACATCCAATTATTTTACTATTAAATATTTTTTAAAATTTCAAGTCATAAAATTGACTACATAATTTTATACTTATTTTCTTAGTATCATCAACCAACAAAAAAATCATAGTATTTCGCATCCAACTATTTTCTTATTAAATATTTCTTAAAATTTTAAGTTATAAAAACGTCTACATGCATATATACTTTATATCTTGGCGTTATAAACTTAATTTCGTAGTCTTATGATCATTAAATGAAATAATCATAGTCACTTGCATCCAATTACTAATTATTAATTGATTTTCTAATATCTAATTATAAAAAATGACTACTTCATATATATTTAGTTTCATAGAATTATCATCTAACGAAATAATATCATTACTTCGCATCTAATTATTTTATTTCTCTTTAAATAATTCTTAATATTCTAAGTTATGCAAACAATTATAGCATATATATTTCATTTCTTAGTGTTATTATCCAATAAAATAATAATACTCCTAGTTTTATTCGTTTTCAATTATTTTATTATTAAATAAATTTTATATTTTAAGCAAATAATAGTGTTATCATTCAATTTCTTTTAATTTATGAGACTTCCCTTAAATGAATGGCACCGTTTTTTAACTAATCATGCATATTTAATATTTTACCATATATAAACCTTGTAATTTGATATTGATTAACTTTACAAATATACTAAAGAAAGGGTAATTAAGTAAACAAGGAATAATAAATAAAAAAACCGGTTTAAATAAAAAACCGGTTTAAAATTTAAGGATATTTTGCATGTACAAATTTTGTTAATTTATCTTTACCCCTGTTAAATATGATAATTTATTAGGAATGTCTCCGCTCCCGTTAATCGATTCGACCTGACCATATGCAACTACAAATTACCTAAACCTTCGATCTTCAGATTAAGTCTATCAATTATTTGGATTTAATTATTAGTTCACACTTGATTGTGATTAATTATTCATTTAATTATTTATTATGATTAGTTATTATGAAGCTGGTGTTTGTTTGGTTTCAGTGAAAAGGCAAGTTTGATACAATAGGTCAGTTGTTATGGAAATTCGACACGCACTCTAATCATTCAATTAATAATCATCATCTAATTTATAATACAAAATACCCATAATGCCATCAGTAAAATTATTGTTTGTTTGGTACTTTTGTTTATTATTCATTTTATTCTGCACCAAAGCAATCTAAGATTTTAAGACAATCCAAATAATACAATTAGGCCTATCAAATTGGATACCCGCGGATATCCGATCCGAAATTTTCGGGTACCCGATCCCGAAATTCCCAAAATCCAATACCCGATACCCAACCCGAATTTTATTTCGAGTACCCGACTCGGGTATCCAGTCCCGAAAAATCGGGTATCCAAAATAACTACAAACTTTTAGAATTACAAAATTCTTATAGTAGCTCGAATTTAAGATAAAATAACTAATTTTTGTAGTAGTTTGAATTTGAAAGAAAATAACTACTACAAACTTTGAAAAATACAAAATTCATAAGTTATACATATTAACATCTTTCATCCATCCACAATAAGTCAATAACCATCAAAATTCATAAGTTCAAACATTCATCCTTTATAAATATCACAATTCAATAATTCATAAGAATCAAGATCTAACAATAATATCATCAAAAATTTCAAAATTATAAATATCACGAGTCAATGAAATTAAAATATAATTAAAAAATTAAATTACATATCTTATATGCTAACTATTAAGTATTAATTAAATTATAGTTAAGAAATTATATTATATTTAATTATAATAAAAATATAATTTATTAATTTTAGAAAATAAATCGGATAAATCGGATAATTCGGGTATACCGATCGGATATCGGGTAATCCGATACCCGATAATCCAAAATTCTCATTATCCGATCCCGATCCGATACCCGAAAAATCGGATTTCGGGTATCCAATTATCCGACTTTTTCGGGTTTGGATATCAGGTATTGAATACCCGATATCCATTTTGACAGGCCTAAATACAATCATACTTTATCTATTAATCCAACAAATCTAACTCCTAACTGATTGGTTGTTATGCTTAATCTCCTCGTGTATTAGTTTTGAATTAACTAAATCCATACTAATATTATTGTTATTAATGACACAGTTCGTATACCCCAGGCACACGGTTTTTTCTCATCGACACGAGAAAAAATTCCCTAGTCCAGACATACCATTTGGCATAATGAGCTGGTATGTCTAACAAATAATCATTTGACAAGTGGAATTCTATAAAAGTTATATTCCAACTATACATGATTATATATGGAAATTAATGGATGTAATTCTAAAAGTCATTTATTACTTTAAATTATGGGAAAAAATCTAAATATTTTGTATTTATGTCATATACATACTCCGAATTTAGTGGGAGTAATATATTTATACAATTTTACATGTTTTTTGTTATTTTATTTTATAATTTAAAAAAATTCTTAAATTTTTATATTCTATCAAAAAATAGATAAAAGTTGAAATAATTAATAATATATCAACAAGATTTAAATTAATAGCCAAAATTTTTATTTTAGGTTAATATACGTTTGTGTATATAATATCACGTGTGTTCTACTGAGTACATAAATAATGAAGTGTGGCTATTAACTTCAATTTTGTTAACATACTAATGTATTAATTTCAACTTTTTTATTTTATTTTTTAATAGCATATAAAAATGTAAGAATATTTTAAAACTATAAAATAAAATTGCAAAACACATGTATTATTATGTGTACGCAAATATTATTCCCATTAGATTCAATATGTAGTTGAGAATATTTAAAAAGGTTCAAAATATTTTGGAAAATTTTCCATAATTTATTGTAATACTCATTGAAAGTTGATTTACAGTTTCTATGTATAATTAAGTACAGTTGGGATATTAACTTTTATAGAGTTCTACTTGTCAAATAATTATTTGTTGGGCACACCAACTCAATCATGTCTACATGGTGTGGATGGTCAGTGAATTTTTCCTCAACACTTCTACTACTATTTAAGAAATAAAATGGGCTTCTTTTATGTGAAAAGGAGAGATCTCAGATTCAATTCATATTGAATTTCCCTCCCAAAAAAATAATACAGATATTAGATTTCACTCATAAGCCACAATCCACCAACAATACAAACACGAAAATGTGATCCTAAGTGGGAAATTTACAGATGAATATTAAGGTAATATCATATGATAAGCATACAACAACTAGCAACCCGCCTCATCTTACACGGGGCGATCTCCGGTGTGCTGGCACAGGAGATGCCAACGGCAACGAATATGTTGAGCTCTAGGTTCATTCTGGATCAGAGATATATTCCATGGTTTACAGCAACGAATATGTTGAGCTCTTTAAAAGCCACACTACAATTGACAAAGAAAATATGATGAGTTGCAACAATTTCATTTCATGCGTCCTCTAGAGTTCCCTGCAAACACTTCTCGGAGTCGACCACCCCAATTGCCTCTCGTGAAGTGTTTGGGGGAACTCCCGGGCTCGTTTGATCATACACACAATATTTCTTTCATCCTAGCTCCACATGTAAGTACGTCTGCTGCGTCGAGGTGATTATGATTCTATCATCAAATTAAATTTGAAGTTAATCAAACTATATCTGGGATTTGGTGAGCTAGTACTAGTGTGTGAATGGATTGTACAGTTTTCCTGGATTTTAAGATTTTGTTACTTAAAAATGTAAAGATAGGGCAAATGAGCTTAAAAAGTAGCTAGTCACAACAATATTTTCCTCCATTCTCCAGATTAATTTATGCATCGGCGATCCAAATTTTGGTTGAGTTTTCTTATAAGTTCTTTAATTCTTTAATTTCTTTCTTCAGCCCCAGCAAGAAACAACAAGATGAGTTTATTTATACAGTGAAATTATTTCCAGATTTCTTTCATTATTCCTTTGGTTTAGAGACAAATTATCCCGGTGCTAGAAAATCAGCCGAAAATAGAGCTGAAATTGGAGCATACATCTTCAAGCTAGCTAGGGCTTGCGGTATTGATTGTCTCTGAAATTAGCTCGTCATGGAGATCTCTACATAGAAAAATAGTACTCCATACTTACTAGGAAAATGATATTCTGAAAATAGTAAGCTATAAAGTGCTATAACCTATCTCCTTTTACAAAATTAATTAATGAATTCCTTGAATAGAAAGAAAACAAGTACTACTCCGTGTATGCGTTGATGAGTGGAACAAAATCTTTTAGGAGCCTGACAATATTTAATTACACCATTAGCTAAATGCATTTTCCTCACGGCTACATTTTTAGTCCAACACGAGTAGGTCATCTAGAGAAATCGAGCGTACCTTGTAAAGGAAAATGAGAAACTCCATTGTTTTTGAGAAGAGAAAGTTGCTAGTTGTATTACTATAAATGATAGGATTGCAGAATACATTACACAGACACTTTACCTCATTATATATAAGACTACTAAAGCATAAAAAAAAGGGAACATAAAACTGATCTAATAGCCATTAGCCAACAACTCAGCAAGGGACCACTTCCTGTAACAATAACAAGAATCAGATATTCTTCAATACATCTCCTTTCACCACGTCGATCCATGACCGTTTGTGATCTTTTTCATGAGCTGGAATGTGCTCACTACTCGACACATGTCCATCATCCGAGGCATCAATTTGTTCAACTTCATCAGGTATCTTTACATCTCCAATACCTTGGTGACGTTGATCACGAAGATTGAAGGGGTGGAATGTACCAAAGACTTTCAACCGATCAAAATGATTAAAGTCGGTATAAAATTATGGTTGAAGTCATGACAAGAGAAATAGTAGCATATACAAACCTCACGAGCTCTAGCTAGCTAGAGAGGAAATACAACAAGTTGTATGAAAGTGGGATGCAGTCTAAGCAAAATTTTGGGTAAACGAGAGTCCTCCATAAATCAAATGCATTTTTGGGTTCTAACTTTGTTTTTGTAAGTTTAAAATCTCGGAGTCAATCTACTCAACATGGAGGATGGCCTGCAGGAACATTGATTTATTCATACAAAAAAGACTCAAAACCAAATGAATTGAAGGTTGTTGTGTGCTATGCGAGGAGGAAGAGTAGACCCCATCAGCCACATTTTCTTTAGTCGCAAGATTTCATGTATTTTTTTTGTGATTAATGGTGGAGAGTTTCCATGTGTCAACCTAATTAATCACCTAATATTTGATTTCTATGTTGGCTTCAAATCGGCTTACAAGTTTCTATAAAAAATTTGGGCATCTGTGACTGTGACTGTGTTCTAGTATATCAAGTCTATTTGGGAATATCTAAAACAAGATTGCTTTTCAAAAATTTGTACCTAATTAAGTGCTGGACAAAAAACGGCATTTTTGGCGCATGAATTAGAGGGATATTTTTTAACTTCATACACGTTATTGCATCAAAATTCATTTCTATTTAAATGTACTTAGAGAGTTAAAAGTAGGCTTTGCTGTTGAATACCACTCTCTCCGTCCCAATAAATATGAAAATTTGGTTTTCGCCACAAGATTTTATACAGTATTGTAAGTAAACGAAGAATAAATAAAGTAAGAGAGAATAAAATATAGAAATGATGTTGTTTCTATTTTAGGAAACGTTTCATTTTTTATTGGATAATTCAAAAAGGAAAATGTTTTATTTTTAAATTTTAACGGGATAGATGAAGTATTACTAGTATTAACCCATGTGCTATGCACGGGACATAAGAATTTTCATATAATGAATACTAATACCAATGAAACTATAGGAAATAAGAATTCATAACAATAGAAATATTTACAAAATCATATATATGCTTTATCTTATCCCACTCTAAATCAATAATTTACTTATTCCTATAAAATATTTCAAATTCAGTAAACAATTTTATACAATTTGATTTATGATATAAGTGGAGTAATATAATTGACAAATAAGAGATGTGTGACTAATAATTCAAGAGTAGTATAAGTTAGTTAGAATATGATATACAAATAAAGAAAATATGTGTGAGTAGAAAACAAAGAAAAAAATCAGTTTATTATATAAATATAAAAATTATATAAAGTTTAATTGTGTATTATCATATGAAAAAAATCGAGTACACTTTTATATAAATTTATGTATTGATTTTTATCATATAATTATGAGGGATGTATACCATTAAAATTAAAGGAGGTCATTTATTTTTTCTAATAATATCTATGAAATACATATAAAAATATTAAAATAATATTAATGCGTAATTTCTATGAGTTTAGATAAGACTTATACATAATAAAACAAAATTAAAGCTAGGTTTGAATTTAAATAGGTATATATATAGTAGTATTGTATATTTATAAATGATAGTGATTGAATATTAAATATAAATAAAATTTTATACATAATTACAATCTAAAAGTAATTTCAATATAACAAAAAGTTATAAAAAATAGTCAAGAAATTAATATAAAATTTAATTTGATTTTAAAAATATATACAAAGTACAATAAATTTAAAGTTTAAATTAGAACCTAGCTTTAAAGTATGATAATTATAATAATAGAGTTTAACATAAATTCTATTTAATAAAAAAAATATTAATCATGTATAAATCCACTATAAAAACCCAAATTATATGCTACATTAAAAGCCCAAAATTAGAGCCCAATTAGCAAATAGAAACCCTAAATTAATATGAGGCGCCTCATTTCTCTCTCTTCCCATTCAACTGTACCCTACTCCTTCCTCCCTTCCATGCGCCGCCGCCGCCCGCTCCGCCTGCCTCCTTCCGCTTGCCTCGACGTCCGTGATTCGCCGCCCACTTGCTTCCTCCACACCCGCCACACTGCATAGCTCGCCTAGCCATCGTTCCTCGCCTTCGTCACCCGCCCTCACACGCCAGCCTAGCTGTGGTGATCTCCGC
>NC_062966.1:18811816-18854193 GCF_023119035.1 Salvia hispanica
TCCCTCAGTTGTGCTACTGTCTACAAAAATGAAAAAGGGGAAGAACGAGCTATTTGCTATGTTTGTAAAGCATTTGGTGATCGAACGACCTTGACCTTATCATTCTTGAACTCATATCCAGATTCAGTTTGCACCAACCACTAACCTCGGCCACACCGCAACATTTTACATGAAATTTTGACTTACGGTGCTCTTTGAAGTCATAAGCTTTGAGCTCGAACCTCAAAGCTTATGACTTCAAAGAGCACCGTAAGTCAAAATTTCATGTAAAATGTTGCGGTGTGGCCGAGGCTAGTGGTTGGGTGCAAACTGAATCTGGATATGAGTTCAAGAATGATAAGGCTGCGCTCAAGGGCAAAGTGAAGCTCAAGGGTAAAGATGTGTTGCTGATACCCTCTGAACCCATTGACACTCTTCTGGAAGATCCTGTCTCAGCTTCAGATTTGCTGAAGCAAATTCTTTTCACTGTTGTGGAGATCAAGGTTCTGCCTCCAGAATGAGGTATTGTATTATTTTTTTATAAAAATATTTTTGCATTCATGCAATACCAACAAAGTGGCATGACATCACT
This sequence comes from Salvia hispanica, assembly GCF_023119035.1. Classification (NCBI taxonomy): domain Eukaryota; kingdom Viridiplantae; phylum Streptophyta; class Magnoliopsida; order Lamiales; family Lamiaceae; genus Salvia; species Salvia hispanica. The sequence goes on from NC_062966.1 coordinate 18,812,388, forward strand.
GTACAAATTACAAACACCATGGATGTATTGAAATTGTGTGCATACCAATAATGAAAAGTTTTACATATTTTACTATTTATTGCTAATCATGTTATACTGATTTTTTACTACTAGTATTTTATTTATGGAGAATATCAATAGGTAACGTAACATCAAATCATCTGTTTTTTTCTCTATAAATATGCCCATTCTTCCTTCTTCTTCTGCCCCACATTTTTCCTTGTCTACCTTCTCTCTCAAAACCAAATTTTCCCATTTCTATTTCCTCAATGTTCTAACAAACTATTTTCAGTCACCAATGACGATAGTTTCGACCCAAATTTGTTGTTTCATTCCATTTCATATCTTCAATGGATAACGACTTCCCCCAAATTCTCAAAAAGATGAAACCATTAATCTCTCTAATTCCATATAATATTATTACGATGTTATTTCCACCGCGATGGATCAGCCAGGTTTTGTGATATTCTTTCTTTTTTCTCGTTTATATTCTCTCAATTTTGTTTCCGTTGATTTCGCGATTTTGCGATTTTTCTGTCGATTTTTCTCGTTGCTTTGTTTTAATGCGGTTTTCTGTCGATTTTGCGATTTTGCGTTGTTTAAATGCGACTCTCTATCTATTTTGCGTTTTTGCCTTTTGTAAATGCGATTTTCTGTCGATTTCGTCATTTTGCTTTGTGTTAAAGCGATTCTCTATCGATTTCGCGATTTTGTTTTGTGTAGATGCAATTTTCTGTTTCTCGATTTTAATGCCATTTTTTGTGGATTTCGCGATTTTTCTCTGTGTAAATGCGCTTTTCTGCCGATATCACGAATTTGCTTTGTTTATATACAATTTACTGTCTATTTCGCGTTTCTGCTGTGTGTAATTGCTATTTTTTGTCTATTTCCAAATATTGCTTTGTGTAAATAACATTTTCTGTCTATTTTGCTCTTTTATGTATACATATCAGTGTTCTAAATTTTCATAATATTGTTGTTGTGGCAGAGGATGGTATTGCGTTGGATGCAGAGAAAAATGAGCTGGTTAAGGCAACAACTTACACTGCCGCTGGTATGTTCATTTGTATATTTGGTTGTGTCAATTCATAGTTTGAAATTGAACTATAGTATGAGTTAGCCTTCTATGTTAGCTGAAAGATAATTTTTATGTTCTTGTTTTTATTGTGGGAAATTTTAAGGTAAATTGTATCATTTGGTTGAAATTGAACTATTTTTGCTTTTATATTTGTGTTGGAGGCTGAAAATTGTGCATATATGCTTATTGTTTTTATTGTGGCAGAGGACAATATTGTGGGTGAGCTTGTGAATGAGGCTGTTAAGGCAAAAAATGTTGCTGGTATGGTGTGTTTTAATTTCCTTTGTACATTGTTGCCTTGTCCATAGTTGCCCTATTAGTATTCCCTATTTTTTCTTTGTTGCCTTGTCCTATTATGCCCTATTTTTTTCATTGTTTTAATTTCCTTTGTACATTGTTGCCTTGTCCATAGTTGCCCTATTAGTATGCCCTATTTTTTCATTGTTGCCTTGTCCTATTATGCCCTATTTTTTTCATTGTTGCCCTTTTAGTGGCCCTATTAGTATACCAACAAAGTGGCTAATTTCATTGTCATTGTTGTTGTGTCAGATGATGTTATTGTGGAGAATGCAGTGAAAGAGCAGGTTAAGGCAACAACTGTCACTGACGCAGGTATTGTTTGCTTTCATTTCATTTGTATGTTTGTTTGTGTCTATCATAGTTTGGTTCATTAATTGTATTAGTTAGCCTTCTATGTTAGCTGAAATATAAATTTTATCTTCCTGTTTGTATTGTGGGAAATTTTAAGATAAATTGTATCAGTTAGTTGAAATTGACCTTGTTTTGCTTTTATGTTTGCGTTAGATGCACAGAATTGTATCAGAATTGTGCATGTTCATTGACATTGTTTTTGTTTCTGTTCATTGAAGTTGCTGTTGTTTTTGCATATATGATTTTTATTAGTTACTGATTCTGTGAAAGTTCATGTGAGTATTTCTGTCTCAACATATGCTACATTAGTTTTCCTTTGTTTCATCGATCTTTGTGTTGTAGTAGTTTGGAAATCTAATTGTAGTTTGGATGATAAATTTGATCTCTGTGTGGCAGTTGATGATGTTGTGGCGGAGAAATGGAAAGAGCCAGTTTTGGTTGGTCTTGTTGGTTCTGGTATGATTTGCCTTTATTTTAGTTGTATATTCTATAGTTCATGAGCATGTTTTCATTGACCTTGACCTTGTTATTTTGTGGCAGCGGAAGATTATACATCAAGAGCTAACAAACTGCCTTCCCTCAGTTGTGCTACTGTCTACAAAAATGAAAAAGGGGAAGAACGAGCTATTTGCTATGTTTGTAAAGCATTTGGTGATCGAACGACCTTGACCTTATCATTCTTGAACTCATATCCAGATTCAGTTTGCACCCAACCACTAGCCTCGGCCACACCGCAACATTTTACATGAAATTTTGACTTACGGTGCTCTTTGAAGTCATAAGCTTTGAGGTTCGAGCTCAAAGCTTATGACTTCAAAGAGCACCGTAAGTCAAAATTTCATGTAAAATGTTGCGGTGTGGCCGAGGCTAGTGGTTGGGTGCAAACTGAATCTGGATATGAGTTCAAGAATGATAAGGCTGCGCTCAAGGGCAAAGTGAAGCTCAAGGGTAAAGATGTGTTGCTGATACCCTCTGAACCCATTGACACTCTTCTGGAAGATCCTGTCTCAGCTTCAGATTTGCTGAAGCAAATTCTTTTCACTGTTGTGGAGATCAAGGTTCTGCTTGAGAGCAAGTTTAACGGACCTGCTCCAGAATGATGTTGAAACCCATTATCTCTCGAAGTTCTATTGATGATATAATCAAGTAGTTTTGCATCTGAATTCGAGTTTTTACTCAGCTGAAGTCTTACTCGTAGTCTACGTATTCTGAAACGCTTGGATTATAGAATTTGGTTTTTTAGCATCTCTGGTTTTGCAAGTTATATGGGCCTTTATTCAGAATTTTACCTAGCATAGTTGATTATGCTTATCTAGCAATGGATGGAGTACATGATTTGAAAACCATGTGTTGGTATTAGAATCAATAGCTTTAAATACTTGCCATCAGTAAATATCCTTTGCTTCTAATTAACACTTGCATGAGTTTTTCATGTTCGCCCTTGTTGAATGACTCCTCTCTTTTATGCTAAACTCACATAATTTGACCTCATTATCTATTATATTTTATAACTAGGTATTGTGATGCAATTTTGTGCGAGTGGTTCTTTCTTGCAAAATTCCTTCTGCTTACCTTTCTTGTTTTTTGTGGTCGTAGATTGGGATTTGGGTGGCATTGAAGAGCCTTTTATTAGTTTAAGATTATCCGACCCTGCCTATTTAGTAATAAGTTATTCAATAAATTGAAAGCACGAGTCATTACAAAAATAAATATAAAAATAGTATTGATCTCATTCATATTGTATTATATGTATGAGTCAGTTATCCGACCCTAATTGAAAGCATGAGTTATTACGGTATTGTATTATTTTTTTATAAAAATATTTTTGCATTCATGCAATACCAACAAAGTGGCATGACATCACTGTACAAATTACAAACACCATGGATGTATTGAAATTGTGTGCATACCAATAATGAAAAGTTTTACATATTTTACTATTTATTGCTAATCATGTTAATATGTTTTTGGGGTGGATTATATGTCAAGTATCCCATATCCCATCCCTTTATGGTGAAAAAAAGAGTTGTACCTTGTTTGATGAAAATGGTAAAGTATTCTTTCTTTAGTGCTTCACAATTCATCATAGTACTTTTTGTTCCAAATAAATCATTAATTTGATGACATATGTTGAATAATCATATAATGGAATACATTAATCTAAGGTGTGTGTAGTTGAATGGAAGAGACTCGCTATCCTTAATCAGGCGTCATTGAATCGATATCTGATTAACTTAAATTTTCGAGCCAATTATTTCATTGTTCGAGGATCCGTCGGCGAAGACGAAATAAATGTACAATTAATCAAAATATTTGATAAATTAGCATGCATTGCATTACTTTTGAAATGTAACCAAGCAGCGGACTGATAATTTGATATGACAAAAAGCCAAATTTAAATTAAAAACCTTTTCTTAAGTGTGACAGAATTGTAACACGAAAGTCTGGATATTTATAGGGCCCAAATAAAACATTGGGCCATTTTTTATTCTAATGATCTGTGAAACTGATAAAGCCCAAAAGAGCAACCTATTTATAAAAACTGAAAATTATGAACTCTCTTGAATCAATAAATTACGAATTTAAGTAATTTTAAATACCGAAATAAATGAGGACCCACATTAAACACACAAATTTCATTACGTAATTTTAAAAATTGACTAGAAAAAATAAAAAAAAAATTCAATTTTCCACGTGTTCTACATTGAGTGAAATTATATCTAATATGATACCGAAAAAAATTCTACAATTACGAGACCGATCTTGAACTTTTTATTTATCATATTTTCAACATAATTAACTTAACTACCTATTTCAAATGAGCGTGCACATAATTTATAGATAGTATATAAATATGAATTCCGTATATTGTCTCGAGCCCGGCCGGTTAATAAAGCCCGGCCCGATAAAATAAAGCAGTCGACTGTCCCGTACAATTGAAAACTGGCAAAGCAGTAAAACTGGCAACTGGGCTTCATCATCGCCTCAGAAAAATGGCAAAAATCCGAAGCCTGAGGAGAGCTACCCCCTTCATATATCTACATCATACTCTGTAGTTGTGCATGTAATCCCAAACTTCGAGTGAAGGCTGTAATGCATGCAGTCAATCGGATAACTTAGTTATACATGCTGGTCTGAGTATCAAAGCAGTCTTGGACTTCTCCATAGCTAACTCATCCATAGGCCAATTTCCAGAACCTTCCAGCTATAATGAAATCAAAGTTAATATGAAAATTTGATGCATAAGAAACCTAGACATAAATTAACTTTTCTTGCCTGAATCATAACTTCTAACGGCTGTACACACGTTGCAGTATGCTTTTCCTGCTTTATTCTAGCACTTTCCTTATTTGCTAATGGATGTGGAACAGGGGGGAACCTAAATGCTGTATTACATGTAAGCACAAAGCAATTCTTTTGGGCAGAGGAATAGTTGAATGCTCTCAAAGAAACAGATATGGAATAAGTTAGGAGGAGAAGAGGAGGGATAGAGATCAGATATATGGATGTTAGGAACTTGAAATTTCTTTCCATTTCAGAAGTATATATGCCATTAGAGTCATGTTTACACTACAAAATTGGATCGGGAAGCACCAACTTAACTGGTAAGCCCACTCAAGAAACCAAGAGAAATGTTTTAAAACTAGAAATTGCAATATGTTGCTAAGCTAAGGGTTTCCTTCCATGTGCAATTTAAAATAAAGGGACTATTTCGGAATACAGAGCCTATAAACCTTTCTTAAGCATGCTACTCAGCAAAAAAAAAGGAAATACTCTAGTTTTCACATGGGTATTGTAACTGCATCTCCATATTATAAAGAGGTATCTTTGGCAAGCATGTAATCATGTGAGAAGCACTGTACAGGGTTGAGGACATTAAATCAGGGGGAAAATGAGAGAACCACAAGCATGTGAACATGAGAGAATCACAACATGGGGGTGGGACATAAAGCAGGAAAAGAACCTGAATCCAGAGGCTGTACACTAGATATCCTTAGGGTAATGTCATCAAGAAGTCGCAGATGCTTCGACAGGTCATCATAAGCCTTCATTAAACTTCCAGCGCAGGATACGGGATCTGAAAACATGATACAACTGTCAATGATTTTACTGTCTTCAGGATTCTATAAAAACCATTAGAAATAACTAAAAAAGGCAACACCATACCTTTGTTGCTGTGGCAAAGTACAAAATGAAGGTGATCTACAATGGTAATGATATCTTGTTTTGGAAGGGACAGATGGCGCATAACAACATGTTCACATATTTCCTTAATGATAAGATGTTTTTCCCATGCTTCGTGCTCCCATACTAAAATTAAGAATGTGCATTTTATATAGCAACATGCTTCGTGCGCATAACAACATGTTCACATATTTCTCTTTATATAGATGCTTCGTGCTCCCATGAGAATATCATTTTATTTATCATCAGTACTCCAAATCAGCAACATATGCAACATAATTCCTTACCTGCACCTTCTGCAATTTTACCATCACGGAACCATCTTAGTGTAGATTTATCCCCCCCAGATATTTCTGAATTCCACAGCCTAAAAAAACATAAATATCAGGTGAGTTGAGTTAAAAAAGAATACATACATGCTATATAAAGAGACCACAGAGAATAATAATAAAGTGAACCCTTCAAAACTAGTGCTATTTTTTATGTCAAAACGAATTACATGTGTAGTCAATGTCTTGAATTGAGAAGTGGTGTCTATTCAGTATCACCCATAAAAGAAAACTATGAATTCAATTGCCTAACCAAACAAGCCTCTTGCTGGACTGTACCAAATTATTGGGTCTCTAACTTCATATAATAAAGAGTAAAGGCCAACTGTGGTTTTAAACATATGGCCATTTTATCAATTTGGTCCTGAACATTATCTTTTTGATTATTTGATGCCTCACAAATGAACTCGGACCATAATTGGTCCTAAATGGACAAAACTGCTTAAAACAAACTGTCAACTGCAATTAAGCATGTTTTGACCAAAATTAATCATTTTAAGTAATATTTTTAATTATATCAGAAAAATAAAAAAATAATTGTTAAAAAGGCATGAATTTTTTGTGTTTATCGTAGGCTAAATGCTGGCAAACAATTTGAAGAGAGGTGCGAGTTACAGTGACCCCATCTCGATCGATCTACCTCATTTAATCAATCTCATGGCGATGTGATGAAATGGGCCGCCAGCATAACAGCCACCACCACCACACGGCCACAGATGGCGGCGGCGGCGGAGGCCTCTCTCAGCGCGTCAACAGCCCCCGATTCTCCGGCCCAATGACCCGCTGCGCCCATTCCTTCAAGCAAAACAACGCCAATAACACTAACAACAACAGCAATAGAAACAATTCTAGCAATGTTAACAACAGCAGCTCATCCAACAATCAGCATGAGGTCATCGACCTCAATCTCAACTCCCCCAGATCTGAATCTGCCCGTTTCCGCCGAAGCAGCGGCGCAGAGGGTTCATTTGAGGAGGAAGATTTCGTCGCTGAGCGTGGACTTGGGGGGATTCGGGATCGAATTGAAGGGGGAGGGGAAGCTGGGGCATCTTGTGGTTTGATGGGATTTGATGATGGTTTTTGTTGAATCCGTATTGAGGCTTGCAGAATAGTCGTCATTTTTATCAGATGCCCCAGCTTCCTCTTCCCCTTCAATTTTTATCAGATAAATTTTTTTATCTGATATCCATATCAGATGCCCAGCTTGCCCCAGCTTGCAGAATAGTGTCATTTTGATCTTCAAATTGATTGCCAGCATTTAGCCTATGGTGAACCCAAAAAATTCATGTCTTTTTAACAATTAGTTTTTTATTTTTCTGATATAATTAAAAATATTGATTAAAATGGTTAATTTTGGTCAAAATATGCTTAACTGCTGTTGACTGTTTGTTTTAAACGGTTCTGTCAATTTAGGATCAATTCTGGTCCGAATTCATTTGTGAGGGACCAAATAATTAAAAAGATAATGTTCAGGACTAAATTGATAAAGCGGTCATATGTTTAGGACCATATTTGACCTTTTACTCTAAAATAAACAATGAGCTAAGTACAACCATTGATTCCCTTAATTGGATCATATTACCAAATTCAGAAAGCCCTTAAATGACAAAAGATGTTGTTTTGAGCAAGATTCACATTATTTACCATCAAAGCCTAGATGCAACAGCAGATGAATAGGATTCAAAGCACCAACAAATAAGTTTGTGCAGGAAACAAACAAACCTGGCGCCCTGGAAGCATTTGAGTTTTGTAGCTCTCAATGTACTGCCTTGATGTCTTGTTGATATGTGAGAGCCCGACAATCATTCACCCTCCACTGCAGATGCACACTTATCCTCCCCACCCTATGTGAATCATGAACTTCAAAATCCTTAGTGTACACTAAGGATTTTCACCATCATTCTAAGCTTATTCACACTATTTTACATTTCTAAAACACAACTAAACCAAGGAAAAGGGAATCAAACTCGTAATACACTGAACAAATCCCACCTTTACAACTACCCACATTCTCAAAGCTATTCATCAAACCAAAACAAACTGTGTTTAGTAGCATCCACAATAGGCACGATTCTGCTTTAAATGCATTATTTACCATCAATTTACACACAATTACACTATGTATATGTGCAAGTAAACTACAGAAACTGCCTAATGTATTCCACAAAACCTTAAAAAATGGGCATCGCATACACACAAAATCAGAGAAACTTTTAATGTGATTCACATATATTTCCATACTTCTGTATTCCACGATTTGGAAAAAAAGAGGCAACACAATCATTATTTTTTAGCAAAGATGATATTTTAAAGGGGAAACCCCTGCTTAGGAAATTATCTTTATCAGAAGTCCAGAATTGTGGCTGTTTACTGAAAACAATATTCATTCAGTAGTAAGTAGGAACTGACAACCAAACTTAAAAAGTAAAAATTGTGGGCGACAAAGAAAAACTTGCATTGAAACTAAAAACCACTTACACTCGGAAGCAGCAAATGCCTTCATTTGATTCTTCACAGCTGGATTCTGATGATCTAACACAATAGCTATGTTATCACGAAGAGAAAAAGGATTAAAGAAGCAAACTGATAGGAATAAGTCCAACTTTGGAGAACCATGCTAAATGGCTACAAGACTATAAGTTAAGTTTGAACTGATCACTCAAAACTCAAAACAAATTTCTATAGCTGGCAAAATATGCAGAAATTCATTCTTTTATAATATCACTGAAAATGGGGGTATATTATTAGTGTCCAGAAAGTTCCAGCCAATGTAAAGAAAGCTTAATATGGAATAGTATTAATTAAGTTCTTTCACAACCACAACTACACAAGTTGAAGGAGTTGATGCGTAAAATCCAAAGTTTAGGCCAATAGTTGATTGAAAACCTCTGTAGTATTTCCCTCTCGAGATTGGGATTGAGCAAATATCAGGGTGTCTATTAGAAGTGGCATCAATCACAAATATGTACATTTAATCATTTTAGTCCAAAAATCACACATCATGTATGTGTTGTATCCCAGTCAACCAAAGCTCAGCAGCCACTATTATCATCAGGTAAGTGAGCAGCAGGATTGACACATCCGGCTATTTAAAATCATCATTTTACCTCCCATTAATGCAAACCATTATATTAATAAGTAAAAATTACTAAAACTTATGTTCATTTTAGAAGTTGTTGAAGGTTGAGCTAATTCTGACACTTTGATGCTTTCATATTATGCTCGGCTTATTCTGACCTCCTTTTGACATGATTTTTAGTTGATTCATCTAATTCTCGCTCCACATTAACCTTATGCCAAGTGTCTCATGTTCTACATGCAAGCCATTTCCAACATCGCCACTCTGACATTCTTAAGCATTTAAAAGAACAAACAAAATATATTTTATAGTTTTATCACCTGTCCAATAGCTTCCATTGAATTTTTTTGGATTAAAATGTCAATTGTAAGCATCCATTTCATGATATTGACGTTGTTTATTTCAAATCTTTAGCTGGAAGAAGTTGCATCCGGTAGCAGTACTTCAGACATTTTTAACGGGCACGAAAAAAAAATGGTGAGATGTATTACATCGGACATGTAAAGGTAAGATTACCTTTGTACTTTGCATTGTCCACATCACCCGATTCACTTATCGGTGCATCCTAGTGAAACAGGTGCCAGCCGCAAGGAAGGAGGAGTTAGAAAACGATTGCTGAACTTTTAGAAGAAAAGAAAAAAGTAATGATCTGCCTCGCATAATCATAGGATGTAAGATCTGGCTTGTAGGCTGATTCATCATCTCCGGTATTAGCACCGTTATAGAATCCAAAGTTCGTCCCACCATGCGCCATCTAGATTCAGAAGTACATGGAATCCAATGAGCAGAAACAAATAGTTACAAGAATTGAAGGTTGAGGGCAATTTCATACATAGAGCACCGCGGATCCATTCTTTGACAAAATCTTGTCCAAGAAAGCAGCAGTAAAAACTGCACCGGTGGTTGCAATAGTCTCCCCCTAGTGTGTAAGCCAACCAGTATAGAACTCCCTGAAACGATAAGCACGCAGAAAATTATTGATATATTCAGTGGAGCCGACGTAGAGTCAAGAGAAAAAGGGGAGAGAAGTAACAAAAGACCAACGTTGACAGAGGAAGCGATTTTCCCGGTGCATTGAACTCTTTCTGCAGCTTGAATTTCGGCCATAAGTCGTCTCTAGTGGTGAAGTCATCCACTGGAAATAAATAAAGATATCTAAGTTGCAACCAGAGACCCATCCCGAAAACTCGTCCTCCGTCCCAGGATATTAGACTCGTATACCATTTTGGGATGTCCCAACATATTTGAGCCATTTCTATTTATGGTAAAAATTTACTTTACTACCAACTCCACTTACACCACTAAACAACACCTCCTAAATTTCTATGCCCAAAAGAAGTGAGTCTAATATCTTGGGACGGAGGGAGTATTTTCTAACCTGAGAAAACAGCATCTCCTCGAATTGTTCCTTTCTCCAGATTTACCCTTTCACCGCCATCAGTAGTATACCTGCAAACACCACAAATTTCAAAGCGATGGCGAAGATATAAAGGGAGAAGGTAGTCAGTTTTGGATCAATGTAGAAAGAGGACAACGCAGGAAAATTTTACTACTATCTTTTCGTCATTTAATGCAATTCATAGTGTCACAAAGAACTACATGCTCTGTAGTTAGTTTAGTTTGCAATTGAACCAAAGTTCGAAAGGTTATGTGTGATTTCAATACATCAATTGGACAAATGAACCCGGTTTTCTCAACCGTAAAATACTAGACATACAGTATTATATATCTCCAAGGTGTCTCCTAGCTAGTTTGACCGGATAATGCAAGTAAGCTTTGTCGTCTGTCTCGTCTCCATAAGAACCAAATTCATTTTCAATCTGTTAAAACTTTGCAATTAGATTACAACACCAACGCGGTCATATAAAGGAAGATTGTAACATCATTTAGTTTGATGTCATGTCAATATACTTTGATTAACAGTCACTATCATACTTAGCATAAAAGTACTTGGTTTAAATATTCCAGTAACATTGTGGCATAACGTAGTTTTATCCTACCTGTACCATTACAATCGGACCACCATTGCTGTAAAGAAGCGATGACACTTTCGGAAGTAGGATTCCCCACCACTTCTCGACCTGCACTTATGTCCCAACAACCATTAAAGACATCTATTAACAACTGAACAAATGATAAGTAAACACCGAAAAATAAGTATTCTACATTAGCTAAACAATTAAGAGAACTTAGTGAATCCCATGCATTTGAATCCAAATTTCTTGTATTCTCAGTGTTGTATGTATACATAGCACAATGAAACAATCCGATATTCATCCAATTTTTTAACTTAGCCGACCTTGTTTATTTTTTGGAATCATTTTAGCATGGGTTAGCTTTACATTTTGTATGAATTTATAAGCGAACAAGGTAAATCTATAGATAAATAAAACACTCAAGCAAGTAAGATTAGTTTACAGCTGATGAAGCATGTAGAATATTAGATTATACCAATCCAAGGTAGGCATGGTCTGATGATCTTAATCAAATAGGAGGCTCTTCGGCAAGCAACCAAACAGGGAAGCCACCCAAATCCCACTCTACGACCACAAAAAATAAGAAAAGGTAAGTAGAAGGAATTATCAAAGAAAGAACCACTCGCAAAAATTGCATCTCAATTCCTAACTGATAGAAATCTGATAAATAATGAGTTCAGATTATATGCTTCCGAAATCAAAGAGAGGACTCATGCAACAGAGGCAAATACAGTCAAATTAAGGTCAAAATCAGTCACCTGAGAATCTTAAAATGATGGTTTAAAAAGGGAAAAACTCCAACCATACGATAGTAGTTCTACTTGGCCTTTTTCCAGCTAGGATTGACATGCAAAACTCAAACTATTAATTAGAAGCAAATGATATTCGCTTATGGTAAGAAAAATGCGAAAATAGAGATCCAGTAGTATTTAAAGCAACTGATTCGCATGCAAAAACATATTAATTTGATATGAATTATCTTTCCTTTTATGATTAATTGATATATATTCATTTATTTAATTATTATTTAATTCAAAATAAGGTATATTAGTCTATATTATAATTTCGATTATAGCAAAGTGACATAATACCCTTATGGCTTGGAGACATTAGGTCTCTAAATCACTACTCTAGAATAAAATAAGTAAAATATAGTACTAAGAGGGAGTACTTAATAAAAAAAATATTTATAATGGAATAAAATAATAGAAATAAAAAAAACTAAAATTCAGTCTCACTCCATGCCGTTTCACCTCAGTATTTATTTCGGTGAATAAGCGTATCGCTATAAATATGGGAATCCTACACCTCTCCTTATACTATTTCTTCTTCTGTAAACTGGAGAAATACTTCTATACCAATACTCTGTTAATTAGGTCTTCCTTTTCTCAATCTCTCTCTATATAAGCAATTCTCGAAATTGATGGATGGAAACAACTGACTGCAATAATAGGAAAAAGAGCGAGGTAAGATTCTAATTGGTACTCAAAAATATTGATGTACCTTTCCTTATACTATTTCTTCTTCTATAAATTGAAGATATTCACATACTCCTATAGTCCTATGCCAATACTCTGTTAATTAGGTCTTTCTTTTCTCAATCTCTCTCTATATAAGCAATTCTCGAAATTGATGGATGGAAACGACTGACTGCAATAAGAGGAAAAAGGACGAGGTTAGATTCTAATTGTTGCTCAAAAATATTGATGTACCTTTCCTTTTACTATTTCTTCTTCTATAAATTGAAGATATTTACATGCTCCTATACCAAAACTCTATGTTAATTAGGGCTTTCTTTTCTCGAAATTGATGGATGGAAGCAACTGCAATAAGAGGACAAAGAGCGAGGTTATATTCTAATTGTAGCTCAAAACTATTGATGATTACTATTCTAGAAGCTAAAAATATTGATGATTACTGATCCAAATTGTGCATTATTGGTTTTATAATGTAGTGTGGATCAGGGGTTAGGGTTGACAGAATAAGTGAGTTACCTGATGAGATCATATACACCATACTGTCTTTCCTACCCTTGAGACAAGCTGCGGCCACTAGCCTTCTTTCTCACCGATGGCAGCACTCGTGGAAGCATACTTCTAATCTCGACTTTTACGACCCACGCGCCCCTTTTATCAATCAGAACAAATGGCATGCCGAGACGTGCCACCGTGTCAAAATGATCAATTCGGTTCTTCAATCACACCAAGCCCTTTTCATTAAACAGTTCACAATTTCGATTTACGTACACAGATCAGCACATAGCACAATCACCAAATGGCTCAAATTCGCGCAGTCGAGACAAGTTGAGAGATTGGATTTAAACTTCCACTGTATGACTAGGAGTGAAATGCGTGCGGTTGTGTTAGAAGATTTGGTGCAAGAGATGAGGCCTATGAAATATCTCAAGGCTCTATCTCTAGCAGCTATGAAAGTGAGTGGTCAAGACATCTCATATTTCCTCCAAAATTGTCCCTTGTTGAGAGAACTCAATATCACAGTATCCTCTTTCACGTCTGATGTTCATGTCTCCGGTGATTTGGAGATTCTTCGGATACGTGGATGCACCTTTGGGAAATTTGTTATCGAAATTTCAGCTCCACATCTTAATGAAGTTGTTTCCCATCATGCAAAACCAGGCGCCCTACGGTTCAAGAATGTTCCAAGACTTGCCATGGCAAGTCTTGTAATTGGAAGTCTAAGATATAATGTGCCCAAAGCATCTTGCTTTACTTCCCATCTCCAAAAACTCATATTGTCTATCCCACGCTCGAAACCTAAGGTTAGACATTGCACATAGTTTTGTGAAATTTTAGTTTAAAACCAGCATTCATGAAATTTTGAATTTGTTCTCATATGATATCTTAAATGAGAAATCATTGGATGATTTTTGAACTTAATTTGCCAAATGTCATTATGTTTTTGAAATTTTTACTCTTTTTCTTATATACATATAATAATTAGCTAGGGAAATGTTATGCTACATATTATTTGTTCAATGCATTTTGTCATTTATAAGGTTGATGGTGCTGATGATGGTTCATTGGTCGTCTTAATTTGGCAGATGCTTTTAATGGAAGGGCTTCCTTATATGCCTAGTCTAAAGGAGTTGCACGTTTTAGCTTGGCTTCATCATGCGCACCACTGTCTTGTGCCTGTAACATCTATAATATCGTCTTCAGATGTTCATGTTCGAGGTTGGTATATTATTAGTATAAATTCTAAAGTGTCATCAAATAATATTTTATGATTTCTTACACATGGATATATGCAGTTTTATATAGATGAACCATCATTTGTTGAAACAAACCAAGAAGAATGTGAAATTCATATGCGCTTAGCTGGCGCTAGACCATTACAGGTTTTTCGATGCCCACACGAACGACTCAGAATGTTAAAGTTTCAAGGATCGTGTGCAACTGATATCATCAAATGGATGTCCTATATTTCAGTTTGTTGCGATGCATATCAAGAGATAAATACTTGTTCTCCACATATGAGTGAGACTAAGGTACAAGCTCATAAGGGCCATATGCAACAACTTCAATCCCAGCTACCATATCAAATTGAATTCGAGTTTAGATAATATTAATGCACTTTCTTTGACAGTATTATGTGATTTTTTAATGTGATGTGAGCTCAACTTTGTTTTCTTTTGATTATTCACAAAACACAATATTGTAGTGATATACGGTAGTTACGTTATTGAAAATGTGTATCGATTTGCAATTGTTTATTGATTATCGTTTCGATGAATAGTAGTATCATAATTACTCCTGTAGAGCTGTTAGAGTTGTTGATCTCAACCACGGATTTGTGAGAGATGTTGATCCACCAAGATCGAAAAGTAGTATCATAATTACTCTTGTAGAGTTGTTGATCTCAACCACGGATTTGGATTTGTCAGAGTTGTTGATCCACCAAGATTGAGAGTTTTGTACATGAAGAATTGCACCTAGTTCAAAATTTCTGGAGATTTATTGTGCAAGTCTACAATTTTATTTGCTTATTCATGCAAAATGTTGTCTGTTGTTTTTAAGCTACATCGTAATTTTTTGCCTTATGTATAACTGTATTGGCAGACCTTGTAGATATAACAAACGACCGTTTACAAAAAGTAGTTCAATATAGTTGTGAAACTCATTTCGATTATTCTCTGCTATAATCGTATAGGAGTAATCTAGTTTAACTCTAGAAAAAATATTCTTTAACTGCTACAGTGTTATATTTTTACTATTTAAGATGAATGTTAATGAACCTAAGATAAATATAGGTTATAAAATAAAATTACTACAATATAAAATAAAGTAAAAATAAAGATACTGTAGGGGAGTGTTAGGGTGCCACCACCTCTTAAAATAACACCATACCCCTATTCCTAGCCTAAAATAACACCATACCACTATTCCTAGCCAATCATTTGTACACGTGGACAAATAATAAGCTGCCATGTGGTAAAAAAAAAGTTAAAAAAGACCGGCCAACAATATTTTGTACACTATACAACAATTTTTCTTGGACAACAATATCCAAAACGCTAGACAACAATCTATATATTGCTGTGTAGCGTATGAATATTATTGTATATGTGGTGTTACGGTGTCACTTTAAGATGTGTTGTCATTTAACACAAACCTACAATTTCTCAAATAAAATAAGTAGTATAATGATAAGAATGAGGCCATGTTAATTAGGCGATACAAGATACTCCACATCATACGACATACATCCAACAAACTTTAAAAAATGTACAAAACATGATTAATAGTATTATTCCATATATAATTAAAGATTAATAAATGCACTTTTACTCTATGCATATCGTGTGTATAGAAAGAAACTATAACAAAATACTACAGAAATTGATGATGAAATGTAAATACAGCCGCAAATAAAATAAAGGCAAAAGAGTATTTCAACGGCTCCAAACAAAAAATAATCTTTATTTTTCGAAGTTCATTTTTCATGGCTTAAAAGTAATTAGGAGTATATATGGGTTTAGCGAGGTTTTTTTCTAAAATCATCGTGTATTATTGCTAGTACTATATTTTAGTTGTCGGAATTTTGGTTTCAAAAAGGAATTTCAATATTTCTTCCCAAAGAATTACAGAATTTCTTTTTCTTGAGTCTAGCCATAAGCATTTAAGAAGTAGTGGAGTACAGTATATATTGATATTAAATACATATGTGTACAGGTAAAATAAGCAAAGAAATTGATTTCTTTTAAGTTTTAATTGTTCAACAATCTGATTAATAAATAATATTAGTCCACTACATGAGGTAATTATATGCGTTGAGAAAGCCAAATGAGCAGCAGCCTTTTGGAAGTGTAATCAAAGAAAAAAATGGAGAAGAGTCCTACATACTCTCCTTATAATTTTCGTAGTTGCATATTTATACTCTCCTTATAATTTTCGTAGTTGCATATTTAAACAAAAAGTGAAATGCATAAAAGGACCCTAACTTTTCGATTTATAACATTGGTAACTTCTAATAAAAAAAATTTCCACCACAGGAGTCTAACATAATTTAAAATCACAAACCTTGTAAATTTTACCATTTTCCGGATGAAAATGCCCAAAGAGCTTGAAGGGCATTTTTTGCAATCCCTAAATTCGCTGTCATATGAATTCTGTCACATTTCTGTCAGCAGCTTCTTAGTGATTTGCTAATAAGTTCTGGTATTTCATACGTGAGTAAAGTTTTGTCAATATTTGTACCAAAAAAAATTCTTATATCCCTCTATTTCTAGTTAGTATTAACAATATAGTACTTATATCACGTAGGAAATTCATTGAAAAACAAAAATATTTCCCTACAAATATTTCTTTATCTATCTCTACTAACATAGGGGAGTGTTATATTGCTAACTCATAACTTAATTGCTAATTACAACTAAATAGTAGCCATTAGATATTCAAATTAAGAGCTTAGATCATTAATCCCTAAATGTCAATACGATCAACGAAAAACGTCAATAAGGTCATAGGATTAATTCCAAAAAATATCAATAGGGGTATTAATGTCAATTAATTACATGCTTAGTTATAACTAACTTTTAAAACAAATCCCAAAACTTTAAATTCATATCACATATATCAAATTAAAGATAATTTCATAAGGATTCCAACGATATCCTACATGCATATGTTCCGACATCAAAATTTGAAAAAAAAATCGAAATTTTTTAATTTTTTCGTGCAATCAGAAATGTCAACATACTATATAAAATATGTCAATATAATACATGTAGAATGTCAATATAAGCAATGTGTTAACATTCTTAAAGCATTGTGTTGACATTCTCAAAGCATTGTGTTGACATTCTCAAAGCATTGTGTTGATATTTTCGGAACACCTGTATTGACATTCTTAAAGCATTGTGTTGACATTCTCAAAGCATTGTGTTAATTAATAAAAATGAAAATTACACGTGACAAATTGTAGACCACACGTTTTCTAAAATCCTATGGCCTTAAATTAGTTGTAGTTAGCAATTAAATGATGAGTTAGCAATTGATCACTCCCCTATATCCCTCTATTTCTAGTTAGTGTTAACAATATAGTACTTATATCACGTAGGAAATTCATTGAGAAACAAAAATATTTCCCCACAAATATTTCTTTATCTATCTCTACTAACATAAATATATTGATATATATAAGTAATTTAATGGAGTAGTTAGCTAATTAAATGCTATCTATATTTGTGTTTAACATAGGAAATGTTAAGCTGGCAACGCTAATTTGGGTGACATTGTACCACCAATTGTTGCCATTGGATATAAAAATCGGACTGCTCTATCTAAGCCTGCCACATGGCAGGTGAAATTATATAAAAAAAAGAAATTTTTTTTTGAGAAAGGGTATTTTCGAGAGTCACGTTTGAGCGGTTATTCACCATCCTTCAATCACGTTATTTTCCTTATTTTCTCTCTCGCAAATCTCTTCAGAGATATATAAAATCCATTCAACCTACAAATCCCAAAGAAACTCCAATCTCCAATTGCCTCCTACAACCTTCCGGCGAAACCAATTCATTTTTGGTGTAACATGTTTTTTGAATATCAGATTGCTTGGTTATATATTATGCATTGCTTTTCTCTGTACTCACAATTGCATATCTGTGTTAAAATTGCATTTGTGAAGACTCGAGGTTCGGGCAGCAGTTCGGCCAACCATTTGGTGTAGCAGAGAAAGAAAGCTGTGAAGTTGCTAACTAAACCATTGTGTAGATGCGCGAAATATCGAGAACTAGGTCACCATGATGCTAGGAATTGCGGTCTGAAAAGGGGAAAAACATAGACATTATTTAGCTAGGAGTAATACTTTGTTGTTTTCCTTGTTTATAACGGTGTTCGGTTCTGATTGTTCTACAGTATAACAACTTTGTTATGCTAAAATGTATTTTTGTTTTGGGCTAGCATAGTTTAATCAACAGATTGCTTATTAATAAAGTTGACATTGCTTGTTAGTGATAACAAGTTTGCTTATTATGTATTATAACTCAATTTCATTGCCGTGTGATAATATGTAGTTTACTTGTCTGTTGGTTATTTTTTCTTTACCGAGGAAGGTCTGCACTCTTTCATTTTAGTAATAGCTGCGTTAAAAATGCATCACCCTCTGCTATTAACACTTATGTTTTTGCATAGATCCAGATGATGATTAATGCCAAGAAACACATGGCCAAACTATAAAACCAAGGTCAATGAAAGTCTAAAAACATCATAGTATGAAACAAATAAAAAACCATCACGAATGAAGAGTTAGTTAAACCAAAAAACCATCAAACTATTCATCTATATTCAAACAAAACAAATTATCAATGAACTCATGAGGTTCATATCCATCGGAATGACGCTCGGATCCACAGTGAGGTTCATCAGATTGACTTCTTCGGTCCTCATCTTCCTCAGGATCTTTGGATGCCTTCCTTTTTCTAACCATTGTAAAAGTGAATACTGCATTGCACGACTAAAATAATTAGACTATTGAATATAGAATCACTAAAAATTTTAAACTAAACAAGAAACAATTCTAGGCAACCACCATTATAAAGCAATTGTACATAATAAACAAGCAATTGTGATAAAATAGTGGAACAAAAGCAATAACCAAGCAATAGTAACGATAAAATGCAAAGCCAATAGCAAAACAAACAGTATCTTCGCGACTATACATGAAGCACTTTCAAATGAATAAGAAAGATTGACATCCGCGAGCAAGCACACAAATTGGACAAGATAAGCAATTATCACTTACTAATCAAGCAATTCATTTTAGTTTTTGGAATTTGATTCTAAGCAAGCAATTTGTATTATGTGGACAATCAATTAATCAAACACAGTGAAGCAATTCACTATTTTTTTTGCTTTAAGTGTAGATAAAGCAATCTATAATGTTTAATCAAGCAATTCACCACAGCCTCGTCAAGCAATTAACGCATAAGCTTAATCAAACTTAGTGAAGCAATTCAATCTATTTCTTGCCTAAGTGCAGATAAAGCTATCCATAATGTTTAGTCAAACAATCCACCACAAGCTCATCAAGAAATTAAAGCATAAGCTGAATAAAAAATTGCATACAGTCATCAAACCATTAGAGGGATAACCATTTATAAAATTGCATACACGTCAATTAATTTCATAAAATAAATAAAATTAAAAAGAAGGTTTTATTTTAGAACAAGCATAATTAACTCCGGAACTAGCAAGTAGTCAGTCAATAATAAGCAAACACAAAAAAATAGATGACAACCAAGCAAAGAATAAAAAAGAACCAAGCACATCTCACCGAACTACACATTATTCTGTCTGTAGCACAACAAGCAAGCATTACAGTACAACAAAGCATTTAACAAGGCTTAATAACACGTCATTAATATGTATGAATCTCATCGGGATCCCGTTACTAAAAAGTGTACTGGATCTTTTTCTAACAAGCAACCAACACAATTAAAACAAGCAATTCCTAATGCTCAGCAAAACATAAGCAATTAGTCGGATACGGAATGAAGCAATCCAGAAACAAGAATTCATACTAAGTGCTGGTGCAAAACGTAAATAAAGGTTTCATCCAGAAATGTAAGCAAATGATTCATACAAATATCAATCAATTAAAGAACACAGGAATTTAGAATACGCAAAGCAGCATCAGTCGCATATGGAATGGAGCAAATTAGGGAACAATAGAAACAAGAACCAATCAACATAAACAATAAGCGTAATGAATTTAGCAGGGGTGTTGGTGATAATCAGTCCAAAAAAAAAAGCAATAGCACGATAATCACTATGTATAGAACCTAAGTAATCACTAAGCAGTCAGACTAAGAAATAAAGAAACGAAAATCGAACCAATCGAGCAGTCGCAGGGAGTGGAGGCAAACTTCCCGTTAATAAAACTTTCAAGCGCGAACTTGGAGAAATCGCTACTGGAGCAGTCGCGGGCAGTAACGATGAGCAGCAGAAATCGCTGATGGGGAGATTTGGAGAGAGATGGGTTGATTGGGGAGAGAGAATGGATTCAGTTTTGAAGTAGTGGGAGGGAGTTATCGCTGATTGGAAGAGAATATGAATCAGCGCCCTAATTTACCGGGATTTTCCATTCCGTATCAGTTTTAATTTCAGGAAAAAGACATAATTATCCTTGTAAGCAACAAATTGTGAACACCCAAGCAATCCGTACTCTATTTCTACAATTCAATCTCAGCCATCTATATAGAAGATTTGATGGCTATAAATGGTGTTACATTGTCACTTTAATTAAGGTGTCACCATAGTGGGCCCCGTTGAACATATGCGTAAACTTTTGTGATTAATTTCATTTTAATTTTCGAGCTTTACCGAATAACCCTTAATTATTCAACGACTTGTTTTTGTTATAATAATAAATTTCATCGAAGTCCATTCGCATGGTGCAACCGAGAATGTGAAATCAGTACATGCATGATTATATGTCCCGAATGCTAAAACTACTACTACACTTATTTATAATAATGCACATTTATAAAAAAAATAGTACTCACTCCATCCCATGTTACTTGAGGATTTGTTTCTCGTTTAGTAAAACATTGATAGGAATGAGAATTTTATCAATGTATTTGGAGAATGACTCTCAAACCTTATAGCTATTACTTTAATTTTACAAATAACAAATTTAAAT
Organism: Salvia hispanica; assembly: GCF_023119035.1. Lineage (NCBI taxonomy): Eukaryota > Viridiplantae > Streptophyta > Magnoliopsida > Lamiales > Lamiaceae > Salvia > Salvia hispanica. The sequence goes on from NC_062966.1 coordinate 18,833,847, forward strand.
TTATAATTATCTTTAATTATAGATAATTATGGTGGATCATATTAAATGTTCCAATAGTAATTGGCGGAGTGTGGCAGGAGGACACTCCTGCCCACATGGTCGGGGAGGCGGTGATCGATAGCCTACAAAGATGGCCTACAAAGACCCTCGGAGTCACCTATGGAATTTCAATTGTAGTAGCTCCTCATGCCCAGAAGGAATCCCTCAGTTGTGTAATCCAGTTTGTGATCGCGGCTTGGGTCGGTCTGATGACAGTTAGAGCATGAATAACGCATCCGGGCCGGGCCGCAACTCGCGAGTCCCGGCCCGTGTTTAGCGTTGGAGGCGGTTGAGTCACGGCCCGGGACGGTCCCGAGGACGCAGTTGCGTCCCCGGGCCGCTCCCGAGGCCCGTCCCGGCCTAGCGTTAATCGGCATGGGCCGTGCCGCAATGAGTCCCGGCCCGACGTTATTTGTGGTTCGGGCCGGGCCGGGCCGCAACTTCTTAAATTTTTTTTTTTAAAAATTCGAAAATTAATATATAAATACCACTCTTCCATCCATTTTCAAATCACTTCAACTTCATTCTCTCTCACTCTCACGATAAAATTTGAAAAATGCCGCCTCAGCGTGAAGGCCAACGAGCAATCGAAGCTCAAATGGCTCGAATGTTAGAGACGGCGATGCCCGCAATCCAAGAAGAAATCAACAACGAGGTGGAACGCTATCAAGCTGCTATCCAAGCGTGGAACGAGTAACACAACCGGGTACCGCGTACTTAGATGTATATCCACCGAGACCGTGAACAAGCTGGTTTGCGGCTTTTCATGGATTATTTCTCTGCAGATCCTCGATGGAGTGATCAGATGTTCCGTCGCCGGTTCCGGATGCGGAGGCATGTGTTCTTGCGCATTGTCAACGCAGTTGTGGCTCGTGACGCGTACTTTATGCAAACCTTCGATGCTGTCGGGCGGCAAAGTATATCGACTTTACAGAAATGCACATCCGCCCTCCGCCAACTCGCTTACGGAACAACTGCAGATATGTTTGATGAGTACCTCCATGTGAGCGAGCATACTGGACGCGCTTGCCTAGCCAAATTCTGTCGGGCAGTGATCGAAGCATTCAAGGACACATACTTGAGAAAGTCAACGTCCGATGATGTTCGCAGATTGGTGCGAATGCACGAGGAGAGGCACGGCTTCCCGGGGATGCTGGGCAGCATCGACTGTATGCACTGGTCGTGGAAGAATTGTCCAATGGCTTGGAGAGGAGCATTCACTAGCGGGCACAAGGGCTCGCATCCAACGATTGTGTTGGAGGCCGTTGCCGACCAACGGTTGTGGATCTGGCATGCCTACTTTGGAGTCGCTGGGTCGAACAACGACCTCAATGTGTTGAACGGGTCTCCATTGTTCAACGACTTGTGTGCCGAGCGAGCGCCTACCGTAGAGTTCACGGCCAACCACCGTCGGTACACTATGGGGTACTATCTGGCAGACGGGATCTACCCTAGATGGCCCGTGTTCGTGAATACCATCACATGTCCGACTATGAATAGGAGGAAGTTGTTTGCCAAAAAGCAAGAGGCGGCTCGGAAAGATGTGGAGCGCGCATTTGGAGTTCTCCAATCACGTTGGGCTATAGTGAAGGGACCGGCCCGTGGTTGGCACCGTCCGCTAATCGCCGACATCATGTATGCATGTATCATAATGCATAACATGATCGTTGAGGACGAGGGAGACAACGCCACTGATTGGAGCGACGATTCGCTTGTCAGCGCCAGCAGTAGCTACACTGTCACCGATCCGACCGTGCAAGGTGTTCCTCACTACGTGCGCAATGTCATGGCCCGTTCAGCGGCGATGCGCCAAGAAGATCAACACACACGCCTCCAAGCGGATCTAATTGAAGAAATTTGGAACCGCAATTGACTTATGTTTTAAATTTTTTTTTTTCGAATTTTTAAATTTCAATGTTGTAATTTTCTATTTTCCGACTGAACAATGAATTTTCCCGGTTTTAATTGTTCAATGTATTCTATTTTACGATTAAAATATGTTGTGAATAGTGCAGATGAATAGTTGTGGCCTGAGTTGTGGCCCGAGTTGTGGCCTGCGGTGTTAATGGAGTTGTGGCCTGGAACCCCTAATTTGAAGGAATGATGACGTGGAGGAGACTTGCGGCCCAAATCCGGGCCAGGGTTATTCATGCTCTTATGCTCGTTCCCAATATTATCCGGCAACTTTATTGGAGACTGAGGAATACTGGACATAAATTTCCATTTCCAGAAAGTAGAGTTGACAAGTGGGTGAGATTGTATTTTGTCACAACCAGGCCCCAGCCCAGTTAGTCCCGGCCAACTTGAGGCCAGAGTTGACTCAGGACCATGACTGAAGCTGGCTGGGCTAGGCTCCATATTTAATAAATCTAGATGCAATCTAGTTGGGATGGAAATATTTTTTTATGTATTAAAAAAAAAAGATCACGTACTATTAAAAAATAAAATAGTGACAATTGAATGATTAGATTAATTAAAAGATGTTCTGTTTTCATCTATGGTCAATATATATAATTGGTGTATATATTGATTTTAGAATTACATGAAATATTGGTTAATTATATTTGAGAAAATGGTCTAACTGAAGTACTATATCATCAATCGATGAGTCCAGTTTAAATTCGCTTGTTTTAAAATTTGTCGTGTCATAGAAAAAAAGGAAAACAAGAGATGGCAACCATTGTGATCGGTTGCAATGGAAGCAATAACAAGTCCAGCTGCTACCGTTAAAGGCCCGTCTATGTGTATATTTCTGAGTATTTACCATAAAATAGAAACAGGTTATACTCTTTCATGAAAATCTATTAATAAACTTAACGTGATTAAAGTGAAAATGATATTTAATTTGCAGAAGCATGATACAAAATCTCAATCTCAAATGGCAAAGTCACAAAATCAAAGAAATGTTCTCAATCCAGAAATGAATGCAATACGAACAAAACTTGGATCATATCCATCTTGTAGACTTGCATCTTCGTTCTCCAACTATAAGCAGACATGATCTGTAGAGCAATTTCTACAAAGATATTTTGATAGTTACTATTTAAAAATTGGGTAACCTTCTCCTAAATAAGGAGCAACTAATATGCTTCTATAATGGGCCAGTGTTATTATAATTTCAAATGACAAAGGAAGGAAATTTATGATAAAGATTAGAGAAAAATGTAATTTCTAGGGGCAACTAATGTACATGTGATTCCAAGATTCCTTGATGTAATTTAGTTAAAAGTAGCTTTGTTAATCACACCAATTTTAATAATAAACCGACACCATATAATCTTGGCGGTATTATGTTAGAGATTATATGAAGTGAGGACTATCATTAATTTTAAAAGGCTTGATAATCTATACTAGTACTTAAAAGTGAGAGTTTATTTAAGTTACTATAATACCTATAATACCCATTTTGGAAGGAAAATGGTAAAATCAGATGTATTTACTATTTTTTTATGCGAAGAAAGAGAGAGGGAGGGGGACATATTAGAGAAACGAGAAGAGGGGGATTGGGGAAAAAATTGGTATAATAAAATGATAGCTTCTCATAGAAGATTAAACACTTATATAAACACAGTTTCACACCATTAATCTCCATTTTTTTTGTACTGATTTCTGATTTCTTCATTTTTAATTTTGATTGCAGCAGAGAAAATCTCTTGGAATCCGGCGACAGCTCCGACGACGGATGACGACCGCGGCAAGGCTGAGGGAGGAGGGGTGGTGGCGGCAAGGCGGCGGCTGGCTCATCGCCGGCGTCGGAGGACAGGAGCACCAGCCAGCACAGGTCGTGGAGGTGCCCGTTCAGACACAAAGAACTCCACAGCGCCGTTGAAGCAGGGCGGTGGAGCTGCGAGTCAGGCGGCGAGGCTGTGCGGAAGGAACGCCAGCGCACACCACAAGGAGGGCGGCGAGGTTGGCCGGGGCAGGCGGGCTGCGAAGTAGCGAGGCGGAGGGAGCACCGATGAGGGAGAGAAAGAGAGAGAGAGAGAAGAGGAAATGGTGGCTCCTCCGCGTCCTCGGCTGTCTTCTCCGGGCGAGCAGACCGGCGAAGTGGGTGTTGGGAGAATCAGCTGCCGTTCTACAATACACCCTACGGCACAACTCCCTCCATTCCCTCATTGCCGGACGTCATTTTCTGCCTGAGTACAGACAAGGAGACCGATAGAGTAAGGGTGATGGAGAAGTGGAAGGTGTGGCGGCGATGCAGGCTGATTGAGAGAGAAAGGGAGGTGGATGTGGAGGTGGAGATTTATAGTGATAGTGCAGCGCCGATTTGGGGAGAGGGAGAAGGCGGCGCCGATTTTTCATGTAGGATTTTGTAGGGAATTTTAATTTATGGTGTACTATTATTTGGGCTTTATTTGTGTTCGATATTAGTTTAAGGAGTGTATTATTTGGGCTTTATTTGTATTGGTATTTTAGTTTATGGAAGTGTATTATTTGGGCTTTATTTGTGTTAAATTTTATGAATGATTGAAATTTTTTAAAAATTTAGAGTTCCAAATTGGGTTTTATGGCTATATCATTATATTTATGTTTTAAATATTAGGTTTTAATTCAGACTATTAATTTATAAGACTTTGTATAAATATTTTTAATTTAAATTATATTTTGTAATTAATTTTGTATATTATTATTTTTCCTTTTATTGGACTTTTAATTTAAAAATATAGGTATGATTATTGGAAATTGTTGTATAGTAAAATGAATTTTTAACTTGATGAATTCAATAATAAATTTGGAGGTTTTCTATTTAAAAAAATTAATAATAATACTTGGAACTAAAATTATTTAGTTATTAATACATACTAAATTGTTTGCAAATTATATATATATTTTTCATAAATTAACTTATGAAAATTCTTTAAAGAGATCAAATCTCTTGAATTATAAAATTCAGAAAAATAATACTACTCCCTCCGTCTATTAAATGCTTAACTTTTCATTTTTCGTCCGTCTGCCAATAAATGTCTCATTTCAACAATAATGCATATTTTTTAAATGTCTTATTTTAATTACATTTTCTGAAATGGAAACATCTTTATTTCTACTTTATCATTATCTTATTATTATATTCATTCTCTGCTCAATTTTTTTTAATTTTTAACATATTTAACATACTTATAAATATATATTTATATTCAAGATATATAAATATATTTATATTTAAATTACTAGAAGTACACATAGTTATAATTGAGTTGATTTTGATTTATTCTACTACTAGATAAGATCATTTTATTTATGACTTTGAATTCTATTTCTTTTTTATAATTTTCAAAATATTATCATGTACTCCACTATTGAATTTAATTTTGATGAAACTGCATTTGTTAATTGTGATTTTTTTTATTTGTATTTCTTATTCTATTTCATCCACACATCTCTTTTTTTGTTATTTCTTTTACACATAGTTATATTTGAGTTGATTTTGATTTATTCTACTACTAGATAAGATCATTTTGTTTATGACTTTGAGTTCTATTTCTTTTTTATAATTTTCAAAATATTATCATGTAATATTGAATTTAATTTTGATGAAAATGCATTTGTTAATTGTGATTTTTCTTTTTTCTTTTGTATTTTTTTATTCTATTTCATCCACACATCTCCTCTTTTGTTATTTCTTTTATTTTATACTACTACACTCATATCAAATACTATTAAAATAGTACTATATAATAATCTGCTAAAATATGAAATGCTTCATTGAGAGTGGGTTGAGAGAAGTGCAAATATCTTTTTATTGTTGTTTATAATATTTTTAATTGTTAATAATATTACAAATACTTATTTTAATTAGTTTTTATCTGTAAATATATTTTTATACTTATTTACTCTATATTCTTTATTTTAAGTTAATTACACCATAGCGATAATGTTTGGGTGATGGAATTGTCGGATAAGATTATGATAGAATAAGCCATTCTCTCCCCTGCCACGTCAGCAGCACTAAAAAATCTACCTGTCACATCAGATTTAGGCCAGCCGCAAAAAAATAATTAAAAAAATACTGCATTTACGGAATTAAAATTACGATTAAATTACGGAATTAAATTTACGAGACATATACGGGAAAATTCATTAATTGCATTTAAAAAGGTACATAGATAAAAAAAATTACATTTAAAAAGGTACATAGATAAAAAAAAAAAAAACTATCGCCGTGCAATCCTCCGTGCCCACAACTCTTCAATTATATCCTTTTGGAGTTGAATATGAGCATCCACTTGGCGCATGTTGGCAAATTCCTTGAGGCGACCGGCTTCATCGAGAGGTACCCCCTTCGTACACTAGGGGTGGCCGTTCCGTGGCTTGGACCGACTTCATCGTCACTGGCTGCCACGAATCTAGGCTACAGGGCCGCCTTCGCCTTCGACGATCATGTTGTGCATGATAATGCAGGCGTATATTATCCGGGAAACGCAGCCGACATCCCACAAACGCGTTGGACCCTTAATTGCCGCCCATCGAGACCGGAGCACACCAAATGCGCGCTCCACGCCCTTGCGCGCCGACTCCTGCCGTTCCGCAAAGTAGGCCTTCCTTTCATCACTTGTTTCACAAAGATCGGCCTTCACAAAGACAGGCCACCGAGGTATATCCCATCCGCCAAGTAAGTAGCCCATATCATGCCGTTGCCGTTGGCCACAAATGAGACGGCCGGACCGACCCCCGGCACTTCTCGTTGAAGAGGGGAGACGAGTTCAGGACGCTGAGGTCGTTGTTCGACCCGGCTACCACAAAATACGCATGCCAAATCCACAGCCCGTAATCAGCTACGGCCTCGAGGATCATCGTGGGATTCTTTGACTTGTAGCCGGTCGTGTAGGCCCCCTTCCAGGCAGTCGGGACAGCTTCTTCCACTCCCAATGCATACAATTTATGCTGCCCAACATCCCCTGGGAACCCATGCTCCCCGTGCATCGAGATGCTCTTACGTAGAATAACAACTAAAATTAAGTAGATATGATTGAACTTTTTTTTAATTTGAATAGAGTTCTAAAGTTAGAGCTATATTATTATGTTTTAAAGCAAGATTTAATATGGGCTATTAATTTATTGTACTTTGTATAATATATATTGTCCAAATTATTAATTTTTAATTAAGTATTTTTATTTATATATTAATTAATTTGTCTTCAATTTGATTTATTCTACTACTAGATAAGATAATTTTGTCTATGACTTTGAGTTATATTTTTTTTAAAATTTTCAAAATATTATCATGTACTATTGAATTTAATTTTGTTGAAAATGCATTTATTAATTATGATTTTATTTTATTCGTTTTATCATGTCTACTTAATTCTAAAAAAATATGTTTTTAGTTGTAAACAATTACTGTGTTGGAATTTCAAAACTTATGAACTATTGGAGTGTTATTGTTATTCTTATTTTTTGTTTGCATTTATGAATAGTTATGTTTTGTTAATCGAAACAAGTGAACTATTTATTCGTTCAAATAGTTTGCTTTTTTTTTTTCTTTTGTAAATAATAGTATTATATTTTTCTTTATTTGTATGTCTTATTTAATTCCATCCACACATCTCTTTTGTTATTTCTTTTATTGTACACTATTACACTCATATCAAATATGAAAATAGTACTCCTACTGTTTCATAGTAGTGAAGTCATTTTGTCATTTTGATACATTTCATAGTATTAGAGTCATTTTCTTTTTTAGTAAAGTCAACATATTCTTCTCACTTACTTTACTCTCTCTTACTTTATTCTCCCACCATCTCTCTATCTTTTTCATTTCTTACTTTATCATTCATTTACTTAACTCACTTAACACAATTTTTCTTAGATTACGTGGCGAAAATAAACGTATCCATTACTATGGAACAAATGGAGTATACAATCATCTGCTAAAATATGAAATGTTTTACTGAGAGTGGGTTGAGAGGAGTACAAATTGTTTATAATATTTTTAATTATTTATAATATTACAAATACTTATTTTAATTAGTTCTTATTTCTAGATATATTTTTATACTTGTATACTCTATATTCTTTATTTTAAGTTAATGTATCTTAATTATTTAAAAATATTTTATATGCACTGTTAACACTAGTTAAAATAAACATTAAGGAAAGAATGTTGAGCTATTTATATAAATGCTGCAAACTATAGTTCATACTTTGTTTATGAAAATCCAAATTAGATAAAATAATTTACTCTCTTAGTCCTATAAAAAATGTTTTAGTTTTCTTTTTAGTTTGTCTCAATAAAAATATCGTATTTTCATTTTAGAAAAAATTTCTCTCTCAAATTAACATAAAAATCATATTTTACCTCTGTTAACACACAAAATAAAATTTCCTAAAATTTCAAGTTATTTCACAAGCGTGACTGCTAAGAGTAATAAACATAAAGGCAATTAATGCGAAAACGATACATTCTTCTACAAAGTGTGACTGCTAAGAGTAATAAACATAAAGGCAATTAAAGCGAAAACGATACATTCTTCTACAAAGTTTTTGCTTAAAACACCACCAACACAAAATCTCAATCTCAACATATTATGAATAACAATAACTTGTAGAAAGAATGACTTTATGGTACTAAAAGACAACGGCAAATGAATTACAAAATGATAGAGTAGAAACACAACGTGGATCATCTCCTTTTCTTAGACTTGCACGTTCTCCTATAAAAAAAACAACCAATTTTCTTCATGATGACAAATGTACAAAAATTGATTAAAACATGAATTTCAAGGTACTTAATTAATATGCATCAATTTAGATAATTAATAATGCATCAAAATTCGATGGGTTTTTAAGTACTATTAAACATGCATCAAAACCAATCACTTTATCAGATTCGACGTACTCTTCCTTGGGTATGTTCTTAGAGGAGATCACATCGTTTACGAAACTAAAAGCCTAATAAAATAAAAATTCATTAAAGAAAAGAAGGTTGTTGAACTGTCACGTCACAAATTACCATCTCAAAGGTTTTAATTGATTTGAAGAATTGAAAATGATTTTTTTTATCACTAACATTTACTCCCTCCGTCCCGGATAATTCGTCCCACTTTGACCGGGCACGGGTTTTAAGAAATCTAATGGGAAGTGAGTTGAAAGAAATCTAATGGGAAGTGAGTTGAAAAAAAATGGTGGCATGTAGGTCTTACTTTTAAAATACTTAGTTTTATAATAAAATGTGAGTAGGAATGAGTTAGTGGAATATGTGGTCCACTACCAAAAATGATAAAAGTGAAGTGGGATAAATTATGTGGGACGGACTAAAATGGAATATTGGGACGAATTATCTGGGACGAAGGGAGTAGTAATAAACAACTTACAATTACGCAATGTATTGAGTGGGCCGCATGTAAAAGCCCATGGAATGCTCAGATTGCTATTTTCGTCTATTCAGCCCAAACGGGATTGGATTTAGCCCAAAATCAACAAATTGTGTGTCAAACTATTGATATTCTAAACGGTTCATACATTCATAAATTAATAAAACATTTTGGAGTGAGATTGAATGTTGTCTGTGATGAACCATGAAAAGGGCTAAGTCAATGTTGTCTGTGATGAACCATGAAAAGGGCTAAGTCAAGTGATTAGTTTAGAAGAGTGATGAAAATTTATAAGAAGCATGAAAAAGCTTATGCCACAAAGCTAGTTAGGATCTAATTGCTGTGATGTTTTTTCCCACACCATAATTGGTACTAGATTAATGGTGTTTATATAGTGTAATGCACAAATGAGGATTCTCTGCTTTTTTGTCATAATAGGATGAAGTGAGAAAGTGTTATCTCATAAATTGAGTTGGTGTATTCTTTTTTCTTTATGGACCCCACAAGCTAGCAATTGAACGGTGAATAGTGTGACAAACTCAATTAATACAATAAGCAATCCGACTCTAATTATATCACAAAAATTTTATTCAACGGACTCTTAGAAAATCGAGCTTGACAACTGTTAGGTATAGATCAGCCGAAGGCTTGATAACAATTCAAGTACCTACAACGATTCTGAGGAGATCAACCCTCAGATAACAGATCTGATACAAGTACTAAAGCTATAACTGCAATCTGCAATAATCAAGTCTGAAACACTAAGTAAACAAATTAGTAACTTCAAGACAAAAATATACAGAAGTAAAGGCAAGATAGAAACAAAGAGCAGAAGAAAACAAGGTTTTAATGTGGCTCAAGTTGCACCAGGTACAACTGCACAGATCTATTAAACCGGCCCTCAAATATCCAGCCAACTCCGATTTGCACCAAGGGAGAACACAGACCGACCACAGTCGATCAAGGCAATTCACACCGGAACCCTAGATCCACCACCATACATCCACCACTCAAACAACCGCTTCACACCGGTCACAGCAACAACCCTCACGGTCTCGCAAGAACTCCTCCAGAACAAGAAACCACCAACCAGTCTAAGAAACACAAGACCAGGAAACCAGAGGTTTCCTCACAACCGCACACCTTCGAGCTCACTCCAGAGAAGAAGGAAGACAGCTAAACTCTCAAGATCACACAGAGAGAACGAACCAGATTGAGGGCAGAAAACCCTAAATCTGCAGAAGAAGAAGGAGTTCCAGCGAAGAGAGAGAGTGTGTGTAAAGTGAGGCGGATCAAACAAGAGGGAGTATATATATATGACACACATATAACACCCAATCACACACTGACACGTAGCTAGGGTTAAGAGATGGGCCAGCAGGTAGATGGGCAGTGGATATTGGGCCCGGGATTAAACACTTGGGCCTCCTGCATAATGGCCCACAATCTAATATTCTCCACCTTGGGCCTTATCAGGAGAGGCATTGGATTTGATCTTGTGCTTTTCATCATTGCCAAAAACATGCCTACAATGTCTTAGACATTAGTAAGCACAACTCCCACAGATTGCTCATCTCTGCTTCCTCTTGTTTTGATATCAAGGCCTGCTTCATAATGGTTTGCGACCGGGAAACGGGATATAAAGTTATCATCTTGTCACAAAATTGGAACGAGTATGTGTTGTTATACCCGTCGTGAGAAGTACTTTGATCGTACTGCCATGATCTCCCGAGTAACACATGACAGTGATCCATAGGAATCACGTCACAAAGAACCACATCCGTGTAGCGTCCCATTGAAATTGGCACCAATACTTGCTCTTCCACCGTTACAAAGATAGGTTTCAAGTACATGAGCAAGTTATAAGGTTCTGGGTGTTTTTGAGTAGGTAGCCATGACTCTCGAACCAATAACGCGCTAGCAAAGTTATTGCAACTTCCACTATCAATCGCAACACAACGTACCTTGTCGTGGAAGTTTGCGCGCGTCATGAAAAACAACTCCCTTTGTAATTCCTTTTCTTCTTCGGATGCAAGAACAACATCAGAGGAAACATTGGTATCTTGTATTGGTGTTGCGTCACACAATATTGTGGCCTTCTCCATTGGTATATCACCTTCTGTGACTTGCTTGGGGATTAAGGGAAGCAAAGTTACCATCTTATCAAAAATTTGGAACGTGTATGTGTTGTTAAATCCGCCGTGAATGGTTCTTCTATCGTACTGCCATGGCCTCTGATAAGGCCAGTTTCATGCATCGTTATGTGATGAAAAGTCACCGTTTACTGGGTCTAACACATATTTTAAGCCAGATGACTGAAGGAAATTCGCCAGGTCTAGGAAGAGTTGAAGGAAGTGGACTGGCGAAGGACGGAGGCGAAAAGTGAGCAGAATCAAAGAAGAAAATGGCTAGACGAGGGGAATCCGAGGCTGAGGGCAAAGAAGGCAATTCAAGCCTCTGCTGGACCCACTCTCACACCTATATAAAGAGGAGCATGCAACAGACAAGAGATACCATACACCATATAGCTCTCAGCTCACACTCACACACACACACTTGGGAATGGGAATTCTGGGGTAGTTTAGGGGTCTTATCTTCAAGGAATTTTTGTGCAACACCGTCCTCAAGGAGGGCGAAGATACAATCGTTTAATTTCCGCACTTATGTTCTAAATTTCGTCGAACTTCGCTGTTTCGAAGTCGATTGTTGGTTTGCTATTTTGTTGCTCATCTATGTATTTTAGTTTATGCCATGATGGCGTTGATTTTGTGTTGATTTATGTTGATTCTGCGTTTTGAAGAGTTTGTTCCAGTGGTTGATTGTTACTCAATTTGTTTGAAGTTTTGCGTGCTTGATCTGGGAAATATGAGTTGATCTGTGGTTGTTGATTGTTGATCTGTGGAGATTTGGTTATTCTGAAGTTATGGAGATGATTTCGACTGGAGTTGTCTCGGATGCTTGGATCCGGAGTGGATTTAGCATCCGAATTGTGGATCTGAACAGAGGATTTAATTCTGTGCATGGATTTTGAATTTCTACTTTCGTTTGTTTTCACTTCATCTAGGAGATAGAGATCTAAGTTTCTGTTTGGATTCTCGGTGTTTTCTGGCGTCCGATTTGTTGGTCGCCGTTGATTTGCTAGTATTGCTCTGTTTTCATCATGTTCCAGTTAAAATCCGATGATGCTTTGCGTTTTGTAGGTAGTTAGGCTTAGAGTTTGTTATTTTGCAGCTTTTAGTCGTACACTTCTATTTTTGGAAAAAATGGTCCCCACTGCATGCATCGAGTTTGTCTAGCTAAATTAGGTAGTGATACTAGATCTAGAAGTTGTTGAAGGATAGTGAGGATATTATGTCAATCTGTGTTACATGGTTGTTTTCATATTCCTAGATCTAGAGATAGTTAAATTTCTTTTCCTTGTCTAGTATAAGTTCCTCAACCCAAAGTTGCGTGACAGCAGCCAAACCAACCAAAAGCCCCTTAAATGCATGAATTTGCATCTGTCCTCGTGGGATCGATCCCTACTTCCCTATACTAATTTTAGTATACGAGGGTTGAGGGTTTTGAAGCGATATACTGTGTGTCCAACGACCGAGATCTTTCAGCGTTCCGCGAGTTCATAGACCTTGTGATATAGTGGATTCTCTTGACCTAGGAAGCTTGATTTTCCATATTATGCACGCAGTCAAATAAAAATATCCGAGTTTCAAATGGCACCGTTGTCGGGGATGGATGGCGTTTGTTTCAATTGTGTTTAGTGGTTTTTGGAGCATATAGTTTAATTTCTTTTTGTTTCATTTTTGTTGTTTCCAGTTTATGAACGCGGGTGATAAGGCCCGTTTCATGCACCGGTTTAGGGCTAAAATTCTGTGCATTTGGGGCGCTAATGTGCGTTATTGAGTTCAGGTGCGTAGTAAATCTGTCGGACCCAGGAGTTGTTGTTACCTGACCTGGCAGATGCAAAAGAGATGAAATTGAAGCAAAAATCAGAAGTCGTCGTTCGGACCTGGGAGAATCAAAAGTTGGCGACAGGAGCGAGAGCAAATTATTTTAAAGAGTCTTACTCAAGGGCAGGAGCGTAAAATCACTAGAGAGGATACCCTAGGGATCAGAGCCTCACATATATAAAGAGCTCAACCTTGAAGAAGAAAGGGGGGATCCGTGAACAGCCACTTCTAAGCTCTCCTAGCTCTAGTTCTAGCTCTCTACTTCAAAATTTCATCTTCGACTGCTGCGCACTTGGACATGGAGGATTCTGGCCACCGTGGTTCTCATCGTCATCGTTGTTATTTTGCTGTGTAACACCGCCTTGTGGAGGCGAAGAAACAATTTTATTTGCTTTCGTTTAGTACCTTGTTGGTTTTTAAGTTTTGCAACTCTAGTTTCTTGCTTTGATCTACTGGATTCAGACCTATTTCTAGTTATTATGGAAGTTTATGTTTGCTTTTGGTTGAATATCTCTGCGTTTATGTTTATCTCTTGTTTTTAGCTTTCGTTCTTGTTTGTTGTTGGATGTTTGGAGCTGAGATCTGTGTTTGTTGTTGGAGGTTGGGAAATTGCATATGAAGATGTTTGGATTTGTTGAATCTTGGTGTTTCGGAGTTGGAGTTTCACATATTTGGTGCTTGATGTTTACGTTATGCATGATTATGGGTATTTACTTTCTGTTTCTGCATCCTTTAGGTCCAGTAGCGTAGATATGTTAGTTTAGGCTTTAATTTCTCGTTTTAAGTCTCATTTTAAGTTTAGATTTAAGGTTGCTCTGTTTTCATGGTGTTTAATACCCTGTTTTCTCTGCTATTCTCGTTTGATTCCCGAAGAAGATGAAGTTGTTGGTAGTTGGAACCAGATCTGCTTTATGTCAGTACTTTTCTGCATGTACTTTACTTTTTCTGCATATCTGCTAGACCTGTCAGTACGATCTACTTTGTCTCTTTTACTTTTCTGCATGCTTTTCCAGACCCTGGTAGTTTACGGAAATTTGTCTTGCTTTTCGCTTTATGCTTGTTTGCCCAAATTAGGAAAGTCTGTCTAGTTAAGTTTACCCCAGCTGTCTTAGAACTTAAAAATATCTCACTTTCTCTGAGTCATGTATGTTCCGTACGCTTTCGTTTCTTAGACCCAGTAGGTAGAGTAAAGTTCTCCTGATCTATTAGACCCGATAGGTAGATTAAAATTTCGCTTATCTCTCAGACCCAGTAGTTTTAAGTTCTCGACCCACAAAAATTGCGTGGCAGCAGCCAACCTTTTCCCAAAACATCCTCAAATACAGTTCCGTAACACCTGCTTCCTCGTGGGATCGATCCTTTACTTCCCTGTGCTAGTCGTAGTATAGTGGGTTGAGGTTTTTGAAGGGACAGAGTGCACCCAACGACCCCTTTCTGATAGTTCCACGGTTTTCTAGCCTCTGAAGTCTAGTGGAATCCTCTGGACCTATTAGATCGAGTGACACATATCACAGTACAAACCTGCACTGCACTCTTTGGACCTGTTCAAAATGGCGCCGTTGCCGGGGAGATGCATGGTGTTATTAGTGTGCTTGCGAATGTTTTGGTGTAAATAATTTATTTAACATGTTTTCTTTTGTTTCTTTTTTCAGTTTATGAACAGGAGCTACCGGTTCGGACACTGGAACAACTCACCTGGTTGGAGAAGCGCCCAGACTAGTTGGCGGGTCAAGGAAACTATATTCCCAGTTACCACCAGATCGGGGCTTACAACAGGGGATCCAGTTCACCTGAGTTCGGAGAGCGACGAGGAGTCAACTTCGTCAGTTAAGAAGGAACCAAAGTCAACCTCAGAAACAGAGGAGGAAAGCGTTGAGAGCATGGCCAACGCAGGCGACGACGACCCAGAGATCGGCTGGCTACTGCCTGATGTGAATCAAATGATACTAATTATACTCCAAGTTTTCTCCTATTTTGTATATTTAAATCATCTATCAATTGATCTTTAAGGTTTGATTATTATATATTAGTTGATAGATGTACATGTGGAGTAGGGTCTGATTGAAACTGTTCGTTGCCTATCAAGATGGTGTCCAAATTCTTTTATCTTACCACCATTATCTTTGTCTTTGAAATAGCTTCGCGTGGGTATATTACACGCCTCAATCGGAGCTCGGATGAAGAAGTTATGGCCATTTGACGAAGGTTGCGCGAAGCAGTCAAAACCGGCAAAAACGCCCGGGTCGGGCGTTTTCAGCATTAAAAACGCCCGGGGACAGTGGAAACGCCCGGGTTGGCATCAAAAACGCCCGGGTTGGCACCATTTTGCCCGGTCGGGCGTTTTTCTCGAAAACTGCCGAATTTTAGGTTTCAAATTGGTTTCCGGGGCGGTTTTGGAAGAGATTCAGACATATTCAGACACGAGAAAAGGGAGAGGAAAAGAGAGAAAGAGAGGAGGAAGAAGAAAAGGAAGAAATTCCGGCCAACATTCCGACGATCCGTCTCCAAATCTCAATTCCACTCAACGAGAGCATGCTTCCTATGGTTTTCATCGTGATGTTTATCATGTGTTTAGGCTAAGCTCTCTATGTTGCTCCAAGTTGTGATTTAGGCTTGTGTGAATGTATCTACACCTTTGAATTCACATTTTGACATCGTTGATGTGTTTAATGTTAGATTCTATCACTTTAGAGGCCTCTATCGTTATAGATGTTTAATCCTTGTTTATCGTCTCTTTAACATAGACTTGGATGGACTAATCAATTGATGTGTTGTTGAATTTGAATTGTTCAGAGGATAATTTGACAACGGATTGGGTAAGTTTATATAGTAGATGTTTATGTCTCCCGCGCTTCCGCAGGAGTTTATAAACATTGAAAATTAGTTCATGGAACAAGTGTTCAGCTGACTGTGAACTATACGTCGCAAACATGTTCAGTGCAAGCGATTAGGTTGATGAATTAATCCCAAAATTTGTGCTTTTGATAGATGTAGAAATATGCAAGTCTATTGAGCAACTTGGAGTGACATGCTTTTCCGTTTGAGAAATCCATCTTTTGTTAATCTTTTATTTTCGTTTGTCTGAATCTTTCAAAACCAAAAAAATCAAATCCTTATGTTTCATCTTTTTAACTTCATAAGTTTTAAACAATCTTCTACCTCCCTGTGGATCGACACTTGAAATACTACTAACGACGCTGTAATCTTGCAGTATCGTAGTATTATTAGAGTTAATTAATTAAACTTGATATCTTGTGTGAACTGAATCGGATACTCTAAAATACGCATCACTGCCCATTTAGATGGCGAGCCTGCCCAGGCCATCGTCTCTACCCAGCGCCAGAGGGCGATCGACATCAAAACTAATGTGTTGGGCATTCTCCCCACTTTCTCGGGTCGGAGGAATGAGTGCCCCTATGAGTTCCTCAATGAATTCAGTAAGCTTTGCAGCATTCAGAAGAGACCCAACGATGCAACAGAGGAGGATTATCGATTACGCGCGATCCCGTTCGCGCTAAAGGGGGAGGCTAACACGTGGTTGTTAAGGCTGCCACCCGACTCAATCAATACGTGGAAAGACTTCAAGTTGGAGTTCTTGGATTACTTCTTCCCTTCTAACAAAACGAATGCTCTCAAGAAGGAGATCCAAGAATGTAAGCAAGAATATGATGAATCGTTGAGTCAGTATTGGTCCAGGTTCAAGGGGTTGCTCGACGCTTGCCCAAACCACCGGATGATGGAAGCCGAAACCTACTATCTATTCTATGAAGGGGCGAAACCTGAGTCCAAAGATCTGATGAACACCGCTAGTGGAGGAAATTTCACCAAGAGGAAGGTGAGCGAGGCCCGAGAGATACTGGGAAGATTAATTGATGCAAAAAAGGCATACGATTCACCTCGTACCATTCTAAGGAGAGGGAATGCGGATGCAGTCACAGTGCAAAATGAAGAAAGGATGGATGCCCGAGTGGATGCAAGGATGGATGTCAGAATGGAGCAGCTCGAGAAAACTATCCTAGCTGCCCTAGGGAAGAACGAGTCACCGGGTCCAACAGAAAGAGAAAAACAAGCACTGGGTCCAGAGGATGGTTACAATTATTGCGGATCTCAAGGAGGGATGGATTGTCCAGCCCATATAAATGCAGTAGGAAATTGGAACCAAAATAATCAAGGCAACAATTGGAACCAGTGGAAAATCAAAGACGCTCCATGGAGGGACAATCCATGCTTTAGGTGGTCCGAGGGGAATCAAAATCCTCAACTCCAGATTACTAATTCGGAAGGAAACCAAGGAAACCAAGGGAACCAACCCAACTGGTCCGGAAGGAGTCAAGAGGGGCAAGGCAACTGGAATCAAGGAGCACAAGGTAATTGGAGTCAAGGAGGTCAAGGAAATCAATCCAGCTGGAACAATAGGAACCAAAATAACCAAGGAAGCTCATATGTACCCCCACACCAGAGGAACAACAACTATCAGGGGCCAGGGAATCAGTACAACAATAACCAAGGAGGTCAAGGGAATTTTCGCCCGCATCAAGGGGGTGGACCGAATCATGGTCAAGGGCCAAGTGGCAGTCAACAGAACACTCGGACCCAGAGGAATCTGGATGATATGGTCCATGACCTAGTGAATTCTCAACAACACATGCAAAACAACTTGGTGGCAAACAATGACGTGGTTCACAAACTCCAGGATGCTCAGCAGGAACACAAGGCCGCGATGGATCTGATGTCAAAGCAACTATCTCAGATCGCAACATCCCTGAGCGATATGCGAGGGAATGAGGGAAGGATTCCAGCCTCAGTAAAGCCACCAGAAAGGGCAAACATCAGCCAGGTTACCCTGAGATCTGGGAAAGCATATGAAGGACCCAAGCTGAAGGAAAATGATGAAATGTCAGTGCCAAGGAGCGAGGATGTTATCCACCCGGTCCAGCAAAAAGAAGAAGTTGAAGCAGAGAATGATCTCCGAGCTGGTGATTTGGGAGGATCGTTACCTCGGATGGCGGACCCATTTTTCTTAGACCCAGAGCCTGAGGTAGAAATTGAAAAAAAAGAAGAAGGAGAGGCGGAAGAACCCTCTAAGGAAGATCCTACCAACACTATAAAAAGGGTGAAACCTTTTCCCTACAGAGGAGATGCCAAGAAGAAAAAGGACAACCCCGTGGATTTCATGGAGATCTTTGGAAAGCTGGAGATCAACCTCCCGTTCCTGGAGGCTTTGAAGCTTCCCCCGTTCAGCAAATTCATCAAGGAATTCGTTGCAGGCAAGGCAAAATCTGACGGGAAGATCGTGATCGGGGAGAATGTGTCTGCAGTAATTCAGAAAAGGATAATGCCTTCAAAGCAAACTGACCCAGGTATGTTTACCTTACCTATCACTATAGGAGGTGTCAGAATCGAGCATGCAATGTGTGATTTAGGTGCATCTATTAATGTGTTACCGCTTTCCATATACAAAAAACTGGTAGGAGCGAGAATGACTGATACGAAAGTGGTAATCCAACTAGCTGATAGATCATGCATTAGCCCTGAAGGAGTGTTAGAAAATGTGATAGTAAAAGTTCATAATTTTTTATACCCTGCTGATTTTCATGTGATAAAGATGAGTGACAATGAAACAGCTGAGTCTAGTGGCGTTCTTTTAGGGAGACCATTTATGAGGACCGCTAAGACTATAATCGATGTTTTTGATGGCACCATCTGTTTAGATTACAATGGGGAGAAATTCACTTTCAGCATTGATGAAGCTATGAGGAAACCATTAGACGTGGAAAACCTCCATTTTGTTGATATCATTAACCCCCTGGTCCAGGAGTTTCTTGAGACCGAACTATTGCAGGAACAGGTGGACACCTCGGAAATGACTGAATCCATGAGGAAAGAAGTTGCAGGATGGTGTGAAGCAATTATGGGACAAGGGCTATCTGACGGAGAAATCACAAAGGCAATAATGGATTTCTGTGGTGAGGCAAGATCCCCTGGGTCAAAGGAATCAGTTCAACTGGCCAGTATGGAAAAGTTGCCAGAGTTGGACAAGCTGGTCAAGAAAGGTATGGAGAAAAATCCATTACCCCCTGAAGTACCCCCTCCAAAGAAGGAATTGAAGAATCTTCCTCCGGGTCTGAAGTATGCTTACCTAGGAGAAGGCGAATCTCTGCCTGTCATAATCAACAGCCTTCTGACCCAGGAGCAGGAAGTTAAACTATTAGAAGTGCTGGGGAGGAACCAGAAAGCAATAGGATGGACTCTGTCTGACCTAGTGGGGATCAGCCCCGATCTATGTATGCATCACATCCGTTTGGAAGAAGGAGCCAAAGCATACCGAGATCCACAAAGAAAACTCAACCCCAATATGAGGGAGGAAGTCTTAAAGGAAATATTGAAGCTGCTAGCCCTGGGGATCATTTACTCTATTCCCGATAGTGAATGGGTGAGTCCTGTCCACATGGTGCCGAAGAAATCAGGAATACAAGTAGTCAAGAATGACCGCAACGAGCTTGTGCCCACAAGGTTAGTCACGGGATGGAGAATGTGCATAGACTACAGGAAACTCAATGCAGCCACACGCAAGGATCATTTCCCACTACCCTTCATCGACCAAATGCTGGAGAGGTTGGCGGGAAAACAATACTTCTGCTTTCTAGATGGTTACAGTGGGTATTTTCAAATCTATGTCAACCCAGAGGATCAGGAGAAGACCACATTTACCTGCCCCTTTGGAACGTATGCCTACCGGAGAATGCCTTTTGGTCTATGCAACGCACCTGGGACATTTCAGAGATGCATGATGAGCATTTTCTCAGACTTGCTGGAAGATTGCATAGAAATTTTTATGGATGACTTCACCGTCTATGGAGATTCTTTCGAAGCTTGCCTGGGGCACCTAGATGTTGTTTTGGAGAGATGCAGGAAGAAGAACCTGGTGCTAAACTACGAGAAGTGCCACTTCATGGTCAAGGAGGGGATAGTGCTGGGACATGTTGTATCAGAGAGGGGAATCGAGGTAGATCAAGCATCTGCAGAATGATGTTGAGTTTAAATTTG
>NC_062966.1:18854293-18888167 GCF_023119035.1 Salvia hispanica
GTCATCCCGGCGGCGCGCACGAGACCTTCCTCGATCGCGTGTCGCCGATTGATCACCGCCGCGTCTCCCACTCGCTCGACTACCCAATCCCGGATCGCGCGCGTAGTGCGATTCGTCTCGGCGCAAGCGCCGACGAATCACACGTCTCGTGCGTTCCAATTATTTTAGTTCTTTGTTTCGATAGTTCTTGAGTTTATCATGCATAAAAATATAACAACTAAAAACAAGAACATGCTTCGAAAACAAAAACGCATGCATACATGAATTTCGCGAAATTTAAATCCAAATAATCAGAGCCAAAGACCGGCTCTGATACCAATTGAAGGGGTTGGCAGCGGAAGCGCTCACATAAATCAATTACATAATAATACGATCTATTTAGCGGATTATTTAGACAAAATCTATTCGCGCAATTATCACATGTATCATGCTCATAACTCAAATAAAAACATGCTTTAATTTAATTAAATCCTAAAACATGCTTTTCTAGGGTTTAGCCATTATACCTTAATGATTAAGAATCGAAGATAGCTAGCGCCTTCTCCACGTGAAGATCTTTAGTACAAAACCACGGATCTTCTGTCTGGTTCCCGGACTGTGAACTGATATCAGGAGTGGGCTGATCTCACCAGTGCACTAGGACTTAAATAGAGAAGACAGAAATCCTTTCCCCCGGAGGAGAGAAATTCGACCACTCCTAGGAATAGGGGGGCCGAAAATTTGAGATAAAATCAAGTGTATTTTTTGTCTCCTTTATTCTCCTATTTATAATAAGTCATATATTGGGCCCAGACAGAGATCTATGGAAGGCTTTGGATATGGGCTCCTCCAATTAGCTTTTTACTAATTAAATCAACCCAATTTAATATAAGCTTAAAATTGGAATATTACGAGCAGCCACTACAGAAGTAATATTGCACTCCCCATCCAAATCCGAAATTACAAGTACTTCGGGTTTCCAAAATTAATATTTATATTTATTTCCCGTGCTTAATATAGAAACATCCATTAATTAATTATTGCCTGCTATGGACTTAATTAATTAATATCTTATTAATTCCAAGAGAGGACTCAGCAAGAAATTCTTATTTATTATTCATAGAGTCGTTAAACTCCAACTAGCTAGGTTCCGAATAATAAAACCTTATTTCAAGCTTCTCTTGAGGATGTTATCAAACGAGACTCACCTCGCGCACGATTCAATATAATAGCAATCCTAGCACCGCTAGATATCAATCACCACTACCCAATATACCAGGCTTATTGGGTTGCGAAAAAACCCGCACCATTTGGTAAGTCAAAGTAGTGCATAATCAATACCGTATGCTCAATGCTAACGTACATTGATTAAGAAATAATATACGAGACCACATCTTTCAGTAGATAGCATAAAGACTGCCTCATTGTTAGATCCATTGAGTGCTATACCACACCAACGTCATCTTATTTCAGTAAGGCTTAGAAATAATCGGACTGACATTGCAACCTTTCATGATAGGTAGTCTAAGCCTATCTAGGTTGTGAAATTCTTCTTTTTCTTTGTTCAGAACTGACCGTGTTACCTTAAAGTGAACGACACCCACAACCGGTCTATTAAAAGAAAGACTTAGACTTTGTTAAGTTACTTATACATTTAAATATGTAATAAATATCCATTAAATGTAAAACATAACAACATTATGACAAAAATAATCTGTTTATTCCTTTGGAAAATAAAATAAGAGTTTCAACAGTATTCAATCACTCGAAAGGTGATTTCTAGTATACAAACTCTAACCGGCCGGCCCGGCCCAGGCCCGGTGAGGCCCAGCGACATTTCAGCCCGGCCCGGCCTAGGCCCATGTCGGTTTCGGGCCGGGCTGGGCCTGGGTTTTGGTATGCATAATGAGCCCAGCCCAGGCCCGGGCCTAGTTGATATGTGGGCTGGGCCGGGCCGGGCCGGTTCTGGGCTGGGCCAAGTTCAAAATTTTTACTGTGCTATAACTATTAATTAATCTGTATATATATTACCACTAAATAAGGTAAAAAATTTTGTAGACATGAGTTTTATATAGGAATATGTAATAATTGATTAGTGTATTACACATACGCGCATATGTTATACACTCCCACAAAATTAGGAATTATAGTATACTATAATTATAGAGCTATTTTCAGTTGAGATAAATCAATTAACAACTAATATCTATAATTATGCAAATTAAATGTAATAATGGAATCAAATGATTTAGGTTGAGCAATTGAATTATTAATTATTTTTTAGTAATATCATTAATAAAATTTAGAATTATTTTAAAAACATACAAATATAAAATAATCATGCATCTAATAATATATTAATAAAATGAATATGTATTAAGATAATATCCAAACTTCATAGTCTATATATATATTTTTATACTCACGTAAGGGAATATATTATATATACATATTACATTTTGCATACATATGGAAAACTAATCAATTACTCCTATATTTATGGATTATATTTGGTAGAGATAAATTATTAACAACCAATCTCTACAATTATGCAAATCAAAATTATTATAGCACAATCAATTCTAGGATCCTCTATTTAAAAAAAAATTCAATAACTAATCTCTTTAATTATGAAAATCAAATTTATTAGTATAAGTTTTAATTTAAGTTAAGTAATAATTAAATTAATTGAATATTTGTTGCATAATGTTATTAATAACGTATCTTCAAAATATACAAACATAATATAACCATGTGTCTAACAATAAATTAATACTAGGAGATATGAATATGTTATTTGTATTTTACTTATGTTATGCACAAATAAGACTATTGAAAGAATTAAAAATATAGTATAGTATAAACCAAGTACATAAGTTAACTTCTGTCGGGCCTGGGCTGGGCTTCAAACGGTCCTGGGCCCGGGCCGGTCCTGGGTTTATAAAACAGCCCAATTGGAGCCCATTTCAACTAATGAGCCCAGCCCAGGCCCGCTTCGTTACACTGGTGGGCCGGGCCTGGGTTGGGCTGGGCTGGGTAGGCCCGGCCCATTTGACATCTGTACTCATCAACGATCTCCAACGTAGGAGCAAGTATTGCACGATCACGCAAGCAACCACTCAAGTCTTCATTATTCATATAAGATGGATATATCTTCGAAACAATTGTTTTTAAAGGATCACCAGAATTAGACAATACAATGTCAGAAGGAAGACCAATAGTCACTTCACCATCATTTGGACCACCAAGAACACCATCTCATATTGAAGCAACCCAAGAAGAAAATTCCTTCAAACGTTCTGCTTCATCACAAGATGCAGCACTCAACAGTCTCATATTTTTTGTAAGCCTCAAAACAGTACAATACTTCCAAAGATAAGAAGAGTTGATAACAACATTCACAACATCTTGCCTACTACCCTTTGGAACAACAGATAAGATTTGCCTAAAGTCACCACCAAAAACAATAGTTTTTCCACCAAATAGTTTCTGCATACTACACTCATCACATACACGCATGATATCTCTAATAGTCCTGTCCACTGCTTCAACACAATGTTTATGAATCATCGGAGCTTCATCCCATATGACAAGCTTGGCTCTTACAATAAGCTCAGCAAGCGCACTGCCAGGTTTTATATTGCGCATCGAATCTTCATAATAGGAATCTTAAAGCGGGAATGAGTTGTTCTACCTCCAGGCAACAACAAAGAAGCTATGCCACTGGACGCCACATTTAACACAATTTCACCCCTCGAACGAATACCAGCTGACAAAGACCTCCAAATAAAAGTTTTACCAGTACCTCCATAACCATAGACAAAAAACATTCCTCCACCATTTGAGTTAACAGATGCCATAATAGTATCATGAACATGAAGTTGTTCATCAGTAAACTTAGAAAGAAAGTCCAAATATTCTCTCCCCAAAGCTTCACGATCATAACACAATTCGTCGCAAATCAATCTATTTTCAAATGTTTCAAAAAACTCAGATTTCGGATAAGGCATACCTACGCAAACTTTTCCCAACATTTAACAATAATTTCTCAATCTCGACCAAAGCAAAATTCTGAACATCCTCATCACTTAACAATAACCCTATAATAAAATATAAATAATTATTACATTAAAGAAAAATATTTAAAACAAAAGAAATTACAAAAATTACAAAAAAAAATATAAAAATTACCTAGAAGACTTCTCAATTTTCGTTGATTATACAAAACATCTTCAGATAAATATTCCCAACAACTTCGCCAAACAAAATCTGGTCGAGAGATAGATTCTGACGTCAACAAACTAACAAATAACAATCTTATGGAATGAGCAGAAGACCAAAATGATGCCTCAACAATGCCATCAACATATTCTTTATCATCGTCCAACAACCCTAAAGCAAAACAGGCATCTCAGAACGTATCATATTTGAACACCATTCACACGTCTAATGTCTTCATACGATGTAGCACCTTTAACAACATTCAACAAAAATCTGAGATAATAGATATCACCAGAACCAGGAGGAACAAAAAACAACCTCCCAATGGAGAAACGTTGCTTTCTAGGTTGCCAATGATCTGTTTTCCACAAAAACTTGGTAGGAAATTCACCATAAGTGAGATCATGACCCTTAGAATAAATCTTATTTGCATCCATCCATCCCAGAAACTTGCTCTGATGAATTGTATTACGATTCGAAACATTACCCAAACTCTCTCTCTCATAAAAAATAACACTATGCTCATTAGGGATCAGCCTTTCAACAGACGGATCCTTATACTGAATTTCAAACCCCAAAATTCTCCAAGCAGCTTCACATGACGAAATATATCTACAATCATAATACAAACTAATTTCATCTTGTAATTGATCAGAACCATTTGCGCCAGACTGGAAAAAAGATGTAGTCACACGATCATGACCTTTATTTATGTACTTAAACAAATATTTTATGGATCGCGACTGATTGCACCACTCAACATTAACGTGACCACCATATTTCATAGAAGTACACGATTGTGTGGAACAATGTATCTATTATCCAAGGGCACCCCATCTTTTACAATAACACGACCACTATCTCTACGTCTGTAAATAGGATAACCTTCATCATCAAACGTGGTGGCACCAACAAATTTTTTCGGAAAGTATTTTGAACATTTTTCATTCCGCATGCAAGGAGAAGACTTTCGAACAACACCACATGGTCCGTGCACCATATACTCTTTCACATTCTCATAATATCAAAAGGATCAACCACTGGATCAGGAATCTCAACAGAAATAATCTCATCAATACGTTGAGGCCGAGGTTGTTTATCCTCATTGCTTAAAAAAAGCAAAATGTGTGAATGAGGCAATCCACGCTTCTGGAACTCAATGGTATACACAACTGCAAAAGTTTACACAAACAAAAAAAAAAAAATGGTTTTCAAATCTCTTACAAAACTATCCAACTTAACTTTAAAAATCCTACACAAAATATCAGGTTGATCATCTGACCTCAGGCCTCTAACAGAAAGAAATCGAACAATCTCTGACCACTTTGGATTACACGTAAATGTAATAAAAAAAGATGGATAACCAATCCATCTGCAAATAGCCATATCATCTTGGTAATTCTGAATCATATATCTTGCACCACCAACACAACTGGAAGGCAAAATGATTCGTTTACCATGCATAGAACCATCTGTATCACCTCGCAATACAGCTTCAGCCAAACCACTATACATTTCAGCACACAGTTTTTTCTGTTGGGTTCTAACAAACAATAGACGACCTGTCTCAACCATGGTATAAGCATCAACAACAAACTGCTGGAACAACCGCCTTGAATACAAAATGGTTGAACACTCATTCAACCTATCATGCAAACGGTATGCAAAAAATTCTTTTGGGCTAACTCTCTTTCTATTGCGTTTCGAAGTGCCTTTGCCAGATAAACCAATCTTTCCACTATATTGATCCTCACCATAGGCAAAAAGCAAAGGATATTGTAGTGCAAGATAAGAAGGATGTAGTTCATTTATACGTTGCAATCGACCAGATCTTTTCTCAACAATAATATCTCGATCACCCAAAGTCTCGTCAAAATCACCAACCACAAGAACAACAATCTCTGAAACAGTAGGTAGATTATAAGTCTTGCCATCCCTACCTCTCTTGCCAAGCAATCTTAAACTGACATTCGGGAGATTTTCTTGATTTATTGTTTCTTTGACCATTCGAAAAGTTTTGACTAAAAGATTTTCTTCATCCAACATTCTTTGTAGATCGAACACGATTTCTGAATGAAGATTATTATCATTACTACCCCCACTGCAAAATTATATTTAAATCAAATCATAGTAAAAATATTCAAACAAAATAATTTATAAATTTATTATAAATAAAAATATCCAAAAATACCTCACAACCTTTATTCTATTGTTGATCTCATTTTCAGTATCATAAATGTACAGCTGGGCAAACTTAGGATCACAACCAACTTCTGGCAATAAACTACCCATTAAATGGTAATTTTTCCCATTAAATTGCCAATTTTATCATTTGCCCCTTTTGTTTTATTTCCAAAGATTAAATCTTGAATTTCAAAGTTTGGTGTTTTTAATTTGTGGATTTGTAAAGGTCTTGAAATCATTGAATCGGTGACATATCGGGGTTGTGGGGCTGTCCTCGCGTCGATGGGTTGCCTAAGTCCATTCGCCGGAAATCCGGCAGATTCGTACTCATGAGATAAGTTTTCCAATTGACTAGTCATTAGAGTGTATGCTTCCTTCCTTTCATTTCATGAATTTAGTGATTTTGGGGCATTTGTCTTACTGTTATGGGTGACTCAGTGGTGGAAGATGATGTTTAGAGCATCCCCGTCCGTGCTCTTAGCTAAGAGCACGGAAGTGGGCCCGGGCCCACTTTTACTCTTTGTCCTTAGCTAAGAGCACAACACCCACATCCGTGCTCTTAGCTAAGGACAAGCTCAAGGGTCCCACCATTCTATTATTCAATTTAAATACTCCAATTATTAAAAACATTTCTACATTATAAAAACACATTAAAAAATAAAAATTACATAATTAAAATCCTAAAAAATAAAAATTACATTATTAAAATACTAAAAAATAAAAATACATAATTAAAATCCTAGAAAATAAAAAAATACAATCCTACAAATTAAAAATTACACACGTGGAAGTAGAAGACTAGTCCTCTAACCCCAATTGCCTCTTGAGACCCCGGATCATTTGCCCATGTGTTGCAAGTTGATCCGGAGTCATCTTAGACGTATCATTCAAATAGAGTTGACCCAAAAGGGCCCACAATGAGTTGTTCGGGGGTGGAAGAGGCACAAAGAGAGCGGGGGCGGGGGCTACAGTCGGGGCGCGAAGGTGGTTAGCCGTCGCCTTCTTCCTTCCTTGCGGCCGGCGGGAACTGCTCGGGCCAGTGTCGGGGCTACCCAAGTTAGCTCCGGCAAGCTGGGTAGCCACATCATCGGAGGCGTCGTCGGATAGGGCTACCGACCTCGACCGTTTGCTGGAGGAGCTGGAGGAGGATGCTACTATGTCGCCCTTATACTTTGGATGTTGGCGCCCCTCCTGCCGACAATCGAGGTACTTGAACGGTTTGAACTCCGTGCGTTGGTAGGTCGCCAAGGAGGCAGTGATTATGTCGAGCTCGCTCGTGCCGCTCCCCGCCGACCGCTCTTCCTGGAGGTAAATCCCCTGAAACTTACCGATTGCCTCGTTGCATCTGAAGATGCAATTGCACACCATTCTCTCATTGCGATAGATGGTTCCCTCCGGCCGGGTTTCATTGTAGAGACGAGAGATGCGCCACCAATACGTTTCTCCGGTCTGGTTCGTGCCCACTTCCGGATCTTCGGAGACTGCCAAGTAGGCTTTGAACATCGCCATCATCTCACCCGGAGTGTACGGGGTGCGGGTGCCACGAGCAGGAGGAGTAGGGGTAGGGCAGAGCTGCTCCCTCCCGATCCGGGTTCGGGTGTCCACCCGAACCCGGAGGCGTTTAGGTCGTGCACCGGGTAAGGACGGTAGCCACCCGAATATTGCGAACCTTGGGTTTGAGGAGGGGAAGTAAATTGCGTTTCCGGACTAAATCCGGCCTCGGAGTCGAACCAATCGTGGTTCCAACCGCGATTGCCGGAGGGGTGATCGCCGGAGCCGGACATTGTGTAGTGTAGTGAGAATTTAGTTGAGAGAATGTGAGGAAAAAGATGAGAGAATGTATATGATAGAATAGATGAGAATGTGATTTTTTTTGTATTGAAGTGGGGGTATTTATAGATGAAAATGTGAATTTTGGGGGAAAAAATTGAAAATAAATTAAAAGTGGGTAGAAAACGGATATAATTTTTTGGGAAGTGGGAAAATATTTTTTTTATTTAAAAACATTTTTTAAAATAAATTTTGAATTTTTTTTTTTTAAATAAAGAACGAATTTGCCAACGGCAGCCGTTGGCCAATCAGAGCGTGCCACGTAGGGCTGCTCAGCGGCACGGACGTGCTCTTAGCTAAGAGCAGCGCCGTGCCGCTGGCACGGACGGACGGACGAGTGCTCAGCGGCACGGACGGACGAGCAGCGGTCAATTGACCGATGCGGATGCTCTTAACTTGCTGTGTATTTGTTGATGTTACCTGAGCAGACTCTATTTTCAAAGTATAGATGTATGTATGTGTATGAAAGAAAGTAGAAATGGTTTGGATGTTTACCTTGATGATAGGTGGAAACGTGTTGTTGCTCTGTAGGCTTCATCCTACAATTATCTTCAACTCTTCTTCCTCGTACTACTTTATCCTGAGTGATGTGGTGTGAAGAGAATATGTTTGACAGCGATGTGTTGCTTAAAATGGAAATATTTGGGGTTTATATAGAGTACTGACTCTTCTCTTGCAAGTTGTCGTGCAAGTGGAGGAGGTTTTATCATGGGGAGGTTTTACTTGTGGGAGGCTTAACTGCCTAAAATATCTTCCAAGTTTGTGATGGATTGTTGGGTTGGACTCTCTGCCATACTTCCCATCTCTTACTCCTGATCTCCCATGATTTATTTGTGCGTGTGGAGAGAAGATTGGGTGTTCGATTGTAGACACTTTGGGATATATATATACTTGTTATCTTTGGTAGCAAGTGGACATTATATTATATTTTCTTTTGCAAGTTGATGTTATTTATATTTTTCTTACTGCCAAAAGATATTGTAAATCTTATGTTAAGATTTTAACATTTAATAATAACAGTGTGATAGCACATCTATCCACTGTAACATGATATTTTTACAGATTTGATCAGAGATTTGTAAATCCAATAATATCTTACTCCTAACTCTTTTCTCTTCGTGTAGGAACACTCATTTGAAGAACCTTGGCTATTCCATGGAGTAGGGTGCAACCATTGTACGAGCTATCCGAGGCTTTGATGCATTAGTATTTTAATGCCAACTTGGTTGAAACCTTTTCTAGGATTTGATGGGGTTAATCCTTTACGTGGCTATAAGATTGAGTACCTTACTTAAATCTTAATTAGTGAAATTAATATGATTTATTTATAGTAGTTTATTATGACTTACTTCTTAATTTCTTTTCCTCTTTGCTATGCAGGTATTAGAATCCATCTAAATATCCGGGAAATTCTTGTTAACGTAGTGCACTGCCTTGGAATACAAGTACGACCATTGAACGGGCTGCCCGGTCTTGCACATTCCTCTCTAATTGTAATAGATTAGGATCTGATAAATTTGCATCATCAGACTTTATCGAACTTCCGATGGATATGCCGAACATTAAAAAAAAATTTTGGTTTTCTTCTTAGTTGTACTTGAAATGTTCTTTTAAGAACAAAATAACTACTACTCCCTCCGTCCCGCTTTAGCAGTCCCATTGACTTTTCTGCCCTCTTTTTGTAAAAATGATAAAAAAATAGTTAAATAGGAGAAATGGTAAATTAAGAGAGAGAATAATATAGAGAATAGTCTTATCTACATTATTGTCTCTCTTACTTTACCATTTCTCCACTTTAACTATTTTTTATCATTTTTACAAAAAGATGGCAGAAAAGTCAACGGGACTGCTAAAGCGGGACGGAGGGAGTACTATTTTATGACTCATCTCAATTCCTTAACTCAATATCGATTATTTCAAAATATAAAGGGCAAATTTCTGAATACTACATTGATTTCTTATACAACAACAACAGCAACACCAACAGCAACAACAATAAGGTTCAAAAGTTTGGGTTGTTACATTAGGTCAGCCACATTTCTTCCTAATAACTGAACACCTTCCCTATCCCACAGCAACAAAGAGGCATTGCTAGTATGATCAACCACATTGACAATAAATCTGAACCTAAAAAATACAACATGATTGAAATAAATAATAGATAATTTAAGCAAATAACAAAACATAATAAAAATAAAACCAAAATTTGAATATGAAACCTTTTAATTGCATAAGAATGACTCTTGTGACATCCAGTACAGTTGTACTTGTTTTACACTTGTCTAACTTTTTTCATGCATATCTTGCAAGCTAAATAAAATCATTCACCATAATGGCACTCAACAGATTCAATTTTTCCAAAAACCCAACATGAACCCTCCTGAAAATCAAATCCAGAGACAAACTATTCAAATTTCACAAATAAAATTGAAGAAGAGAAAACAATATTGAAGTCAAAAGTTTAAAAATTCTTCAATACCTCTAAGCAAGCCAAATCATCAAGGGATTTCAACTGAAGATCATCATATTCTCCTCCAATCCTTTGTCCTTCTTGATTAACAGGAGCAAGATTAAGAAATCTAACATCATCTTTTATCCTAAGGTATGTTTGGTAGTTTTCCATGGCTTTTATTAAGTTTCCACGTATTTGACTTCTTTTATTAAGTTTTCACATATTTGACTTTTCCGATTATTTTATATGCTGTTTGGTAGAAATCTTATTATAGGTAATACATCATTTGGTAGGGATTTAGCTTTATACATGAAAATGCTATTACACATTGAATAGACAAATTTAGCCTTGCTTTTTCATCAGAAAATAAATTGGAAGGAATAAAGTACATTTATCCCAATTTAATATCCCATACAAATAATAAAAATAAAAATAAAAAATTGGCTCATCAAATCAAATGAATGCCACAAAATGGATACAATTGTAACATAATTTACACAAAATCCCCAAATCAAGCCTACGAATCTCCCTTCTTCTCATCCGCCGCCGCCGACTTCTTCTGCGCCTCCTTCGCCTTCAACGCCTTCAACGACTACAAGGCCAGATGTCAATCCTATTATAGCTACACCATCATTTCTTCATACAAAACAACTACGCGATATACAAAAACACGGTCCAAATTGCATATATCGTGATTTTAGATCATAAACATCGAGCAATCTGTTTCATCGGTTGCATTTATAGCCTTCCTTCAATGTCTCTCTCCTATACAAGTTCAAAACACATAGAAACGAACACAATGTCTCGTGAATCATATTAAACAACGACCATCATCTTACAAAAACGTCAAAAGTTGCGAATTTAGACCATAAACTGCTAACAATCTGTTTCACCGGCTGCATTCATAGCCTTCCCCCTCACTGTTTTTCTCTTAGATTACTCTACTTTTTTACTTAAACAAGTCGAAACACAGAGAAATGAATAGAATGGCTCGATAAACATATTTATCAAACAAAACTTTGCAATATTAGACCAGAAACAGCTAGCAATCTGTTTCCCTAGCTGCATTCATAGCTAGGGAAACAAATACGATAACTCGAGAAACATACTAAATAACGACCATCATCAATGAAAGCTTCAAAAGATCGAACCTGAACAACCATCACAAGTTCTTTAATCTGAAACGTGGCAGAAGCATACATATCTCCACAACGTAGTTGATGGCCGAGCCACAAGCATCGTGAGCACAAGACTCATCAACGCAGGTGAAGACATTAGTTGGGGAAGCCTTTCACCTTCCCGGTGTACAAGTAATTCAAAACCACCATAAACACCCCGTACCCTACTCTTCCCTTGGGCACCAGATCTTTCATGCCTCAGCTTCTTTCCCTCCACGGATTCATCAATGCCCGTGTTCCTAAACAGCTGGTGGAAGAACTCACTCCGTGCAGCTAGGATGCAGCGATTGACACCTACACTCACTCCCTCGACCTCTACTCCAGCATCACTATAGTCATAGTCAGCATCAACCACGAGCTTCTCGAGACTCAAGCTAAGCCTACTCAAACTCAACAACTCGGGGCTAGTCCCTACTTTGCACGAAGATGCATTATGGCCACTCAAGCCATTTGATAGATACGAATACGAGGCAAAGGTCAAGGATGACGACATGTCATTGCCATTCTCCATAGCAAGCAAGCAATGACTGTACAACTCAAGAAAGCTACAAACTACAAACTACACAACAGCTACATTAAGTAATACCTCAAAACAAGAAACCAACATTTTCACCACCATAATTGTCAAAACACAACCCCCATTCAGTTCAACTGCAAGAACAGATTTTTAACCCAAATTCCTCCAAAATCATATCAAAATCTTATTATCCAGCCCATATCATCCAAAAATTCAGATCCATATTCTTCAAAAGAAGTAACAACTCACTTAAACAATAAAATCAGGCCCAATTGCTGAAAAAAACAATCCAACGTCTCCAAACTCATTTTCAAACACATAGATTTATAGACAGAAAGTAAATCAATTCTACTCAGATCTAAAAAATGTCTTACTCCCAAAAATTTGAAATTAAAATTGGGGACAAATAAGCGATTCCGGTTAAGGCATACCTTTGGTGGTCGGATCGCTCGAATTACAGCTGCGAAGGAGGAGCTGGTGCTGCAAACTGTGTTTGTAGAGATCGGAAATGAGAAGGGGTAATTTGGGAATACAAAACCACAACATCGTGTCGGACAATCTGAGAAAACGTAATACCTCAAAATTTGTGGTATAAGGAATTGCTGGATCCGCTGAAAATTTTGCCAAAATCGGTGAGATCCGAGAAATTACTACCGGGTTCTGAGATTACAGCGTTCGCTACCAAATGGAGGAGAAAGTGAGATGTTGACCAAGTAGGTGGGCTTTTATGAGCTATTATGAGTTTCTAATGCCTACCAAACATACCCTAAACAAATTAAAACAGATTAGATAAGTATTAAATCAAAAATTCAAAGAAATTCAGTTTTAGAAAGAGATTTCTTCTAAAAATCCACACATTGAATATAGTTACCTGCTTCTAAGCTGTTTAACTTCATCAACATCATCATTAATGATAATTTTGGAGGCTTAAAAATGTGTAGAAATTATTATTTCACCTAATTAGTAAAAAACATGTTATCCACATGGAAAAATAGATAACTAAATTTAAGTATGAACTAATATAACACCACAAAAAGTATTACCTCTGAAAAAATTTCTCTTGCAAAACTGAACAATCACTATACGAATTAGCCTTTCACTCTTCTTCAATTCATCCAAATAAAGATCAACATTTGAATCCCATATAGTGCAAAACAACTTATTATGGCTGAAATAAAACAGAAGTAATCAGTGCATTTGAATAGAATAAAAAGAAAAAAGTCAAAATTTATTTTTAAACGTACTTCACATCTGATATTTCAATCTCAATCAGCCTATATTTGGACTGAGCAATCACTCTTCCTGGTCCAGTTATCACACCAATAACATCTAAGGCCATGTTTGGTTGTCAGGATTCTGTATGGGAAAGTAATCTGATTCCTTAAATTTTAAATTCCTGTGTTTGTTTCAGTTTTTAATCAAACTGGGAAAGTAATCAAAATCCGAAAAAAAGGAAAGTTAGTACAACTTTCCAGGATTCTCCTAACTTTTCTTAGGTATTCTTTTTCCCAGTTTTAGGATTCTTATATATTTCAGCAATATAATATAGTTTTTATTATTATTATTATTATTATTATTATTATTATTATTATTATTATTATTATTAATTACAATGTTTTCAAAATAATTTAAAATGATTACTAGGAATCATATTCCCGGGATTCACTTTCCTAGTAATCATTTTCCTTGCTAACTTTACTTTCCCGCCAACCAAACATGGCCTAAAAATAGTGCAATAAGATTGTCACATAATCAGACTCAATTTATACCAAACTTATAAAAGAAAGAACTTGTAAACACTGAATCAGAAATAATCAGATAACATTCCAAAGAAGGATGAATCATCAACTTGTTCAAACTGAGTTATTTCAGTGAAAGGCTTGAAATCATACATCTCTCTAAAAATCTGTTATCATTGACCTCAACCATCTCTGTCTTCACATTCATCAAAAGTCTAAACTGATGATTAGTAATCTTATTCCTGAGTGTATTAGGCTTGACAAAGAAGTTTTTGATAAAAAAAAACTCCACCTTCTCTAATATTACAACCAAGATTTTGAAGCAAACAATTAGGAAATGTTGCCTGAATTCTAGTGCCCTGTAAACAAAATATTTCAGAATGACACAAAAATAAAACTAACTCAAAAATTGTAGTAGTAAATTATCAAAGACAAACAGTAAATATATTATTCAAAGATTATATACCTTTGAATCATGCAAAACACACTCCAGACTATTGTCATTTTTGTCATCCGGCAATCCTTGATAAACATGAATACACCTGACTTTAATAGTTGAAAAGGTTATTGCCTTGCTCAAGTTATTAAAAGATGTAACAAAAGGAGTCATTGCTTGAACAGACCTGCAAAATGCAATTAAAGATTAGTCTGCATAGAGGAAATTCTTTATAAACAACAAATCTGACAAATACTTGTCCAATAACAGGTCTACTGCAGGTATAAAATATTTTCCAAGATGTATACACACAGCCACTTTAGAGAAGATGAGTTCACACAGACAAAAGAAAGGAGACAGAGAAAATAAGTGAAGAAGAATTTTTACAAACCTGGTAAGAATGAATACTACAGCAACCAAAATCAAAATCATTGTAACATGCTACTGATTTATTTTGGAAACCATTTATAATAAACTCCAAAGATTACAGACAAAGAGAAGCAACAGAGGCTACGACATTTAAGAAAGTGAGAAGCAAAGAAGATCTTCTACAAAAATGGTAAGACATTATGTGTCACATTCTCATATTCTACTGATTTTGAACAACTTTCAGCAATATGGTAACACATATATAGAACAAACAATTGGTCAACAAATCTTGTACAACAGCAATTACAATATATTGTTCTGTGAAGATCTTACAAAAAAATGGTAGAAGATGAAGAAATAGTGAAAAAGGAGAGAAATCTTTAAAGCCATGAAGATGCCCAGAAGATCTATGATTGAGAAGATAAAACATTAAAAGCTTAAACACATAATCTACTTTTCATTCACAGCACCATATAACAATAAATCTCTATACATATGCAGAAAAAAAAAAGCAACAAAAGGAGAGATAAGAGTCAGAGAAATGGGATGCCCAAAGATTCAATCAGCGAATAGGTAAAACACTTATTTATCTAGAATAATTCCTACTGATTTTAAAAGAATGATAAAAGAGAGAAGTACCAAAAACCGAGCTTATGACTGTGAGCTTAAGCTGAAGTAAGATTTTAAGAGTGTAGATAAGTGATGCATAAACTAACAGTGAGTAACCATATTTATAGAGGAAGGAGTCCAGCCTGCACTGCACACATTACACAATAGCACATTCCCAAAAAAACAGAATGATTAGGAGAACCTTTCAGATCTATTAAATAAAAAATATAGCAGTTAATCTTTAGTAAATAATAGAATAATAAAAAAAACATTAACACAATGTTAAAAAAGCATTAGCAGTATTAATTAAGGCATTATCCGAATTAATGAGAAGGAATATACATAATTGGCAGTTGTGTCTTGGAAATAGAATGATGCAATAAATGCAATTAATTGAATGGTCCATTAGCCTTGCCCAATAAATGACCTTGATGATTGGTATTTACTCTAATTAAACTAAAGCTATTTTGCAGGAGTGTAAAGGGGAATCAATACTATCCCAAAAAGCAGCCTCCAGCCACTCTATCCAAAGGAAAAAGAAAGAGACAAAAAGATTGCAATGCCTGCTACCTATACAAAGGCTACAAAAGTTCTGAAATAGATCCTTCCGTAGCAACCTTTTCATGTCCATAAATATTGGAAGCAGCCACACGATGCCATAGCAATAGGTATTACATTTCATAAATAATGGAGTATTAGTTAAGATCAATTCCAATAAGTATCTTAATAACATTTCTATTACTGATTATCTATCAAAAACTCCACCTATAACAAAACTACAATACACCTAACTATCCAAATTATTATGAACAGGTTATTAACATAAGGCCAAGATCAGAAACTACTATCAACAGATTCAAGATTGAGAAAGACATAATTGAATAGGAAAAGGTTATTAGCAGACTATTTCATTTTTCACATATCTAAGATCATACAATACACCTAACTATCTCCACATATATGAACAGGATATGGAATCAATTGAGGAAGAGAATTAATCCAAATATAAACCAAAGATCAGCAACAAATAGAAGGAGATCCAAGAAAAACTTACTTCTAAGGTAATTAAACAAATTTCCAGAATTTAATGTGAAGCTCTACTACAATTAGTGTAGACAGTGAGAAGAAATTTTCAAAATGTTATCTCTGATTCCTATACATAATCAGATAGATATCATATGCTATTGCTTTCAAGATTAGATTTATCAAGCATCTTTAATTCTCATATTTGATATGTTGAAACATAGTTGTATAAGTTAAAGAATTTAGCTATTCTTTCATATACATAAACACTAAACTGTCATTGTTGTTTTTCAGGGACAACATGCATTGGAAACAGGTTTAATGTATTTATTAATGTGTATGCTCTCTCTGCCATACCCTCTCTCTCTCTCTCTTTCTCTCTCCTGTCATGTATTTCATTTTCTAATTTTTGAGCTGATGCTATTTCCTGCTTCTTTTGCTTAAAGATTTTCAAAAAATAGGTATATAAGTTCAAAAAGAATTTCATATACATGAAAAAAGATCTATGACAAAAAGATGAAAAAATAGAAATAATTAAATAGATTCAACATAATGTCTAATATAAGGTTTTATTTAGTTGTAAAACTGAAATACCTAAACATTTTACACACACATTCCAGTAAAACATTGGAAAAACACATTTCTTCTTGACTGCTATGATGCACAGTTTCAGAGGTGTACAAATGATGTTTTCTAATATAGTTTAACATATTCTGAGGTACAAATATCAACAATAAAAATAACAAAAAACAAACAAATTACTGCTCAAAATCCAGCCAAAAAGGGTTGCAAGGTAATTTCAATCAACTGCCACTTTTAAATACTTCCTCCGTCCCAAGGTATTAGACCAACTTTCCCTTTTGGAATGTCCCAACATATTAGACTCATTTCCTTTTTTAGCAAAAAGCATATATCTTATTTTATTCTCCACCTACTTTTTTCTCTCTTCTCTCCCCTACTTTTTCTCTCTCTCATACTTTACTCTCTTCACTTTAACTATTTAAATATTAATTCCTTAAATCATGTGCCCAAAAGAAGTGAGTCTAATACTCCGGGACGGAGAGAATAGTATAGATATGATACCAAAAATTCTACAATTACGAGACCGACCTTGAACTTTTTATTTATCATATTTTCAACATAATTAACTCAACTACCTATTTCAAATGCGCGTGCACATAATTTATAGATAGTATATAAATATGAATTCCGTATATTGTCTCGAGCCCGGCCCGATAAAATAAAGCAGTCTACTGTTCCGTACAATTGAAAAATGGCAAAGCAGTAAAACTGGCAACTGGGCTTCATCATCGCCTCAGAAAAATGGCAAGAATCCGAAGCCTGAGGAGAGCTACCCCCTTCATATTGACTTTCTTCATAGCACTCTTCGTCTTGGGCGTTTTTGCTCCCCTGCCGTCCAGTTCTCATCATTCTTCCCAATTTCACTTGAATAATGTAATTTAATCTGGGAAAAGATTAGTTTTTTTCACTCATTTGGTACATTATATTTCTTTATCTTGGTTTGGTTGAGGTATTTGGAGCAGTCATTTTGTGATTTTGTGTAGTTTAATTGAGTGATTTTGTGTTTGTACTTTATGTTGTGATTTTGTGTAGTTTAATTGAGTGATGTGTGGTTATGATCAAGAAAGTAAAGGAATGTTAATTGGAGCAGTGGAAAAATTGAGGGTTGATTCCACAATTGAAATTGAGGGAGAGAGAATTTATTTTGTGAATATATGGATGGCAGTCTCTTGTAGTGTAATTATGTGCATATTTCTCCTTATTGTGATAAGCCAGAATGGGGAGGGTTGAAAGTTGAAGTAATCGCCTTGGTGGGGGCTAAATTTTCTGAGATTTGAGTGTTGAAATTTCGAAAAGAGAATTTTCTTATTACTTGACTTGGTGATGGGGGCTATTGTGCACAATTCACAGGAAACACCTCGATATTTGATGATTTTAATGGAAGTTTTTCAAATTTTTTGATGATTAGTAATTCATGCACTGCTTGTTTCAATCATGTGAAGTGTTGATGTGCCCCATAACATGCTATACTGTGACAGGGACACACACATAAGTTTGAGATTGCAGAGGACATGTTTTGGAGGGATGGGGAGCCGTTTAGGATAATTGGAGGAGACTTGCATTATTTCCGAGTGCATCCTGAGGTGTGTAATGTTGCTAAGGTTTTAGTAATTTTATTCAATTAGAGCCTTAGACCAAACATCACATACTTGTTCTTGCATAAATATTGGGTACTTTTAGTGCTTTAGTTTTGGTATTTCCTAAACATGTGAAATCAGAGGCGGACCTACGTGGGGCAAGGAACCCCCACCCATTTTGCTATTTACTAGATTATGTATAATTAGCCATCGTTTTTCAAGTTATTAGTTAGCCCAGTTGGTTGGTAGTTTGGCCATGCAACCACTTGGTTATGCGTTCGAATTCCCCAGCCGGCATTTCATTGTTGAATTTTAAATATGAGCCCTTTAATTGATTTCTACTCCTTTGGTCCCACTACAATTTTTTCTCTCTTTTTAATTGTGAGTAATTTTTTCACCTTGACATCCAAAGCAAAAAATGTGGGCTAGAATTAAAAAAGTAAAAGCATAATAGAAATCAAATAAAAATACTCCCTCAATCCACGAAAATAGTCTTATTTTAAAAATAGAAACTTTTTTTCATGCTTTACCCACTTTTTCACCTTTTCTCTTTTACTTTTATTTTCCCTCTTCTCCTTCATCTATTTTTTCTCTCCTCTCTCTTACTTTCATCCACAAATGAGACTATTTATTGTGGACGGAGGGAATATAAAATGTATTGGAGAATAGAAAATGTAACTGATAAATACGAAGCAAGAACAGGAGAAAAATGCATCTCAAACTATTCATCTCTCTCGTAGCTTTGAAATGTCTCGGGTTGTTTCTATAATCGTCGATACTAAAAAATATGCGACTATCGTTAGTATAATATGGACCCCCTAGTATAAAAATCCTGCGTCCGCCACTGTGTGAATTTGGACCCCCTAGTATAATCTCTCGTAGCTTTGAAATGTCTCAGGAATAAAGCTGCCGTAGTTAGGTGGATATTTTGTGTTCTCATGGTGGCATACTAATCTGTAAATTCGTGTAAATAATGAGTTTCAGTACTGGAGAGATCGACTGCTGAGAGCAAAGGCATTGGGATTGAACAACGATTCAAACTTATGTTCTCTGGAACTTACATGAGCCAAAACAAGGCCATCTGGTATTTGAGGGCATTGCAGACATAATTTCATTTCTCGAGCTATGCAAGGAATTGGATTTGTTGGTTATGCTGCGTCCTGGGCCCTATATCTGTGGCGGTTAGTAAACTTTCATGTGGGTTCTAATAGGGTTCTAATAAAAGCTTATTTCTTGAAGTTCTATTGATTTTATGATCAAGTGGTTTTGCATCTGAATTCAAGTTTTTACTCAACTGAAGGCTTACTCATATTCTACGTATTCTGAAATGCTTGGTTTTGGTGCTTTGTACTCTGGATGATTCAATAACATTCATATAGATAATTTGTGTGATTACAAATGATAGACTGCAATATTACATCTCCGGTTTTGCAAGTTATATGGCCATTTATGCAGAATTTTACCTAGCATAGTTGGTTATGGAATAATCGAAATATGGAAGTGAGAACTTACCTAACAATGGAAGAAGAGCAGGGTTTGGCAAATCCTATGTTTTTGTATGCGAATCAGTTGCGTTAAACTACTGTATCTCTATTTTGGCATTTTCTTACAAATATCCTTTGCTTCTAATTAATAGTTTGAGTTTTGCATTCGATCCTAGCTGGAAAAAGGCCAAGTAGAACTACTATCGTATGGTTGGAGTTTTCCCTTTTTAAACCATCATTTTAAGATTCTCAGGTGACAGATTTTGACCTTAATTTGACTGTGTTCACCTCTGTTGCATGAGTCCTCTCTTTGATTTCGAACACATATAATCTAAACTCATTATCTATCAAATTTTTATCAGTTAGGAATTATGATGCAATTTTTGCAAGCGGTTCTTTCTTTGATAATTCCTTCTACTTACCTTTCTTATTTTTTGTGGTTGTAGAGTGGGATTTGGGTGGCTTCCCTGCTTGGTTGCTTGCTGAAGAGCCTCCTATTAGATTAAGATCTTCCAACCCTGCCTACCTTGGATTGGTATAATCTAATTTCTACATGCTTCATCAGCTGCAAACTAGTCCTACTTGCTAGAGTGTTCTATATACTGGTAATCTATCTTTTCAATATGGTTTCATATTGCTTGCAGCTTTGAGAAGTGTCATCGCAAAATATAGCCCTCAGCCTCTTGCTTCTGTCCCTTCCAACAATGAAAAGGTAGCTTATGGGCGTATCAAGCTACATAAAAGCTCGTTTTTGTATGACGCAACCAGGATGACAGACCTGGCTGATGCTGTAGAGTCTGAGAACCCAGTTTCAATGGAAGCTATTGGACAGGTGATAAAGTATAAAATATATTTTGTTTGTTCTTTCAAATGCTTAAGAAATGAATTATTACTACAAATTCCGGTTTAAATATTTCAGATGTTTGGCTTCGTGTCATATTCCTCATACTACACTCCACAAGGCAATGGAAGTGTGTTGTCAATACCAAAGGTCTTCTCATCGTATCAATAGCTGCTAAACTTTCTTGGTTGTATTTCATCGTAGTTGCATTTCATAATGATATCGTCTCAAATTAACAGGTGCATGATAGAGCTCAAGTGTTTATTTCCTGTGCTGAAGATAGTGGGAGACGACCAGCGTACGTTGGTGTCATCACAAGATGGTCAAATAAACCCATTCCTCTACCTTCCTTAACACGTGAATCGAAAAATCAACTGTTTATCTTGGTATGGATGCTTTCTTACCTCATTCGTTTGAGACTCCTTTTCCTTGCAACTCATATCAATTTGTCCACTTAAATCTACATAAAACTTCATCATCATTGAGATTGTCGGCTGTGTTTTCCTCATAGGTTGAAAACATGGGTCGCTTGAATTATGGGCGTACATATTTGACAGAAAGGTAAATATAATCTTATCCTTTATGGCATCGTCCTGAAATTTACTAATCCTAAATCAAAAGGTCGAGAGACTAAACACCACAATTCTTGAACAAGTTACTTTTACAGATATGGAAATGGGAGAAGCTCTTTAAGTTCGGTTTGAACTGTTGATTTATGTAACTGGAAGTAACCAATTAGGTTTACGACGAAACCTAGAAATCACTTTTTTTTTGTTCTTTCAAGAGATTCCAAAAAGAAAATGAAAAAATTCCCCTTTCATTTATGTCATATTCTTTCCTTTGGCTCAGGGCATTTTGTCTCCTGTATATCTGGATGGAAGGCCTCTGCATAATTGGACAATGCTTCCCATTTCTCTTGAAAATGTCAATGAAGCCAGAGATATCAACCCCATCATTCACGATCCAATGACTCGGAAACGGTTAAAAGGCCAGAAGAGTAAGCTCTCTTTATCCTTGTGAAATTCTCTAGTAAGCTATGAAATGTCTTTCTTGGGCCTCCAACGACTGTTATTAGTGG
Source organism: Salvia hispanica (assembly GCF_023119035.1). Taxonomy (NCBI): domain Eukaryota; kingdom Viridiplantae; phylum Streptophyta; class Magnoliopsida; order Lamiales; family Lamiaceae; genus Salvia; species Salvia hispanica. Next base: position 18,876,393 of record NC_062966.1, read on the forward strand.
TAGTAATATTTGGTTTGTGTTGTGCAGAGCTTGATCCGGAGCCAGCATATTACAGCGGTTGCTTCAACATCACCAAAGTTGCAGACACGTTCATATCATTCCGAGGGTGGAGTAAAGGAATCGCTTTCGTGAATAAGATCAACATTGGGCGTTTTTGGCCGGTAAAAAAAATTGTGCATTTGTTGTGTGATTTAAATCAATCACACAATTTTGGATTTCATCTCTGTTTTGAAAGCTAATGCTAATGGCATTTTCCACCAAAACTTGTGTTTTGCAGAGTGCTCGACCACACTGCAATCTTTATGTTCCAGATTGAAATTTGTAAACATCGTGGTACGTACATACACGATATTAGAATCAAGATTGAAATTTCTTTTTAAGTACGAACTTGTATTTTTGATTTGCAAACTTGTTGGGGGTTGTTTGTGATAAGGTTGTCTTGGAGCTGGAGTCGCCAAAGCTTGATCTCTCCATGAGCTTCGTCGACTACCCAGATTTCACTTGTGTTTCAAAACCGAGAGGAAATCGCGTGCTTGCCTCGTGAGAGATAGATAGAATTGAGATCTCCTGTGTTTTTCTGTATATACTCTGCAGGTTGAAGAGAGATTTTCTATCTTAATCGAAACAAAATGTAATCCATCCTAACTAAACACAAATGCAAAAGAAATCAATAAATTTGATTCACACTTATTTAATAGCAATTTACAAATTTAGGGTGAAAATGGTTTATAAAGTTTTAATTCTGGCCTCGAAAAGAGTTAACAAAGATTTATGGGGGTCAAAATGAGAAAACTTAACAATGTGCATTATTATAAATAAGTGGAGTAGTAGTATTACCATGCGAATGGACTTAATTCGATGAAATTTATTATTATAATAAAAACAAGTCGTTGAATAATTAAGGGTTATTCGGTAAAGCTCGAAAATTAAAATGAAATTAATCACAACAGTTTACGCATATGTTAAACATAAATATAGATAGCATTTAATTAGCTAACTGCCCCATTAAATTTCTTATATATATATCAATATATTTATGCTGGGGTAATATTCTAATGCTTATAGCATTCTAATCCAAAATCAAGACCAAATCTCCATCTTTAGATTTTAAAATGAGTGGATGAGATTAAATCTTACGAATCTCAATAAATAGTAGATAAAATATCAACATAGTGTATTACAAATATCATTATGTTATCGTCATTATAATAATATCGTCATTATGTTATCATATGATAATTTCTGTGAATGTTTTTTTATATCAACATAGTGTATTACAAATATCAACAATATGACATAAGAATATCAACACTAGTACAAGAAAATATGAACACATATTTATTGAGATTTTTACATGGTTTTATTGAGATTTTTACGTGGTTTTATTGAGATTTTTTTATATATTTTTGTTGATAAAAATCTGGTTATCAACATTTACGAAAACTAAAATAAAAATTATCAAATTTCATCATCTAAACGTCGTCGGAACATATGCAATTGAGATCTCGTTAGAATCCTTATAAAATTATCTTTAATTTGATATATTTTTTGTGAAAAAATAATTTAAATCGAGAGAGTTACGTAAATTTAAAGTTTTAAGATGATTTTAATGAGTGTGAATTGACATTAATACCCTCTAATTTTATTTATTAATTTTCTTAATTAAAAATATAATCCATCTCACATTATTTCAACCACTAGATCTTCTAATTTAATGGCTAAAATTTAGTCTTAGTTTGTGATTGCTAATTAGTTAGCAATTGATCACTCCCTTATTTATATTAGTAGAGATAGGTAAAGAAATATTTGTGGGGAGCTAAAGTATTGCCAAATTATAAATATATATATGGGGTTGTGATCAATTGAGATTATTTGGGCTAATTGAGAAATGAGATGCAATATCAGCCACTCATTTTTATTAAATGAGTTGTCCAGATTTTGCCACACAATAAATATTTTTAGATTAATTTAATATGAAAGGACATAATAGTAATTTTATGCTTATTTGCCAATCTCTCACGCAAGGCGGCGGAGTTCTAAATCCAGATCCAATTTCGTCGGAGCTGGTCGCGATTCGCCTTCGCCGCGGTGGTGAAATCGTCTCCATCGGTAAGTTTGCGCGGTCGCTGCTCGGCGCGTGCGGCAACGGCGGCAATAATCGCGGCATCGAGGTCGGGTGAGAGGTCTGCGAGGGATCGGCTGATTTTGTGCAGAAAATTCGACTGAATCCGGCGGGATCGTCGATTGCGGTGGTGAGGGCGGCGCTGCCGCTGCCGGGGCCGAATTTGGGGAATTCGTCGTTCCCGATGAAATTGAGGAGAGAGGGAACGAATTGAGGATTTACAACCACTGCGACGGGAGATGGAAGTTGGTTCTGTTCAATCACCTCGCCGATTTCGACGTGATTGTTCTCGATCCGGATCTGAAGGTGAAAATCCGGCACGATTTGGAGAATTTTCTGAAATCGAAACAGTACTACCACAAGCTCGGCTGTGTTTGGAAGCGGAGCTATCTCCTCTACGGCCAATCCGGCACCGGAAAATCTAGCTTCATCGCCGCCGCGCCGAATGAAGAAGGCGCCGACTCCGTCGCCGGCGTCGAGGCCGAGCTCTACAGAGTCCCGGAGACCTTGACCAACGATGTCCTCGCCAAAATGCAGGCCCCGCCCAAGGACGATTCGATCCCCGAGATCGGATCGCCCGCCGATTTGGCAGCCGCCGATAGATTTTTGTTCGGTTTCCCCACGAGATATGGCTCAATGGCAGCGCAGATGAAGGCGTTCTTCGATTCGACTGCTCAATTGTGGAAGGAGCAGAAGCTGGCTGGGAAGCCTGCCGGATTCTTTGTCAGCACCGGGACTCAAGGGGGCGGACAAGAGACCACTGCGTAAGCTTCAATTTTACTCTTGTATTCATTTATTATGATAATGTGGTTTGCTTCAATGATGTTGAAACATGAATTGGAAGATAGTTTGTTGGAGATGAATCGAATTGTTTGTGTGATGCTTTGGATTTTTCAGATTGATGTGGAAATGCGTTGCAATTGTTTGTTTTACTTATGTATACTGCAATTTTGAAAATGTTGCCTTGCTCTAACAAATGCAAATTAATGTGGTGTTTGATTCATTAGAATCTTTGTTCACTTGTAGTTACCGAATTATTGGATGGAACTTTTGGAATGACTTCTTGTATCTGTGTTTGTGAAATTTTGGAACAATAGTACTCACTAGCATCTGACTGAAAATCGACTGAGATATTCCTCTAATTTTGTTGGAATAGATTTTGTTAGAATAGATTTTGTTGTTGATGCTAGAATAGATTTTGTTGCTTCCACAAACGATGGAAAGTCTGGGATCTTGTAAGACACTATATATGTAGATGCAGCAGTTTTGAAGTTGCAACTGACTAAATTGATGAAAATGTTTATTTTTTACATGAATTATATAGCTCGTTGACATAATAACGTTTGTTGTTGACATGAATTTTATAGGACGTTGGCATAAATTTTATGAAAAATGTTGTTGACATAAATTATATGTAAAACGTTGTTGTTGACATGAATTATATGTAAAACGTTGTTATTGACATAAATAATATACGTCGTTGACATGAAAATATTTGTTGTTGACATTAATTATTTGTAAAATGTTATTGTTCACATAATAGTTGACATAAATAAAGTTTGTTGCTGACATCGTAGTTGACATAAATAAAGTTTGTTGTTGACATTTTGATATTATGACTATTGATGTGTGAATTATAAGTGTTATTTTTTAGTTGTTGACATTTTAATACGAGTTGTTGACATTTGATATTCATGGTATTGATATGTGAATTATAAGTGTTATTTTGTAGTTGTTGACATTTTAATATGAGTTGTTGACATTCGATATTCTCGGTATTGATATGTAAATTATAAGTGTTACTCCCTCCGTTCCATAGTAACAGAGGCGTTTCGTTTTGAGCACTCGTTTTGAAAAAATAATAATAAATAGTTAAAATGGAGAAAGAGTAAAGTAAGAGAGAAAATATAGTAGATAAGACTCTTCACTACATTATTCTCTCTCTTACTTTACTCTTTCTCCACATTAACAATTTATTATCATTTTTTCTAAACGAGAGCTCAAAACGAAACGCCTCTATTACTATGGAACGGAGGGAGTATTTTTTAGTTGTTGACATTCGATATTCTCGGTATTGGTATGTGAAATATATGGATGTAGTTTTTAATTCGATTGTGTTGCTGAAATTTTTGAGTTGTGTAGATAAAGTGTTTGTGATATTGCCTAAAATATTATTGTTGACATAAATTATATAAGTTGTTGACATGAAAATGTTTATTTTTGACATGAATTATACAGCTCGTTGACATAATAACTTTTGTTATTGACATGAATTATATAAGTCGTTGGCATAAATTTTATGAAAATTGTTGTTGGCTTAAATTATATGTAAAACATTTTTGTTGACATGAATTATATGTAAAACGTTATTGTTGACATAAATAATATACGTCGTTGACATGAAAATATTTGTCGTTGACATTAAGGCCTAATATGTGTATTTTTTATTAGTTGTTGACATTATAATACAAGTTGTTGACATTTGATATTCTCAGTATTGATATGTAAATTATAATTGTTATTTTTTAGTTGTTGACATTTTAATACGAGTTGTTGACATTCGATATTCTTGCTATTAATATATGAATTATAAGTGTTATTTGTTAGTTGTTGACATTTTAATACGAGTTGTTGACATTCGATATTTTGGCTATTGATATGTGAATTATAAGTTTTATTTGTTAGTTGTTGACATTTTAATACGAGTTGTTGACATTCGATAATCTAGCTGTTGATATGTGAAATATAAGTGTTATTTTTTAGTTGTTGACATTTTAATATGAGTTGTTGACATTCGATATTCTCGGTAGTGATATGTAAATTATAAGTTTTATTTTTTAGTTGTTGACATTTTAATACGAGTTGTTGACATTTGGCTATTGATATGTGAATTATAAGTTTTATTTGTTAGTTGTTGACATTTTAATACGAGTTGTTGACATTCGATAATCTCGCTGTTGATATGTGAAATATAAGTGTTATTTTTTAGTTGTTGACATTTTAATATGAGTTGTTGACATTCGATATTCTCGGTAGTGATATGTAAATTAGAAGTTTTATTTTTTAGTTGTTGACATTTTAATACGAGTTGTTGACATTCGATATTCTCGATATTGATATGTGAATTATAAGTGTTATGTGTTAGTTGTTGACATTTTAATACGAGTTGTTGACATTCGATATTCTCGATATTGATATGTGAATAGTAAGTGTTATTTGTTAGTTGTTAACATTCGATAATCTCGGTATTGATATGTGAATTGTAAGTGTTATTTTTAGTTGTTGACATTTGATATTCTCGGTATTGATATGTGAATTGTAAGTGTTATTTTTTAGTTGTTGATATTTTAATACGAGTTGTTGACATTCGATAATCTCGGTATTGATATGCAAATTATAAGTGTTACTCCCTCCGTCCCCCATAATTTTACCCAGTATTCCATTTTAGTCCGTCCCACATAATTTTACCCATTTCAAATTAAACATAAATGGCAAAAAAAACACTCCTCACACCCACAATTAATCGGTCTGTCCGATTTCACTCTCACCTCTCCACATTCACTCCCACCCACCTATTCACATTCACTCCCACCCACCGACTCTACCATTTCACCCCCACCCCCAATTTCGTCGAAAACCCTAGATCTTGAGAGATCCATATGCAATGGCTTACTCAGCCGACTCATCTCCTTGTTCTTTATTGTTAGATCTGGAAGATCTCGTTGTTCCAGATACACCGGAACATCTTTGGCCATCTAACTCCGCCATCGGAGAATCTGTCGTCGTCGGAACCCTAACCGACACTGTTGTTCCCGAAACCCAATTTGATTCATCCATTCCCGAGTATGTTGACTGTGGTTGTGGTTGCCCCTATTACGGTCCACCACCACCAGCCACCCCCTCCGACTTTCCATCAGCCTCCTCCATCGATCCAGCTCAAGCCACCCCCCACCGTGTGTATTCTAGCATTGAGAGGCAGATGCTTGCTATTCCCAAGTATGTTGACTGTGGTTGTGGATGCCCCTACTACGGTCCACCACCACCAGCCACCTCCTCCGGCTTTCCACCAGCCTCCCCCATCGATCCAGCTCAAGCCACCCCCCACCGTGTGTATTCTGGCATTGAGAGGCAGATGCTTGCTATTCCCAAGTATGTTGACTGTGGTTGTGGATGCCCCTACTACGGTCCACCACCACCAGCCACCTCCTCCGGCTTTCCACCAGCCTCCCCCATCGATCCAGCTCAAGCCACCCCCCACCGTGTGTATTCTGACGTTGAGAGGCAGATGCTTGCTATTCTTCTGCCCAAGTTTTTAGATCTTATCTAAGTATGTTGTCTCTCAATTTTGGTGTTTTCCGATTGGGTTTGAGGCTATGCTTGTTTGTTGGGTTGGAGACTGGGTTGGAGGCTATGCTTGTTTGTTGGGTTGGAGGCTGGGTTGGAGGCTATGCTTGTTTGTTGGGTGTGGAGGCTGCGGTTGTTTCATGGGTTGGAGGCTGTGATTTTTTGCTTGAGTTGGAGGCTGTGGTTGTAGGTTGGGTGAGAGGTTGTGGGTGTTGGTGTGGATGATTGTTGGGTCGGAGGCTTTTTGCATTTGCCCCTATGATTGTTGTTGCTCATGTGTTGCTAATTGAGATGATGCTATTTGTGTTGCTGCTATTGATTTGTGCTTCTGATATTGAGCTGATGCTAATTCAGAAATGTTATTGATCTGTTCCATGTGATGCTTTGCTATGTGTTAGTAAGCCACCCCTCTTGTTAGGTTAGGAGGCTTATGTGTGACTTAATTTGCTCCCTATGATGAGTTGCTAGTACTGATCTGTTATGCTTTGCTATGTGTTACTAAGCCACCCCTCTTGTTAGGTTTGGAGGCTTATGTGTGACTTGATCTGCTCCCTACGATGAGTTGCTTGATCTGTTCCATGTGATGTTTTGCTATGTGTTAGTAAGCCACCCCTCTTGTTAGGTTAGGAGGCTTATTTTTGAGTTAATATAACCATGCTATCTGAGGGAAAATGCTCTTTACAAAACCATACAAAGTCATTACATAAGCCACCCCTATACAATGGTTAGGAGGTTGTGTTGTTAGTTAAGCAGCCTTATAAGCCACCCCATATACATGTATGGTTTGGAGGCTGCCCTATGATGACAATTTTCTGAGGGATTAGGACTTTAGAAGCCACCCCTACACTTGTAGGTCTGGAGGCCTTACAAAAGATGACAAAAAACAGTTGGTAGCATAAACCACACCTAATCCTGAGGCTTACACACCCAACTGACAAAAAATGCTTACTGAACTTAGAAGCCTACAGCTCCACTGATACCTGAGATGTCATATGATGTGCTGACATCATTATCAGGTTGTTGAAGGTATGCCACAGCAGCCTTGACAATCTCTTCCTCAACCTCCAAAGTGATTGAAAGTATCCCCAGCCTTGATAACCTTTCTTTTTTCATGTGTGGAGTTTTGTAGCCATTTCCCCCTTCCACCTTCAATATCTCAGTAAGACAACCTTGAAGAGTTAGGAAAACATTATTGAGTGTTTGTGCACTAAGTTCATCAAAAGAGCTTTGCACATTCCTCAGCAAATCATCCACTCCATTAGCCACTTTTTCATATTGTATAGACTGGATGGCTCTGAAAAAACCTAAATCCAACACATTACAATCAGGGGAATTAGGTGGTTGGCAAATGATATGGAATTTGAAACCCTCTGTGTTTGCTACTACTTGAAATTCTGCATCATTGTGGTTTATGTGTGGCCTGGCATTGTCTTGTTGAATGAATATCTCCTTGCTTATATTCTCTGGCCATTTAGCCTTGATTGTTGGTATGATCTGCACATATATATGTGATGTGTTTTAGTGGGATGCAGAAAAATGGAAACAAAAACAGTGTACCTTTTGAACGAGGCATTCTCTCATGACTTCCTTGTTCACTGATTGAATGGGCTTTGTCTCTAAGGTGTCTCTTGGTCTATTCTTGGAACCTCTCTTTGCTGGCTCTTTAGTAGTGAATGGAAAAATGCCTATTTTTCCATCAAATATGACTTCTCCATTTTCTGCAATGTATGGTCTACACACAGCACACATAAACATGACCTTCGTGATGAATCGCTTTGACTTACATGATCTATATGGCTCTTCTTCATCTGGCAGCAGGTAGTATCTATCCGTAGTCTTAGTTATGAAAAATCACTTCTCATCAATGTGCACTACATTGTGCATTGTGTGATATTTGAGCATACCATTGAACACCACTGGTTGAACATGAGTGAGACCCCATTTCATTCTTGCTAATTTGTTTGCGGCAGTAAGTAGTGGCCTAACTGCATTTGTGTGTGGCCTGAGCCTACCATCTTTCATCTTTGTGCTTGAAGCCTTTAACACGGTCTCTTATGTTGACAGGTAGTCCACTCTGGATCTGTTTTTTGGCCTCTAACCAGATCGTATAGACTGTCTTCCGGGTCACTCCAAACTCCTTTGCTGCCTTCTGAAAACCTCCATATGGCACATTACCTAAATGGCTCGACTATAGCAGACTTTGAGCTATCAAATTTTTGGTGGTCACTGGTATGACGTGTGACTCTCTGTTTCTGGCTCTGTTTCCGGCAGTATCTCCGGCGAAGTCTCCGGCAACAGGCTCCATAGCCCAGTGATGAAAATTTTCTTAGGGAAAATGTTTAAAAACTCTCCTTACCATCTTTCACCATCCTGCCTACGGTAGTCTTGCTTAACTCAAGCTTCACAGCCATCTTACGGATGGTACCTCTTTCAAGGATTGAAAGAGATCTTACCTTGTTAGTATCAAGCTGAATTTCATATTTGTGCTTGAAGCCTTTAACACGGTCTCTTATGTTGACAGGTAGTCCACTCTGGATCTGTTTTTTGGCCTCTAACCAGATCGTATAGACTGTCTTCCGGGTCACTCCAAACTCCTTTGTTGTCTTCTGAAAACCTCTATATGGCACATTACCTAAATGGCTCGACTGTAGCAGACTTTGAGCTATCAAATTTTTGGTGGTCACTGGTATGACGTGTGACTCTCTGTTTCTGGCTCTATTTCCGGCAATATCTCCGGCGATGTCTCCGGCAGCAGGCTCCATAGCCCAGTGATGAATATTTTCTGAGGGCAAATGTTTAAAAACACTTCTTTAGTTGTGTAGGTAGTCCTTTTATTGATGGTGGTAGTTGGAGTTTCCCTCCTAAATTTGTGTGTAAAGATGTTGTACTCCCTCCTAGAATTTGTTTTAAGTTTAATGGGATTTGGGATTTCCCTCCAAAAAACTGCAATTGGTAATGTAATGGAAGTTTTATGAAAATATGCAGCAGCCTATTTATTCAAATTTGATGTTTTATGAAAATATACTGCAGCATTTCGGCAGAATATGTTTCTAATTTTGGGCAGCAGATTTGTGCGTGGTAGGGATGATTAAAACATTAACTAGAATAAAAAATGGAAGAAAAAAATTTAATTATACTCCAACAGCCACAAAATCAATATTTCAACAAAAAGTTAAAAAAAATCAAAATGAGACACCCCTTTTCACTACATATCTTCATTTAAATCAAAGTCAAATAACATTTCTTAAAACTCGTGCCGGGTCAAAGTGAGTAAAATTATAGGGGACGGAGGGAATATTTGTTAGTTGTTGACATTTTAATACGAGTTGTTGACATTCGATATTCTCGATATTGATATGTGAATAGTAAGTGTTATTTGTTAGTTGTTGACATTTTAATACGAGTTGTTGACATTCGATATTCTCGATATTGATATGTGAATAGTAAGTGTTATTTGTTAGTTGTTAACATTCGATAATCTCGGTATTGATATGTGAATTGTAAGTGTTATTTTTTAGTTGTTGACATTTTAATACGAGTTGTTGACATTCGATATTCTCGGTATTGATATGTGAATTGTAAGTGTTATTTTTTAGTTGTTCATATTTTAATACGAGTTGTTGACATTCGATAATCTCGGTATTGATATGCAAATTATAAGTGTTATTTGTTAGTTGTTGACATTTTAATACGAGTTGTTGGCATTCGATATTCTCGATATTGATATGTGAATAGTAAGTGTTATATGTTAGTTGTTGACATTTTAATACGAGTTGTCGACATTCGATATTATCGGCATTGATATGTGAATTGTAAGTATTATTTTTTAGTTGTTGACATTTTAATACGAGTTATTGATATTCGATATTCTCGGTATTGATATGTGAATTATAAGTGTTATTTGTTAGTTGTTGACATTTTAATAAGTGTTATTTTATTGAATGTTGAAGATTTGAAGATTTGAAGATTTGAATGTTGAAGATTTGAATGATGAAGAGATTTGAAGATTTGAATGTTGAATATTTGAAGATTTAAAGATTTGAATGTTGAAGATTTGAAGATTTGAAGATTTGAATGTTGAAGATTTGAAGATTTGAATGTTGAAGAGATTTGAAGATTTGAAGATTTGATGATTTGAATGTTGAAGATTTGAAGATTTGAATGTTGAAGAGATTTGAAGATTTGAATGTTGAATATTTGAAGATTTGAAGACTTTGAAGCTAGAGTTGACATAATGTCTCTGTAGTTGACATCGCGCGAAAATGACAAAAATACCCCCTTGTTGACATGAACTACACGCTGTTGACATCGCGCGAAAATTGTGAATGAGTGGTTGAGATTGCATCTCAATTCTCAATTAAGCCCAAAAATCTCAACCTAACAAGACCCTATATATATATATATATAGAGAGAGAGAGAGAGAGAGAGATGTGATCATATCATAACCCCCAAATCACATAATAACTCTATAACCAAATCTGGACCACACATATTTGATAATCTTGTGGTTGAGATTCAAACTTAGATTTACTTCATAAAAAAGGCGCAGAGGGGTAAAAATGTAATTTTCTCATTTAATTTCTGAATTTTACTCCAAACGCGCGATTCACGCTTTCATTCTGTTTGAACTCAATTCTCTCACCTTCATCTTCATCTTCACAATTAACAGATCGATTCTCTCATCTTCATCTTTCATATTTCTCGCCTATTTTATTTCAACATCTCTAGATTTTCTTCGATTTGTTCATTATTCCGTAGTCTCCAGATTTTGTTTCCATATTTCTCGCATAATTGTGATCGGGAAGATGTTTTCAATTTTGCGTTCTTATTTTCATTGATTACCTCTTCAATTGCTGTGAAAATTTGCTTCGATGGAATCTGTAGCAAATAACGAAGGTAACAATCATTATTGATTGTGTTCATATTCATGTATTGAATTTGATTTTAGATTAATATTAGTTGTCGATTGGTTTATGTTTCTGATGTACTGAAATTCTTATTTGATTATATTATGTATTGTCGATTATGTGTTAAAATGATACTTTTGGCTTATAAATGTTAGGTTTACTGCATAACATGATAGTTTTGTCGGATAAAATGATACTATGATAAAATGATACTATGATAAAATGATACTTTTACTGATTTGTAGGTATGTACATTCCTGTTTGTGATGATGCTTTGAAGCCAATGATTGGTATGAAATTCAATACATTAGTAGAAGCAGTTGGTTTCTATGAACATTATGCTCGTTCAGTTGGTTTTGGCATTCGTAAAATGGGTAACAAATCAGTTCAAGGTATTACTAA
>NC_062966.1:18888267-18915023 GCF_023119035.1 Salvia hispanica
CTCATATTCTTCATTCTGAACTTCTTTCTCTGAAACTTTTTCCTTTTCTTTTCAAGCTGCTTTATCAGCCATTTCCTTTTCACTTTCATTCTGTTTCTCTTGCTCCTTCTCCATATCCTTTTCCCGATTAAATTCTTGATTCTCATTAGGACTGTCATCACATTCAGGTATCAGAGTGAAGGTAGGGAACTCATTCCTATTTTTCAGTATATATGTCCTCTCAGCAGCTTTAGTTAACTCAATCATGATATCAATCCATTCAGGATCATCAGTTTCATCATTGTTTATAGCCTGTGTCATTGTATTCTGACTTTCTATAACATGTTGCACACCTTCCTCTCTCAATCCCATTGCATTTCTCGTTGTATCACAGATTATCTTAAAGCTATTGAGATTCTTTAACATTCTTGGCAGTTTCCTTCCATTCATCTATGAAATTCTCCCATTCACTGGTTGTCCCCACTTCATCATGATCATTTGTCTTCAAAACTTCTACATTTTGAGATTCATCATCTTCGTCATCTTCATCATTTTCTTCATGTGGCTGCTTTTTATATCGGTCATACTTATGACCCAGACCAAAAGCTGAATTCTCCATTTCTGCTCTTTGTCTTTCTTTCAACAGTTCGGCAGTCCATCCTTTAACTGTTGGATAACATCTTGGCACCATTTTTTTTTCAAAGAGAATTCTGTCCACGTAACAAGCCTACATTAAACAAAAACTAAATATTAGTTTTTCTGTAAATAGATTCATAGACAATGGAAAACAAATATATTCTTACCACTACAAAGATAATTGGCCCGGTAAATATCTTTGCTATGTTGGTTTTCCACCTCTTTTGTGTTTCATGCAATCTAGATATGACATAGCTACACCAATTATATTTTTTGATCTTCTCAACATCAGCTATGTAATCTAAAATTTTTGGCGTGATATTTCCATCAGCAGGAGTGTTAATCAAGGCATACTCCATGAGAACCATAAAAGTTCATTTAAACAACTCACCACCTTCTTTATCTCTCTCCATCTGCTCTACAACATACTTTGGCACCATTTTTTTCTCTCCACCTTTACAGAATCTAGCAATTTCAGTTTTGATGTGGATATTTTTCTGAAATTTGGTTTTATTGATAGGTAAAGATCCAATCGGGAACCCAAGAGTTATGTGAACATCTTCATCATCTAAAAACAGTGATTCCCCACTGTTCAACTCAATTGATGAACTTTTATGGTTAAAGTTGTAGATCAGATAATACGCCAATGCTCTTGGGAAACTTCTTATATTGAAGTTTAGGAGTGCGCCAAACTCAATCTCTCGAACAGCTCTTCTTTGATTCTTGTTTAGAGATTGAAGCATGTCAACGAAGAAGTCAGTATTCCTTCTTCCTGCCAAAGTTGTTGTCTTAATGACTGTACTATCTTCAACAACTTTTTCCTTGCCCTTCTTTGAAGTTGTCTTACCATCAGTTGCATGTTTTTAAGGCCTAGATTTGGCTCGTTTTAAATGTCAATCTTGCAAATTATGTTCTTAAATTGCATATATTATATATTTTGGTATTTTGATGTGTTTGTTGATAAATGATAGAAAAAGATAGAAAAAAGGTGCAAAAATGGTCAAGGTTCAACAGCCTCTGTTCGAGCCCATCTGCCAAAGAGTTTGAAGTCCAACCAGTGCTTAATATATACCATTCTCTTCGTCTTCGAAAGAGCTTCGCGTGGGTACCTTGAACATCTAAATCGGAGTTCTATGAAGAAAGTTATGGCCATTTTACGAACGTTGCGCAGTGCAGTCAAAATTAGGCGGAAATTAAGGAAGGAAAGAAATTGTTGCCAAATCTCTCCTATTAATTGGAGAATTCGAATTTACCTTGTTTCCCATTACTTGGAGGATACTTTTTACCAATTATAAATCATTTTCAAGCCTATATATACCCCATAACCTAATTCATAATATTCCATCTCAGAGCCTCCAACCCTCTCCATGCCCTATACTTATTTCATCTCATATTCCACATATAATTCTTCCATCTTCCATTGGAGCGGAGCTCTGCAGCTCCAGGCAAGAGAAGACTGAAGATTGCATAATTCAACCTTGGGTTTTGTTTTGTTTTTCTTCATGTCTAGTACTTTTTGTTGTTTTGCTTGTCTATGAGTATTAAACATCTTTTGTAGAATTTTTGGTAACATGCTATGATTTTGAGTTATTTATTCAATTGTTTTTCCTTGTTAGCTCTTGTAGTTATTTCGATTTCTCTTGTGCTTATACATTTGTTGATTGGCCATCTTATGAATGCATGTGGATTTTACTACAATACCTGGGAAGTGAGTAGTTTGATTTGAAAGAGGAGAAATTGAAGTCTTTGCCAATATAATCGACAGATTTGAGCCTTTGAATGAAGCAAATTTATCTTAGGAGCTTTTAGGAGTTGTTGCCTTAGTTCTAGGAATGACACTTCGCTTCTAGGTAGCAATCTACAAATTGTATGCTTCGAGAGAAGATATAGTTTTACCTTAGTGATAGCTTAGTAACTCTAGAGACCGTAATTCAAGTCTTTTGGATTTTAGCTTTTGATTGTAGTTCCTAAAACTCTACATTCCTTAGCCTGTTTTGTATATTATTTATTTTTATATTTTCTGTTATTTATTTATTTCTTTATGTCTAGTTATAAAACCAAAACCAAAAATACTTTGTGTCTCTAGATAGTATATGACGCTTAGTATATGGTAGTCAGTTGCAATCTTATTCCCTGTGTTCGATATCTCGGTACTGACCTTTAGCTATACTAGATCTACCTTGTATGCTTGCAGGTATTTTTAGTGCTAATAAATAGTGCATCAAGTTTTTGGCGCCGTTGCCGGGGAATATTATTGTTTTAAGCTGATATTGTAGAACGGTTGATAATACTAATTTGGAGTGTAATATTTTGTATAGTTTTGTTTTGATTTTTTCTTCTTTTTTTTATTTGTTTTGAAGGAGCACGAAGCACAACAATGGATTACTCTCCGCTCCTATGGAAGATGCAATTATCTGTTACAACATTTGATATACTCCGTAGAGCGTGGGTGAGATATAAACATATGCTTGCTCTCTTGTTTTTATTATTTTAGTTTTCTCCTCCGTAGAGCTGAAGTTTTTCTCCGTAGAGCTTAAGTTAAAAAATATATAAAAAAAAAACTCTTTTCTTTGAATTTTTTTTTCGTTTACTTTTTTTCTATTATTTTTTTATTTTTTTTCCTTTTTCCTTTGCTTCGATTTTCGTTTTTTTTTTTTTTTTTTTTTTTTTTTACAAATTTGTTTTTTTAAAGAAAAACTACACCCTCCTTCCCTCTATTTTTATTTTATTTTCTCCACATAATTCACACACACTTCAAATTCAAATCACATAATCAAATTCTTTGGATTCTACCGATTATTCATGTGCTTAAATGTTAATCACCACAAGGTACATTTTTTTAATTTCCGAGGTTTGATCTTGAATTCTTTCATTGAATGACCTTGTTGTTGATATATATATTGGGAGTATTGATAGGAGTTTGATGGGTGATGATTTCATTGGGATTTATTCATAGTGAATTTGTGAGTGTTGGATTTTTGTAAGAAATTATTGTTGGGTGTGCTTGAGTTTGTTTGATTCTTGGTGGATGAAAATTGAATAACACTTTGGCTTGATTGTTTATACACATAGTTCATGTTCATAGTATTGCGAGACTATTTTATCTTGCATGAATTGTGTTTTAGGAGTTTAAACTATTTTGCGTGATCTTGGTCTATTGTTGAAAATTTTTGCAATTAATTGGGGGATAGCGAAGAATACATGGGATGAAATTGATCATGTTAAGGTAGATAATTTGATTTCCATATTTTATGCCTTGATATGATTAAAGTTTGGGGGATTGCCACATGTTATGTATTGTACTCTACTACAATTTTCTTCATTCTATGCTCACATTGCGAAATTGTAGGTACAAAAGGCATCCCAAAGGAAGTCCTGAGAATGGGGGCTAACTTATGAGTTTCAAAGAACGTCAAGCTAAAGATGTTAACCAAGCGCTTGTTGGGAGGCAACCCAACATTGGTATCATTTTTTTTCCTTATTATTTTTATTTTTAGTTTACTCACGTCCCTACCGACTTTTCAAACTTATTCTTAACGTAGTTTAGAATAAGTTTGGGGGGATGAAGTGGTGGACCGTGAGTTTAGTTGTTTTCGTTAGTTTTTTATTTTTATTTTAGTAAACCCGAGGTGAATCTTGTCATGAGCATAACATAGAAAACTTAGAAATACTCATGTTTAGGGACATCAAACCGAGTTGCCTATGATAAAAAAAGTTCTTTTATGTGTTGGTTGAGTTGACTTGATGCATTGATTTGAAGGTTTAGTTAAAATGTGCACAATTAATGAATTGCTTGTTTGCTTTGAATCATGCTTATACCTTGTGAGACTTGAGCTATAAATTTCTTTCTTGTATGATTTATCTGCAATCATGTATTTGTTTCTAGAACTTGCTCCTAGTCTGCCTAAGTCTACATAGTGTTTAAATGATAAAAGAGGACGTTAGGCCATCCTTCTTAGCTACTTTATATATCCACATTAATGACCTTATTCAAAAATATTTTTTCCTAGCTAGCCACTTTGAGCCTTTAAAGCCTTATTCTTTGGAAGCTAAATAAAGGGGAATATCCATACACTCTTGGTGAATTTTAGTTTATATTTTGTGAAAGAGTTGGAGAGATAAGGTAGAAAAAAAAGTAGTGTGCTTACTTGTGAAAAGTGCATAGACATCTGTGGTTTGAATGAGATATTCAGTTGTGCATAAAAGAAAAAAAAAAAAGGATGTAAAAAAAATGAAAAGAAAAGAAAAAAAAAATCAAAGGAATTTGGGAAGTGAGTAGAAATTTAGACAAAGTCTAGAATTTACTGAGATTTGAATTGTTGGTGGGGTGCTAAGTTTGATGTGGTAGAACTTCATCACTTTTGCTATGTTTGGGTTTAGTCACTTTTTAGCCATATTTCCTCACCTTACCAAAGAGCCTACATTATAACTTAAAATAAAGACCTTTCGGATTTTTTATTTTAATTACATAAAGTAGAGGAGTGATTAGATTTCGAGCAAGCCTATGGTAAACTTTGCATGTTGCATGATCTGAGAACATACACTTTTTCCAATAAACACTTTGAAAGTGAGTGATAAACACACTTCTAAACACTGTGAGCGCATGTACTTCAAGGTGATCAACGAGCTAGTAATGAAAATGCACTAATAAGCTTTGCTTGATTTGATTTGTGTTATTGTCAAACTCTTTATTTCTTGTTAAAAAAATTTGAGGCAACTATGAAATCTAGTTCTTAGCATCCGTGTTTCTTTATTAGTTTTTCTCTTATTTTGTTTGAGGACAAACAAATAATTAAGTTTGGGGGAGTTGACAAACACGGATTTTGCATGTTTTTAAGGGCTAGATTTGACTCATTTTAAATGTCAATCATGCAAATTATGTTCTTAAATTGCATATTTTATACATTTGGTATTTTTGATGTGTTTGTTAATAAAATGATAGAGAAAGATAAAAAAAAAGGTGCAAAAAGGCCAAGGTGCAGCAGCCTCTGTTCGAGCCCATTCTGCCAGCGAGTTTGAAGTCCAATCAGCTCTTAATATATACCATTCTCTTCGTCTTCGAAAGAACTTCGCGTGGATATCTTGCATATCTCAATCGGAGTTCTGTGGAGAAAGTTATGCCTATTCTACGAACGTTGCGCAGTGCAGTCAAAGCTGACGGGAATTTAGGCGGAAATTCACGGAAGAAAATATATTATTATATTGTGAAGTCCAATCTCTCCCATTTATTATAGGGCACGAAAATTATCAAAGCAAAACCTTTTTCCACCCTATAAATACCTCTTAACATAATTCATATTCTTTCACCTCAGAGCCTCCAATCCTTCCCCCTCTACACCTTCTTCTATCCCATATACCACACTTATTTTCCTCCATCTTCCATTGGAGCGGAGCTCTGCAGATCCAGGCAAGAGAAGACTGGAGATTGAAGATTCAACCTTGGGTTTTATCAATTTCTTTCATGTCTCGTACTTTATTTGTAGTTTTTACTTGTCTATGAGTAGAACATCTTTTGTGGATTTTTTGGTGAAGATATTCAATTGATTTTCCTTGTTAGCTCTTGCAGTTATTTGATTTATCCTTATGCCTTCTATATTCAATTGATTAGCTACCTCTTGAATACATATTAGAGTTGATTAGAGTACTCGGGAGACGAAATAGTTGACTTGGACGAGGGATAATTCACACTTTAATTCAATAGAACTCGGGAGAGTTGAGGTTTCACGTGAGGTCATTGGTCTTAACGATCTTTTAGGAGTTAGGTCTAAGAATTAGAAGGGGACTTCAATTATTACACCTAATCTACGGATTTCTCACCTCGGGAGGGGGTTTAATCTAGTTAAGTGACCGACTTAATAACTCTAGAGACCGTAATTCAAGGAAGTCAATTGTGTTTTGAATCCTAAAATTCTACTTTCTTACGCCTGCTTTGTATCATTGTTTTTATGTTTTTTTGTTATTTGTTTATATTTATGTCTAGTTTATAAAACCAAAACCAAAAATACTCTGTGTCTCTAGATAGTATATGACGCTTAGTATATGGTAGTTAGTTGCAATCTTATTCCATGTGTTCGATATCCCGGTACTGACCTTTAGCTATACTAGATCTATCATGTATGCTTGCAGGTATTTTTAGTGCTAATAAATAGTGCATCAGTCCGCCAACCCAATCTCTCGAACAGCTCTTCTTTGATTCTTGTTTAGAGATTGAAGCATGTCAACGAAGAAGTCAGTATTCCTTCTTCCTGCCAAAGTTGCTGTCTTAATGACTGTACTATCTTCAACAACTTTTTCCTTGCCCTTCTTTGAAGTTGTCTTACCATCAGTTGCATCATCATTCTTTCTTTTCTTCTTATTTCTTATATGTTCTACTTCTTCTGCTAATGTTCTATGTTCATTATCATCATCATCACGAATGTTCTTTCCTAATAAACAAAAGATTTCAGTGTGTTAAACAGTTTATGTCATTATATAAAGTCAAAGTATCATTTTATCCCATGAAACTATCATTTTATAATGTAAAAACATCATTTTATAATCTGAAACAATCATTTTATCAAGGGCAATTATCATTTTATCTTCTGAAACTATCATTTTCTAAATTTCAATGAGTTCAAAAAAGCAGAGAGGGCATAACTTGTCACTTAAGTAGAACAAAACACTATTCACAAAGTATCATTTTATCATTTTCAGAAACTATCATTTTATGCACCCAAAGTATCATTTTATCAAGCAAAAGCACAATTTCTACATTTAAACAGATCAACCAAACACATAGCAACACACACACACACACAAAAACACAGAGACACACACAACAACACACACAAACACAGCAGCAGTAGCATCAGGACACACACACACAAACATAAAGTATCATTTTATCCCATGAAACTATCATTTTATAATGTAAAACCATCATTGTATCTATACAAATATCTTTTTATCTACCCAAATAACTTGTCATTTAAGTAGAATAAAACACTATTCACAAAGTATCATTTTATCATTTTATGCACCCAAAGTATCATTTTATCAAGCAAAAGCACAATTTCTACATTTAAACAGATCAACCAAACACATAGCAACACACACACACACACACACAAAAACACAGAGACACACACAACAACACACACAAACACAGCAGCAGTAGCATCAGGACACACACACACACAAATATAAAGTATCATTTTATCCCATGAAACTATCATTTTATAATGTAAATCTAAATATATAGATTGTTCTCAATATTGTCATGCATGAACGATATTGTATAAATATAAGAAACATCTACACTAAAAAACTACAGAATCTAAAAAAAATCGAGCAAAATCAAAAGTGAAATAAATAATAAACTTCATCCAACCTTTCTTCGATGATGCTTGAGCGTTTTCCTTCGACATATTCCAGAATCGGATGATTTTTCCTTCGATTCGTATGCTTTGTAACGCGATTCAGAGGGTTTGATTGTGAGAGAAATTGAATGCAGGGTTTGAGTGTGAGGGAAATTGAATGAGGCGTTTTAAAATCAAATGACAATTTTGCCCTTAATATATCCGAAAATGATAGTTTTATTTGATAAAATGATAGTTTTTTTAGATTAAATCTAGACCACATATTTTAAAAATGTGTGGTGGAGATTTAGTTATAGGGTTATCACACAAATTGGGGTTATCATTATAATGCACCCCTATATATATATATATATATATAAAGATGCGGGATTTTGTGAAATGAGGAGATCAGAATAATGGTAGAAAATAAAAAAAAAATTCAAAGAAAATTAAGGCTGAAATATACGTGTAGATGGAATGGAGAAAATCATGGAATGTGTATAACCGCTGCAATGAGTATTATACCTAAACTAACATTTTCTTTATTTATAAGTAATATTATTAATTAAACATGGCATAACATTCGGCCATCAGATTGAATAAATCAATGGTTTAGGATTTGTTTTATGTTTTACAAATATTTAGCATAATGACTTGAATACATCCCTATATATATATATATATATATATATATATATAGAGTCTCATTATCCACAAACCCACTCTTAAAGACCGAACCACCGAACCATACCAAATTAGGGCTTTTAGATCTAGTTTTTTACGGATGAGATTCACAAATTTATAAATTATTTTCGCCTTCATCACCAATCTATTTTAATTCATCTGAAGGTAAATAAGTCATACTAACACGTAACGAAGATTTAACTTCATTCCAGAATATATTACTTCATTCCAGTAGGTTTTTACTTCATTCCAATAGAATTATTACTTCATTCCAGTACGTAAATGCAGTTTCGCCGTCGCGTGCCGTTCTTTCTCTCTACAATATCTATCATCACCGCTACGGTGTTGATATGGTGTAATAAACACATGGAATAATATAATAAATTGTTTTAATGAAGTATGTGTAGAAGCATTTGAAGTCCTGCCGGAATGAAGTAAAAACCTTATCCAATGAAGTAATAATATTTCTGAATGAAGTAATAAACTCACTTGAATAAATTGTATTTTTTAATGTGAATAAAGTAAAAACTCATGTCAATGAATTCGAATGAAGCATATGTTGAATCATTTCAAAACCTACTTAAAGCAAGTAAAAACATGTTGTAGTTTCAAGGTATTACGTACGGAATGAAGTAATAAACCTATACAATGAAGTAAAATTGGCTTGTAATGAAGAGCGAAAAAAATTTACACAGCAGCACATCTCATCAAAAAACTAGATCTAATGGCCCAGATTTGGTCTCTAGTTCGGTCTTTAAGAAGGGTTCGACATTGATTACAACTATATATATATATATAGGGAAATGATCAAAACAAGTATCACTTTAAATCAAGAAATGAAGACCGAATTTAGACCATAGGATTAGGTATTTTAATCTTGAGATGGAAAGATCTAATGGCTCAATTATTTTCGCAAGTCATATTTATTTATTCCCTTATAATACCAAAAGGTTAATATTGTCATTCAAGTTCATTATATTGTTATTCAAATTCCTATAATCATGCACTTCTATCTTTCCATTCTCATTTTCCTTGTGTGATTGATTGGGGAATTAATCCTAATTTCCTTCAACTCTTACGGTTTTTACATCTTCTTCAACATATCTCTTGTGTGTTGATAATATTATTCTACAATCCGTCGCCACTTTATTTCATCGGTAATTTATGTTCATATAAGTTTTTCATCTTCTAATTTCAGTCGGTATTCATTATTTTATATGTAAATAAAATTTCATAATTTTTTTTTTAAGTCTACCGCACCGTTTCTCCATAAATGGAAACCGTAGCAGATCCTTCTTTGCTTGAAGACAATCAATCAATCTTCAATGACGTGCTTGAAAACACGGGTTCTGTTGTGAAATTTAAGAGAAAGAAAAGCGGAGATCTAGAAGCCATTCTGAAGTTTGATACTATATATTCTCATTTTGAACTCAATTCAGTTTAATTTTAATTTTGGACGCCATTTACTTGCATTGTCCGTTTGATTTACATTTACTGTTTGCTTTTTTAGCTATGACCGGCTTATCAGAGTTGTAAGACATATATTATCACTGATTGTACTCATTTTGATCATATTTGTTTGACCCTTTCTGGCACTCCGTAGTATTATATAATGACTCGAATATGGGTTATTATGACACAAATTACCCATAAGATGAAATGGTATAGTAATTTTGTTGTTATTGTTAAAATGACTCAATGTTCCATTTAGTATGACGTATTCGAAACCTGGATGTATTCTGTTGTACGAAATTCAATTTAAGTCTGTATGTAGATAACAATTTTTTGAAATGACCCAAATATACACTTAGTATGACACAAAGTGTAAACATTATGTCATGGTTCGGTATTTCGACCATACATATCAAGGGGATTGCAATACCCTTAAACAATTCGATTTTTAGTCAAACGACTAATGTACTATTCAATATTTGCACTACACCCAAAACATTGTTTGCGCAATTTCTACGTGGGATTTGATGTACACAAAACTCGACATTAATACAAAATCATACATAGGGCATGTTTAGGTCATTGTAAGTGTGGTTTTCCGTCATGTTAATTTTGGATGATCTTGTTTCGGTCATTGTTAGTGTATTTTTTGGCCATTTTATGAATGACCTTGTTTGTGTCAATTATTTCATTAGATCACATAATCATGGGGCCAAGTTTTGTTTTTTTCTTTAAATATGGCAATACCATGAGAATAATTTGACAGACGTACATATATGATTACTAGTACATAGAGACTCCAAAAAAGTTTGTTGAAGTAACAATAACACCCGGTGACATTTTTAAAACATATTTTCCAGATGTATCCAAATTCAAATTTTTCGATCCAGAATAAATTTTGAAGCTTGATACTACATATTTTCATGTTTAACTCACCTCAGCGCACTGTCATTTTCTATGCTATTACTTTCATGTACGAATTTGGTATTTGTTTTACTACCTCCGTCCCCCAAAATTTGCTACACTTTGACCCGACACGAGTTTTAAGAAATGTAATGGAAAGTGAGTTGAAAAAGTTGGTGGGATGTGGGTCCTACTTTTAAAGTATTAGTTTTATAATAAAATGTGAGTATGAATGAGTTAGTGGAATATGGGGTCCACTACCAAAAATGGTAAAAGTGAAGTGTATCAAATTTTCAGGGACGGACCGAAATAGTAAACTGTATCAAATTTTCAGGGACAGAGGTAGTAACATTTAATGTCTTGTTATTCTGACGATGACCCAAAGTTGCATTTTCTATGACATAAATTGATCCTGGGGTACTCACATTGACGAATTCGAATATCGTTTTCCTGGTATACTTATGTATTATGTAATGACTTGAAAGTTCAATTAGTATGACACAAACTGAAAAGAGTATGACATTGTGGAGTAATTCTCACAATGACTCTAAGTTGCATTTTATATGACATAAATTTCTGTAAAACTGAACTGTTGAAACATCCTTAATTTAAAACAGTGGTAAACTATAAAAAATGAAACAGAGATTCAGTCTTTTAAGTTATGACACAACCATTGCTTAAGATCTGTAGTTTGCTATCATCTTTTCAACGTCGATCTTCGCGTTCTTGTTGTCCTTTTCATAATGTTTGGATGCCGACACTTTATTCAAAATGACGCTATGATTATTTTCCGCCACCATCAACAGACGACATTATTTAGCTATTAAATACTGAAGCACACCCTTCTTTCTAGGTGATAGTCCACAATTCCACTGGCCCTCTCTCTCCACCATCTTCAACTGCATTATTAGTTTTCTTTTGTAATTCAACTACATCAGCATTCTCTACCATTGTACCTTTACAATTAAATGAGGTCATTCTTAGTATATTTTTAGGGCATAGTAGTAAGCATGACCTAAAATTATCTAAAAGTTATCCAAAACACAATTTTGTGTCAATGCTCCACTATAACACGTAGATAGAAAAAAATTTATTCAGTTTTTCACTAATTATACCTTTCTCTGGATCTTTTGTCACCTTGTTCATAGAATCAATTTTTGGGATAGAGGCTTCAAAATCTTTTACTCATCTTTAACCATTTCTGCTATTCACGATAATTAATTTTAGTATGTCCAAATCATAAACAAATTTATTAATACAAAATTCAGTTACCAAATGAATAACATAAAACACAGATTCAAGTGACATACCTTTAGGAGGTTAATTAATGGAAGGAATTTTGGTTTTAGATGTTTCCTTCTATACTATTCAGAAACTATTTGAAAAATCAATAAAAGAAAAAAAAATGGAAAAACGATAAAAAAACTTGAACATAAAAGCGTTGTGGCCAGCAAGCGAAAATCACAGAAATTGTGAATCAGTTACCAAAAATCTAAATTAAAACTTTTTTCAAAGCGTTGCTAACTAACCTTTACCGTCAATCTTCGTTGTTCTGGCCAAGCGAGAGCGTACACCATCGTTGGAAGAATCGTCGTCGCCGATGAGAGATTTTGCTGCTTCGGCGTTGAATTAAATTTCTAGGGTTTTTGGGTTGAATAGTGATTGTGTTGGAGTGGTCTGCTTTGAAGAACGGATTATATTTTCTCTCTCTCTTAATTATTGGCGTTTAAATGATATGAATTTTAATCAATCCCATAAAATCCGCCCACAAAAAAAAGGTAGTTAACCGTTCCACTTTTTTCACTACCCAAAATGCCCTTCATATGACCAAAAGGTCGCTTGTCATGACATAAACATAAAAATTTAACCAACCAATATATAGGGGAGCACTATGGCGCATCTTTAATTAGAGTGCTAACGTACATCCAACCACGTGCTGCCATGTGGCACGAAAAATGCAATATTGTATATATAAAAATGCAATACACATTTGTGAAGTTGTTCATGCATTTCCGCAGATTGCATTTTAGTTATAAGAAAATTGCATTTTTTATTGTTAAGTTTTGCATTTTCACATAAATTGCATTTTATATTGTTAAGTTTTGTTTTTTCACATATATAAATGCAATCCGTATAGATATAAAATGCAAATTAAATAGTTAATATCGAAAATGCAAAATTCAACAATAAAAAATGCAATTTGCATATAACAAAAATGCAATCTGTCGAAATTCAATTATAACTTTTACAAATGCATATTGCATTTTGCTGTATATAATATTGCATTTTTCGTGCCACGTGGCAGCACGTGATTGGATGTACGT
This sequence comes from Salvia hispanica, assembly GCF_023119035.1. Lineage (NCBI taxonomy): Eukaryota > Viridiplantae > Streptophyta > Magnoliopsida > Lamiales > Lamiaceae > Salvia > Salvia hispanica. The sequence goes on from NC_062966.1 coordinate 18,901,583, forward strand.
TAGCACTTTAAAATTAGTTAGCATATTAGTACATCCCTAAACCCTAAGTCCTATTAACCACAAATCCACCCTTAAAGACCAAACTAGAAACCGAATCTTGACCACATGATCTTGAATTTGATGGATTAGATTAGATAATCAAAGGTTAATTTTCACACTTCATTATATACTCAATTTACTTCAATGCGGGGGTATTTTTGTAATTTCATAATTAGGGTAAAAATTCAAAAAATTTACTCATGCCCGCTCACGCGTTTTCGGCTGCATCTTCTTCTCTCCTCTCTCAAAACTTCTCTCCAAACCTAGTTTGTCTTCATATCTTCATCGTCCATCGATCATCACCGGCAAAATACCACTGAAATCGACCACATTCATCTACGGTTCAGAACTTCTGTCTATCAGTTCATCATTTAATCGATAGATTAACCATCTAGATTGAATCCATACATTCAAAATGGTCAATACTCGGAAAATTTCTACCAAAAATTCTGGCTATATTTCTGGTGAAGGTAATACACGCTTTGCAAAGTTCTTACTCTTAATTTACTTTATCTAATTCCTAACTTCGATTCGGTCTCTATTTCTTATGTAAATGAACCGGCGTGACTTTTGGTTCATACCATTTAAGTGTGTATAAAATATGTGCATATGGTACCGGCAAATACACACTGAAAATATAAAAGATACTCCCATAAAAGATAGTCAGCCAACCCCACTCGACCCCACCTTGATTCGCCGCTGATTTCAACCTCTACATCAAAGTGAGAAAGCTTGGATGGAGGTTGGTGATTTTTTATCTCCACTTATAGTGTAAATGCTATGGTTGAATTAATTCAAATCTAGAACTAGATTTCATTATCGAATCATTAAAGCATTGAGATATGACTTACAGTTTGTATCAGAGTCAATCTAGATTTGGTTAATTCACCATTTATGTGAGTTCAAAATCGAAATTTGAATGGTCTTGGATTTTTCGATTTTGGTTAAATATGCTTCCGTTATGTGTTGGGTAATTGTTTTATGAAATGTTAAAGCAATATAAGGATATTCTACCCATTAAAGATTTCAATATTTAAATAATATATAACTTGTTTATCACCAAAGTGGTCTTGTTATATTGCATTTATTTATTGAAAATGATAAATGTTAATTAATTGATTATGATTATAGAGATTAGCTATAAATGACATAAGAGTTTGATTGATCAATTATTTTATTATCTATATACTAGGAGATCATCTAAAGGTGGATCATTGTACATAGTTAATAAATACGAAGTGAATTAATCATTTATTCATGTGTCATTTAGTATGTACACCCAAAGGCAACATGCTTATTTGATATATGTTTAGTTTGATTAATTGTTAAAGTATACTCCCTCCGTCCCGGAGTATTAGACTCACTTCTTTTGGGCACATGATTTAAGGAATTGATATTTAAATAGTTAAAGTGGAGAGAGTAAAGAATGAGAGAGGGAAAAAGTAGGAGAGAGAAGAGAGAAAAAAATAGGTGGATAATAAAATAAGATAGATGCTTTTTGCTAAAAAAGGAAATGAGTCTAATATGTTGGGACATCCCAAAAGGGAAAGTTGGTCTAATACCTTGGGACGGAGGGAGTATAATTTAGCATCGCTGAAAGTACACGTGCTTAAGTATTACCCAAAGGTTGCTTGAATGCATGTTATTTAAAGTTTTATTATAGTTTATACATCTATGTTAAAGAACTCAAGCACTTATAGATAAGCATGTATAAATGTTGCAGCTTTATAAAATTTGTGTGCATATGCTAACTCTGTCATTAAATTAATGGGCAAAATTATGGAGATTGGTCCAAACAGATCCGGCTTACGCTGGGTGTAAAGATATTGGACCATGTCATACTAACGGAAAAGGAATCTCAATCATTATGGATGAGAACTCCGTAACTGAAAGTCTAAATTAAGACTTGGGAGTGATCAAACAGGTTGAGCCTTATGAGAATGACAATGGCAGAAAATTTGAGGTCATCTTTGCCCATGACAGAAAAGAAGGGAATTCATTAAGAAAATTATAGAGTGTTCACGATCGAGTTTGGTTGATTAGTTAATTGTAGAAGCATAACGAATGAGCTTACTACAAAGAAGTTTGACTGGTCTCAGTCAATTCACAATCATGTGACAAACATGTGTAACTTGACAGTAAAGTTAACGACCTTGAGAATGGAGATTCATGAGCAATTCTCGGCCCAATTTATCAAACTCCTTACATGTGGAATTTAGCCAATTCCATGTGAATTTAACACCATTAAAGATAAATGGGACATTTAAAGAATTAAAGGTTATGTTAGTATAAAATGAATGGAGATTAAAGAAGATAAATTATCAAGTTGTGAATCTTAGTCTTGAAGGTTTAGACACCAATAAAGGAAAACTAAGTAAGTAGGACAAAAGGAAGGATAAATCGTTTCTGAAAGATCCAAAAAAAGCATATCCATAAGGAAAAGAAGAGTTTCGGTAACACCTACCACTACTATTAAGGAAATAAAATGGGCTTCTTTTATGTGAAAAGGAGAGATCTCGGATTCAATTCATATTGAATTTCCCTCCCAAAAAAATAATACAGATATTAGATTTCACTCATAAGCCCACAATCCACCACCAATACGAACACGAAAATGTGATCCTAAGTGGGAAATTTACAGATGAATATTAAGGTAATATCATATGATAAGCATACAACAACTAGCAACCCGCCTCATCTTACACGGGGGGATCTACGGTGTGCTGGCACAGGAGATGCCAACGGTGTCATATTCATAGGCGAATGGTGCTTCGACTGCAAAATGGGCACGTGCTCACCTTGCTGATTGTCTGTCTTCAAGTGTCTGATTGCGCACTTGGGCGCTTGGAGCTCTTCCAGTTTGGCCAAGACCTCCGCCATACGAGGCCTCTGCTTCGCCTCGTGGCTCAGGCATTGCACAGCAATGGTGGCAGCGGTGAAGGCTGCTTTCTGAGGGTATTGCCCCTCCAGTTTGATGTCCATTATGCGGAACAGTTTTCTCTTGTCGCCCATGTATGGCTTTGCCCAATCCACTAGGTTTTGCTCGACACCTACCTTCGTTTTGTCAACAGCACGGCGCCCAGATAGCAGCTCGAGCATAACCACCCCAAAGCTGTAAACATCGCTCTTTGCTGTCAACCGACCTGCTCATAGACCAAGAACGACAAGAATTTTGTTAGAACATAGACGATAGATGCTTTTGTGGATCTTCAAAGGAAAAGATAAGCAAGTTATCAAAGGAAAAAAAGCATGATGTGTTTTAGCTGTTTCACCTGTGGCAACATACTCAGGTGCAGCATATCCATGTGTACCCATAACTTGAGTTGACACATGGGTCCTATCACCAGTTGGGCCAGCTTTTGCCAAACCGAAATCGGACAGCTTCGAATTGAATTCCTGCATCCCCAAATGAAGTTGTCAATGAGAAAAGATAATGGATGGCTCATTAACAAGGTTAGCAGTGTAACTAGTTGGGTTCATACCCCGTCTAGAAGAATGTTTGATGCTTTAAAATCTCTGTATATGACTTGCTCTTCAGCTTCATGCAAGAAAGAAAGGCCTCTGGCAGCACCTATAGCCACCTTGATTCTAGTAGCCCAAGATAGAGGTTGAGGCCCTCCTGAAAAACGGACACAAAAGCAATTAGAACTGAATTAACAAAAGATCACACCCCACAACACGAAAATACAAACTATAGTGTTGAAGTAATTATATACAGAGTAATATTCATATGACAAACTTAACAAAGATAATGCATACTTCTGAACAAGTGATTCTCTAGGCTTCCTTTTGGCATGAATTCGTAGACCAATAGCCGATTGTCACCGTCCGAGCAGTAGCCAATAAGTTTAACTAGGTTTGGATGGCGAAGCTGACCCAAGTAATTAACTTCTGTCTGAAAACCATAGCCAGACTCTCAGAAACTTGAAAACATAATTTAACTAAGCTGTGTAGTAGCAGATACTTACCAACCACTCTTTATGGCCTTGGAACCCTTCAGGCTTTAACTTCTTGACAGCAATGACCAACCCTGATCCAGGCCTGGCAGCAGTAAGAGTATGCTCGTCGATCCATCCTTTGAAGACATAGCCGAATCCTCCCTCCCCAAGAAGACTGTCAGGTCGGAAGTTTCTTGTAGCATTCTTTAACTCGTTAAAGGAGAACGCCTTCACATGAGGGGATGAGAGAATCTCAGCTTCTGATCTCGGAGTGGGGAGGCTTTCTGCACTGCTTTTAGCACTGTACGAGGGAATGCTTATGTTGGATGGAGCTGATGAGTTGCTGTTTTTGCAGGCAAATCTCGATGCTTCTGGAGATAATTAAAAGGCAAACTTAGGCGAGATCATTACCCCTGTCAACTAGTACTACTGTTCTTACAAATTCACAATTATTAACAGCACAAACAGGATTGAAGTGACTTATCCAATATATGAATTCAGTATTCGGAGAAACTAGATATTTGAGTTAATCTAGTCCTTTATATACAGAGTCAACTGACAGTGAGTATACATGATTAAAAGTTTCTATCAATGCATTCATCTATGCTAACGCGAATCTCCATATTTAAGATCATTGTATTTTAAGTATACAGAGAAACAATAGTTACTAATAGGGGTAATCAAGACAAGAAGTTTTGAGTCCTTTACAAACAAATATCAGTTGGATATGTAGAAAATAACCAGAAATTGTAGACATCTACCTAAATAGAAGAGGCTGCTAATAATTACAGATAACAAGAAGTATCTCTAAATGGGAATCAGTTTTTCACTTGCCCTAATTCCCAAGTTACCAGTATACAAAAAAAGAAACAGCATATTTCTATATTGAAGAGATTACAAATAATTAATGCTTCTTCAAGTAATAATAATTGAAACTAAAGGGAAACGGAACAAAAAAAAAACATGTTTTTTCACTATAAGCACAAATCAGAGCCAAAATTCACAAAAATAACATAAACCTATAACCATCAAATTCAGCTTAATTAGGTTAATTTTTAAAAACTGTATCCGCACATCGAGTTCAAACAAGATCCACACAGTTTCTAACAAAATGAAATCGGGATCGTCGGAATCGAAAGTGCAGTCGCAAAATCGATAATTCAAAAAAAAAGAGAAGGAAAATTACCAGAAGTGGTGCTGAGAGTGGCGTCAACTCTTGCAGAGGAACCAAAGCAATTTCCCATACCTAGAAGAGAGCAGAGCAGTGACGAAAAGGATTGTGAAAAATCCTTGAAAAGGAGTGGAGGAAAGTGTAGATGCAACCAAACAATCGGGCTAATAATGGAATGGGGCAGTAAATAAGGCAAGTTCCCCGACTAAATTCGCAAGCGTTTTGGTGTATGCAGGTGGAAGCGGGGAAAGTAGATGACAAGAAAGATGGAAAAGTAGAAATTGTTTTGCGCAACAAGGAAGAAACTTCTCTCTCTTTCTCACTTGCGCAGAGAAAAGGGGGTGTGGGTGTGAAAAAGGCGGAAGCGAGATGGAAAATGCGTAGAACTGAAGGAGATGCGGATGCTGCCTCTCTCTCTCTCTCTCTCTCTCTCTCTCTCTAGAGATTGGTTAATGAAGTAGTAGTAATTCTCTTGCCTGAATTTGTTATGGACTTTGAGCAGTGACCCACCTAACTACACGACAAACACCCCATCTCTATTTTTGTTAACGTGTTTGCCACTGCCCACGCTTTCCTATTTTAACCCTCTTTCTCACATTGCACTATTTTCTTTTTCTTTTTCTTTTTTCTTTTTCTTCTACGGGATTTATCTAATTTGTTGATTGGACACCATTCATATATTTCCGGACCATTAAATTTTTACTCCTAAATAAATTTAGTTGTCCTATTACCTAGTGTGTTCAGCCAATCTTATAGTAATATGGAATAATATGTTTGGACTAATGAAATTTTTACTCTTAACTAAATGGTTCGATTTAAAAATAACTTGTGATGATCATGAGATTGAATTCTTGAAGAACTGCACCACTCAAATACTCTTTTGAGGTTGCATTTTAGTTCAGCAGTTGACTATTGCTCAAGATTTTCAAAATAAGCCTAAAAATAGACAAATAAATATGCGCATTTTAGATTTTACCAACCCATCCCATCACTATTTGTTCTATAAAATGGAATTTGTTCTATTTGGATTAGAGTATCTCCAGACGTGTCCTTCCCACTAGTACCTCTACTAACCCTTCTCACATAAACTGTCTGCTACGTCGGCACTAGCTCTTCCCATTTCACTGCCACATCACTAGCCCTTCCCACTGCACTAGGACTTCCACTAGCCCTTCCCGCAATTATTCAATTTACGGATAAAATTTACGGAATTAAAATGTCGACACGGATTACGGGAAAATTCGAATACTTCATTAAAAAATTACATAAAACTTAAAAAAAATTACATAATCTAAAAATAAAATTACATAATACCCTCGGCTCTATTCCTCCTCGTCCTCGTCCCCGTCGCCCGTGCCGCTGCCGCCTCCGACGTCCCCGCCCCCAATCTCAACGCCATGATCATCAATGGGTGGCATCCCTAAATCACGCCGACATTGGTCGACCACATCCTTGCAAAGCCTTTTGTACACAGGATCGTGCGTGCTAAACCATGTCCTCATGCTCTGCATCAGGGTCTTCGTCAGCTGCGCACGGGCGAGGCGGTCGGTACCTGGACCTTCCGGGGCATCCGATTCGACCTCGTAGGACCCGCTGCCGCTTCCCCTCGCCATCCGCTGCGCAGCCTGTTGCCCCATCGGGCGACGACGACGGCGAGAGTCGATCGTGGTAGCGGGGCCACCTCCTCGGCTCGGGGAGCTCGTGCGAACCAGCACTTGCTGCTGTACTCACCGGATTCGTTGATCTTCGAACACTTCCAGCCCGAGTCGACACCCGCACAAAACTTTTGCGAGTTCTTGACCACGAGAAAGGCCTCCCATTGGTCAAACTCTTTGAACCTTAATTCTCTGTCGGGATACTGGGCCAAGGCTCGGTCTCTTCACATCCTCCTCGTGACATGCCGCTGGTCGCCATGCGCAGTTGTTTTGGTAGAGGGCGGCAAAACGACTGAGCTTAGGCCTCAACCGAAGCCACTGCTTTCCGGCATTGCTCGGAAGTGCGACATCCTCTACTATACCGTGCCAGGCCGTCGCAAGCGCGGCATTTTCCCACACGGTCCAGATCGTCCTCTTCCCCGGCTCATCCTCAACCTCAACCTCCTCCTCCTCTGCCCCCGTGTGCGAGGAAGAGCTCGGGGCTTTGCCCTTGCCCTTACCCCTTCCCCCGCCCCTCGCCTTGCTCTTGACCCGGCTCCTGCCCCTTGTAGCGGGCTCCGCCTCATTGGGAGTCTCACGAATCGGTGATAGCCCCAATTCCGCTCCCAGCTCCTCAAAAGAGAATGTCTCGATGCCGGCGTACTGAGTCTCCGGAACAGTACTAGGGGAATCAGCGGCCAACAAATCAATATATGGGCGATAGACAGATTCCCTAGGCGTCCTCGGGCTCCTGTGCTGCATCGACCCACCCACCGCCATATTTGGCGGTGTACCGCCCATCCCCACTGCACCGGGCATCATCCCACCCATCCCCGCCGGCATACCGCCCATCCCCGCTGCCCCGGGCATCATCCCGCCCATCCCCGCCGCCCCCGGCATCATTCCGCCCATCCCAGCTGCCCCGGGCATCATCCCACCCATCTGACTCATCCACTGGTACATATTGTAGAACATTTGGGGAGTCATCCCCGGCATCCCCGCCATGGGATTCACCCCTGCAAATTGGGGATTCATCCCCGCAAAGTTTCCCTCCGATCCGGTGGGAATCGTGGGTGTGTTTCCCCCGCTCGTGGTGGGGGAGTTCCTATTGTTCTTCATTGTAGTAGAAATGAAATTTGTAGATTTAGAGAGAGAAACTTGTCAATACAAGTGGTGTGAATGAAATGAAGTTGGGGGAGTCCTATTTATAGAGTTTTTTTTTTTTTTTTTAAATTAAAAAATCGGACGTCCGACAGGGACGTCCGACCTTCGCCACAGTGGCGGACGTCCGGTCGGACGTCGACGCGAGGGGCGAGGCCATCCGACGGCCATTTGGGACGGGCGCGGGCGGACGTCCGGTAGGACGTCGGCGGGGACGTCGCCGACGTTGGAGACACTCTTAGTAAAAAAAAATGGAATATGTTCTCTTTCCCAAAAACAATTTAATCTTAGGATATAGCAAAAGCCTCTTCCCCTACATCTCGCATAATAAACCAATGATGGGGAAATAAAAGACTAAAAAGAATCATATCATTTTCATTTCTTTATTGATTACATTCTCACGATGTGATGAAATGATCCATGAATTGCCACTACAAAAAAAAGAATCTATTCGCACCACATGTTGACTTATAAATCTAAAATAGGGACCCTGAAAGAAAAGTAAAAAGCGAATATGTAAAAAATTTGCTAGCAAAATATCAAATTATAACCTTTACCATTTTTTAATTTACAAGCATTTATTCTTTTGACTAAAGCAAACAAATGAAGGTTCCATCTTGTTCTTGGACAAGGTTGCTGGTTTTTTAATTTCTTGCCTTAAAATCGATGTCATATATGTGCACAAACGAGTTGACTTATTCCGGTATATTTGCACATTATTAAATTAACACAAAGTAGCTAACACAGATTAAATATTTTATTTTGGTCATATAGTAGTTGACAAGTGAAATGTATAACATCATGCTCTGTCATCACTTACCTCTATAATTGTATATATAGTCCATCATATTGTACGTGTATAAATATATTCTATGGGGCCATTCGGTTAGGACTAATTAGGAGATTCCAAAGATAGATTAGATAATCACGAATAATGGCAGATCCAATAAATTATTTAGATGAAGCAGAATTAAGTGAACAAATTACAGTGAACATATTGCACAAAGAATGAATTTTTTTACATTAACGAAATAACTTCATAATAATTCATGTTCCCAATTCAAACGAGATACACTTCTTTCATCTCAATAACCTTACTTTCCGACAAAAACATGGAAAGTACTCTGATCTTTTAGAGCATTCACAATGGAGGGCCTCCCATCGCCCCATCATTGTGGAAAAGGGGCTGTCGTGCGCCCCCTCCCTCTCTCCCCCATATTGCCGATGTATCGGCCCTCGTCGCTGAGAAGGGCCTTACGATCGGCCCTCCATTGTGGAGGAAGGGCCGCCGGTCGGCCCTCTCACCTAATTTTTTTTTATTCCATATCTTTCACTATAAATACAACCTCTCATTCTTCACTTCTCCACACCAACATCTTATATTCTCTCTATTTGAATACATTTTCTCTCTCTATTAAATTTAATCAATATCTTCCGGTAGCGATCCGACGACGAAGACATAAACCGAGTGGTGCAGCGCGTACTTGCGTATTAATTTGATAACATATTAAATGTAGAAGTGCTAAAAAATTTAAATAAAACGGGTGATGATGTGGAAATGAAATGGAATGAGAGGGCCCTTCTATTACCTTGAGATAGGCCATTTGAACAAACGCTGATGTGGAATGAGAGGGCCATATGGGAGGGCCCTTCCATGGTGAATGCTCTATCTTACATTTAAGTCCCCATCAATCTTGTTTTCTTGGAAAAGTTCATGAAGTATATATTTCTTCTTATTATCTTTATTATTTGTACTTTTTAGGGATATTATAGTCCTGTGCACAGGCTTATTAAAACTTGTTTGGATGTAAAGCAAAGTAATTATCTTTGATATAGTAATAGGAAACAGACAGACTCCCGATTCCCAAGAATTGTTTAGAGAAAAGAATAAAACGCGTAGACCTAATTTCTCAGCATGCGTGATCGCATTCACATTTGGGAAATTCCCTTGTTGACTTGGTCTAATTTCTCTTTAAATGCGTTTATATTTTTAAATGATAAAACAAATTCTAACTCAATCTATTGCTTGCTAAATTATGCTGGTGTAATTTCTCTTTAAACGCGTTTATATTTTTAAATGATAAAACAAATTCTAACTCACTCTATTGCTTGCTAAATTATGCTACTACAAAGTAATATGTTACATTATCTTATGTGAATATATACAACTGATGCATATTTAGCCTTTTTAATGTTCTATATATTGAGTTGATTCTAAGGTATTTGTATATTATTTCTCATGCTAACTATTCGAATAACGTTTATACTTAAAAATGTTTTCCCAATATTACACTGGTATCATAAAATAAGATGTCATCTTATGAGAAATAAAAAAGAATATAAACAATTCGAGTATTAAAATTCATTGTTTGTAGGAACGTATTAAAATTAAAAAAAATATTCCCTCTATCTCATAAAGATGACTCATTTTCCTTTTTAGTTTGTCTCACCCAAGATGATTCATTACTTAAAATGGAAATACATTTATCTCTATTTTATCTCTCTTACTTTACGCTCTTCTCTCAATACACAAAATAAAGTTACATAAAATCTCGTGCTGCCCAAGGAATGAGTCATCTTCCTTGGGACGGAGCCGTCCCATTGAAGATGATCCAATTTCCTTTTTAGTTTGTCTCAACCAAAATGACTCATTACTAAAAATAGAAATACCTTTTATCTCTATTTTATTCCCTCTTTTTTACTTTACTCTTCAACTTAAGAAACAAAATAAGGCTGCATAAAATCTCGTACCGCCCAAGAAAGGGGTCATTTTCATTGGAATGTAGGGAGTACTAGTAGTATGATTTAAATTACTAATTATACAATATGAAAGGTAGTGTGCAAAATACTAGTAGTATTAATCAATACTCCATAATATTTTGTGAATTTATTATTTTGAAAAATGTGTATTTCATAATCAAACAATTAATACTCTATATATTTTATTTAAAAAATGTGTATCTCATCCTAACAACACAGTAGAATGTAATACATGCATCATAGTCATATTCACACATATCATGTTGTATTTTTGCGAGGGAAATTGGAAAAAATGATACTAGTGTTAATTGTTCAAGTATGAAGGTGAAATACGACTCTGGTAAGTGTAGACTATAGTGATTTGGAGACTCGAGCGTTGACTTTCTTGAGTAGGTAACTAAAAATTTGATGAAAATGAAGTATACAAATGTACCCTACTAGTCCTACAACTTAGAATTTTTATTGGCTCGACCTATTATTTAATATTATCATCTAATTATGCAAAAGCAAGCAAAACAATAGGATTATGCAACCCTGGTCGGATTTATATAGAACTATCAAAGTAGCATACGACTTTAGTGCATTTCCAAATAGCTTCTTGTGTGTTGGAAGACCTATGAAATCAAGCAATTATTTAGATGAAGTTGAAGTCAGAAGAAAGTTGCATGCGGGAACAATTAGGGTGTGACTTGTGAGTATTTAATTTTGTTTTCAGTTAAATTTTTTGGCCTAAATCAAATTGAACAAAAAGCATAAATTTGTGACAACCAGAATCGAAACGAATTATTCAAGAAATTGAATTCGAAAACCCAAAATTTTAACTACAAAAATCGATCCAAACTTGAAAAGAAAATGTACTATTACACAAATATATATCCCAAAAATCCAAAATTTGAAATCCAAACTATAAAATTCAAAATTGTACAAATATATTTCAAAAAAAAAACTGAAAATAAATTTTCTATAATTAACATGTTCAAACAACTACGATCTTTATAAAGTCTAAAATATCATTACATTTATTAATACTATAAACCAACACAAATGAGTTTTTTAATACGAGTATAGGATATATTCATACTCCATCATTCCCAAAAAAATATACAATTTTTGGATTGGACACAGATTTTAATATACAATTAGTAATGTAAGACAGATGTAGAAAGAAAAAGTAACTAAAATATTGTTAGGGGAGAATGGGTCCCACCTCATTAGAGAGAAAAGAGTTTCCAAAATTAAAAAATGCATATTCTTGTGGGACGGACTAAAAAGAAAAACAATGCATATTTTTATGGGATGAAACACATATTTAGTTTTTCAGTTTTTATAGTATATCTTAATCGAATCGAATCGAATCGAAAAATAAAATATTTGCTAAAAATAAACATACGTGAAACGGAAAACCAAAACAACTAAACCAAACTCAAAATTTCTATATGATTCAGATCAAGTATTCAATTTTTTGGTATTTTGCTTATCACTAGGAACACTCAACAGTATAATCATGTTGTGCTCTAAATGGTTAGACTGGAGTTGTCAAACAGTGTGAAAACTAATACCCCCTTCGTCCCACGATAAGAGTCATATTTTGCCATTTTATTTGTCCCACATTAAAAGATCACACCTCATTTTTACCATAAATAGTAAGTATGTTCTACCTTTCACTAACTCACTTCACTCATATTTTATTATAAAAACTAATTAAAAAATATGGGTCTCATCTCATATTCCACTAACTTTTTCAAACTACTATTCTTTACCTTTCTTAAAATCTGTAACACAATAAGAATGACTCCTATTATGAGACGAATGGAGTAATATATATAAAAATAAAATTATAGTATTTTTTACCTTTCTTAAAATCTGTAACACAATAAGAATGACTCCTATTATAAGACGAATGGAGTAATATATAAAAATAAAATTATAAGACGAATGGAGTAATATATAAAAATAAAATTATAGTACCTAGTAACTTTTTTTCACTTATTTTTCTTCAAAAATCTTAAAAACCCAACACCGAATTAATCTTAAAAACCCAACACCGAATTAAAATGAGCGTATGAGTTTTCATTATCATGCCAGTGGTTGACTTAGTTATAATATCGGATGGACCTGATCGTTGAATATTTCTTGATTTGATGTATAGCATTATCGTATCATACTTGGTCGTTGAGTAATAATTTTAGTTGGAGTAATTATTAGATTTACTTCTACACCTCAATTCTTAGGGCATGTTCAGTTTATCAGATATGACTAGATTTGGGTCCATATCTGATCAAATTCTGTTGTTCAGTTTGTGTGTTAAATTTCTGGCAGGCCCAAGATATGGGGCTCAGCCCGCAACTGTTCATCAGAAATGCTCTTGAAATAAATCTTGGCAAATGGGTGGTTTTTAATTCTTGGGAGCCCAGAATTGAGGGACTTGAACACCTAAAAGACATTTTTGCCCCCAAATTTTTAGATTCCCCTCCAAATCGAGAATTTCAGCACACCTTACGGCGGCGGTGGCGGGGTAGTTTCTCACCGCGGCAGTGGCGGGGATGGGAAATCCGATGACCAGAGGTGCATACCGGTACACCGCCGTTGGTTTCTGATACCGTGGCGGCGAATTTCTCTGAAAGTGCGGGGCAGCTACTGCATAGGGCTTCAGAGGAGAAATCGAATGAAAAAAAAAACGGCTCTAATCTTCGATCCAGGTGAGCTTTAGGGCCAGAGCGAGGCAGCGGGCTCCGTTC
>NC_062966.1:18915134-19072605 GCF_023119035.1 Salvia hispanica
TCAAGTTATGAGCATGATACATGTGAAATTTGCGAATAGCTTTGTCTAAATAATGTTTAAATAGATCGATAATTATGTGATTTGTTTTATGCACTTCATTGCCGCGACCCCATCATCCTCTCTATCAGGTGCCGGAGCCGTCGCAAGCGCGGCATTTTCCCACACGGTCCAGATCGTCTCTTCCCGGCTCATCCTCAACCCTCAACCTCCTCCTCCTCTCGTCCCGTGTGCGAGGAAGAGCTCGGGGCTTTGCCCTTGCCCTTACCCCTTCCCCCGCCCCTCGCCTTGCTCTTGACCCGGCTCCTGCCCCTTGTAGCGGGCTCCGCCTCATTGGGAGTCTCACGAATCGGTGATAGCCCCAATTCCGCTCCCAGCTCCTCAAAAGAGAATGTCTCGATGCCGGCGTACTGAGTCTCCGGAACAGTACTAGGGGAATCAGCGGCCAACAAATCAATATATGGGCGATAGACAGATTCCCTGGGCGTCCTCGGGCTCCTGTGCTGCATCGACCCACCCACCGACATATTTGGCGGCGTACCGCCCATCCCCACTGCACCGGGCATCATCCCACCCACCCCCGCCATATTTGGCGGCATACCGCCCATCCCCGCTGCCCCTGGCATCATCCCACCCATCCCCGCCATATTTGGCGGCATACCGCCCATCCCCGCTGCCCCTGGCATCATCCCACCCATCTGACTCATCCACTGGTACATATTGTAGAACATTTGGGGAGTCATCCCCGGCATCCCCGCCATGGGATTCACCCCTGCAAATTGGGGATTCATCCCCGCAAAGTTTCCCTCCGATCCGGTGGGAATCGTGGGTGTGTTTCCCCCGCTCGTGGTGGGGGAGTTCCTATTGTTCTTCATTGTAGTAGAAATGAAATTTGTAGATTTAGAGAGAGAAACTTGTCAATACAAGTGGTGTGAATGAAATGAAGTTGGGGAGTCCTATGTATAGAGTTTTTTTTTTTTTAAATTAAAAAATCGGACGTCAAACCAGGGACGTCCGACCTTCGCCACAGTGGCGGACGTCCGGTCGGACGTCGACGCCAGGGGCGAGGCCATCGGACGGCCATTTGGGACGGGCGCGGGCGGACGTCCGGTAGGACGTCGGCGACGGGACCGGGACGTCCGCCATTGGAGACACTCTTAGTAAAAAAAAATGGAATATGTTCTCTTTCCCAAAAACAATTTAATCTTAGGATATAGCAAAAGCCTCTTCCCCTACATCTCGCATAATAAACCAATGATGGGGAAATAAAAGACTAAAAAGAATCATATCATTTTCATTTCTTTATTGATTACATTCTCACGATGTGATGAAATGATCCATGAATTGCCACTACAAAAAAAAGAATCTATTCGCACCACATGTTGACTTATAAATCTAAAATAGGGACCCTGAAAGAAAAGTAAAAAGCGAATATGTAAAAAATTTGCTAGCAAAATATCAAATTATAACCTTTACCATTTTTTAATTTACAAGCATTTATTCTTTTGACTAAAGCAAACAAATGAAGGTTCCATCTTGTTCTTGGACAAGGTTGCTGGTTTTTTAATTTCTTGCCTTAAAATCGATGTCATATATGTGCACAAACGAGTTGACTTATTCCGGTATATTTGCACATTATTAAATTAACACAAAGTAGCTAACACAGATTAAATATTTTATTTTGGTCATATAGTAGTTGACAAGTGAAATGTATAACATCATGCTCTGTCATCACTTACCTCTATAATTGTATATATAGTCCATCATATTGTACGTGTATAAATATATTCTATGGGGCCATTCGGTTAGGACTAATTAGGAGATTCCAAAGATAGATTAGATAATCACGAATAATGGCAGATCCAATAAATTATTTAGATGAAGCAGAATTAAGTGAACAAATTACAGTGAACATATTGCACAAAGAATGAATTTTTTTACATTAACGAAATAACTTCATAATAATTCATGTTCCCAATTCAAACGAGATACACTTCTTTCATCTCAATAACCTTACTTTCCGACAAAAACATGGAAAGTACTCTGATCTTTTAGAGCATTCACAATGGAGGGCCTCCCATCGCCCCATCATTGTGGAAAAGGGGCTGTCGTGCGCCCCCTCCCTCTCTCCCCCATATTGCCGATGTATCGGCCCTCGTCGCTGAGAAGGGCCTTACGATCGGCCCTCCATTGTGGAGGAAGGGCCGCCGGTCGGCCCTCTCACCTAATTTTTTTTTATTCCATATCTTTCACTATAAATACAACCTCTCATTCTTCACTTCTCCACACCAACATCTTATATTCTCTCTATTTGAATACATTTTCTCTCTCTATTAAATTTAATCAATATCTTCCGGTAGCGATCCGACGACGAAGACATAAACCGAGTGGTGCAGCGCGTACTTGCGTATTAATTTGATAACATATTAAATGTAGAAGTGCTAAAAAATTTAAATAAAACGGGTGATGATGTGGAAATGAAATGGAATGAGAGGGCCCTTCTATTACCTTGAGATAGGCCATTTGAACAAACGCTGATGTGGAATGAGAGGGCCATATGGGAGGGCCCTTCCATGGTGAATGCTCTATCTTACATTTAAGTCCCCATCAATCTTGTTTTCTTGGAAAAGTTCATGAAGTATATATTTCTTCTTATTATCTTTATTATTTGTACTTTTTAGGGATATTATAGTCCTGTGCACAGGCTTATTAAAACTTGTTTGGATGTAAAGCAAAGTAATTATCTTTGATATAGTAATAGGAAACAGACAGACTCCCGATTCCCAAGAATTGTTTAGAGAAAAGAATAAAACGCGTAGACCTAATTTCTCAGCATGCGTGATCGCATTCACATTTGGGAAATTCCCTTGTTGACTTGGTCTAATTTCTCTTTAAATGCGTTTATATTTTTAAATGATAAAACAAATTCTAACTCAATCTATTGCTTGCTAAATTATGCTGGTGTAATTTCTCTTTAAACGCGTTTATATTTTTAAATGATAAAACAAATTCTAACTCACTCTATTGCTTGCTAAATTATGCTACTACAAAGTAATATGTTACATTATCTTATGTGAATATATACAACTGATGCATATTTAGCCTTTTTAATGTTCTATATATTGAGTTGATTCTAAGGTATTTGTATATTATTTCTCATGCTAACTATTCGAATAACGTTTATACTTAAAAATGTTTTCCCAATATTACACTGGTATCATAAAATAAGATGTCATCTTATGAGAAATAAAAAAGAATATAAACAATTCGAGTATTAAAATTCATTGTTTGTAGGAACGTATTAAAATTAAAAAAAATATTCCCTCTATCTCATAAAGATGACTCATTTTCCTTTTTAGTTTGTCTCACCCAAGATGATTCATTACTTAAAATGGAAATACATTTATCTCTATTTTATCTCTCTTACTTTACGCTCTTCTCTCAATACACAAAATAAAGTTACATAAAATCTCGTGCTGCCCAAGGAATGAGTCATCTTCCTTGGGACGGAGCCGTCCCATTGAAGATGATCCAATTTCCTTTTTAGTTTGTCTCAACCAAAATGACTCATTACTAAAAATAGAAATACCTTTTATCTCTATTTTATTCCCTCTTTTTTACTTTACTCTTCAACTTAAGAAACAAAATAAGGCTGCATAAAATCTCGTACTGCCCAAGAAAGGGGTCATTTTCATTGAAATGTAGGAAGTACTAGTAGTATGATTTAAATTACTAATTATACAATATGAAAGGTAGTGTGCAAAATACTAGTAGTATTAATCAATACTCCATAATATTTTGTGAATTTATTATTTTGAAAAATGTGTATTTCATAATCAAACAATTAATACTCTATATATTTTATTTAAAAAATGTGTATCTCATCCTAACAACACAGTAGAATGTAATACATGCATCATAGTCATATTCACACATATCATGTTGTATTTTTGCGAGGGAAATTGGAAAAAATGATACTAGTGTTAATTGTTCAAGTATGAAGGTGAAATACGACTCTGGTAAGTGTAGACTATAGTGATTTGGAGACTCGAGCGTTGACTTTCTTGAGTAGGTAACTAAAAATTTGATGAAAATGAAGTATACAAATGTACCCTACTAGTCCTACAACTTAGAATTTTTATTGGCTCGACCTATTATTTAATATTATCATCTAATTATGCAAAAGCAAGCAAAACAATAGGATTATGCAACCCTGGTCGGATTTATATAGAACTATCAAAGTAGCATACGACTTTAGTGCATTTCCAAATAGCTTCTTGTGTGTTGGAAGACCTATGAAATCAAGCAATTATTTAGATGAAGTTGAAGTCAGAAGAAAGTTGCATGCGGGAACAATTAGGGTGTGACTTGTGAGTATTTAATTTTGTTTTCAGTTAAATTTTTTGGCCTAAATCAAATTGAACAAAAAGCATAAATTTGTGACAACCAGAATCGAAACGAATTATTCAAGAAATTGAATTCGAAAACCCAAAATTTTAACTACAAAAATCGATCCAAACTTGAAAAGAAAATGTACTATTACACAAATATATATCCCAAAAATCCAAAATTTGAAATCCAAACTATAAAATTCAAAATTGTACAAATATATTTCAAAAAAAAAACTGAAAATAAATTTTCTATAATTAACATGTTCAAACAACTACGATCTTTATAAAGTCTAAAATATCATTACATTTATTAATACTATAAACCAACACAAATGAGTTTTTTAATACGAGTATAGGATATATTCATACTCCATCATTCCCAAAAAAATATACAATTTTTGGATTGGACACAGATTTTAATATACAATTAGTAATGTAAGACAGATGTAGAAAGAAAAAGTAACTAAAATATTGTTAGGGGAGAATGGGTCCCACCTCATTAGAGAGAAAAGAGTTTCCAAAATTAAAAAATGCATATTCTTGTGGGACGGACTAAAAAGAAAAACAATGCATATTTTTATGGGATGAAACACATATTTAGTTTTTCAGTTTTTATAGTATATCTTAATCGAATCGAATCGAATCGAAAAATAAAATATTTGCTAAAAATAAACATACGTGAAACGGAAAACCAAAACAACTAAACCAAACTCAAAATTTCTATATGATTCAGATCAAGTATTCAATTTTTTGGTATTTTGCTTATCACTAGGAACACTCAACAGTATAATCATGTTGTGCTCTAAATGGTTAGACTGGAGTTGTCAAACAGTGTGAAAACTAATACCCCCTTCGTCCCACGATAAGAGTCATATTTTGCCATTTTATTTGTCCCACATTAAAAGATCACACCTCATTTTTACCATAAATAGTAAGTATGTTCTACCTTTCACTAACTCACTTCACTCATATTTTATTATAAAAACTAATTAAAAAATATGGGTCTCATCTCATATTCCACTAACTTTTTCAAACTACTATTCTTTACCTTTCTTAAAATCTGTAACACAATAAGAATGACTCCTATTATGAGACGAATGGAGTAATATATATAAAAATAAAATTATAATATTTTTTACCTTTCTTAAAATCTGTAACACAATAAGAATGACTCCTATTATGAGACGAATGGAGTAATATATATAAAAATAAAATTATAGTACCTAGTAACTTTTTTTCACTTATTTTTCTTCAAAAATCTTAAAAACCCAACACCGAATTAAAATGAGCGTATGAGTTTTCATTATCATGCCAGTGGTTGACTTAGTTATAATATCGGATGGACCTGATCGTTGAATATTTCTTGATTTGATGTATAGCATTATCGTATCATACTTGGTCGTTGAGTAATAATTTTAGTTGGAGTAATTATTAGATTTACTTCTACACCTCAATTCTTAGGGCATGTTCAGTTTATCAGATATGACTAGATTTGGGTTCATATCTGATCAAATTCTGTTGTTCAGTTTGTGTGTTAAATTTCTGGCAGGCCCAAGATATGGGGCTCAGCCCGTAACTGTTCATCAGAAATGCTCTTGAAATAAATCTTGGCAAATGGGTGGTTTTTAATTCTTGGGAGCCCAGAATTGAGGGACTTGAACACCTAAAAGACATTTTTGCCCCCAAATTTTTAGATTCCCCTCCAAATCGAGAATTTCAGCACACCTTACGGCGGCGGTGGCGGGGTAGTTTCTCACCGCGGCAGTGGCGGGGATGGGAAATCCGATGACCAGAGATGCATACCGGTACACCGCCGTTGGTTTCTGATACCGTGGCGGCGAATTTCTCTGAAAGTGCGGGGCAGCTGCTGCATAGGGCTTCAGAGGAGAAATCGAATGAAAAAAAAAACGGCTCTAATCTTCGATCCAGGTGAGCTTTAGGGCCAGAGCGAGGCAGCGGGCTCCGTTCAAGTTTCGTTTCCCCCATCTGTGCAGAGAAGCACCCGCGGAGGCGGCTACAACGGAGGAGGAAGTAGAGGTGGAAGCTGTAGATATGGAGGTAGCGGTAGCTACAGCGGAGGTGGTGGTGGCTATGGTGATGGAGGCGGTGCCTGTAAAATACCTAAAATTTGAGATGAAAATGACGGACTTATTATTTTTTTCGTTTGCCACAGCTTTAGGAGGTTGAAGGGTATGGCTCGGAATTATGAAAATATTTGGAGGTTTTTTTCGTCCTCTTGCTGGAAAAAAAGAACTATCACTTTTATTTATGGATATTAATTCATGGATACTGAACGCATGGATATAATTCAAAATAGGTGGGCCACACCATTTGAAATCTGGCCAAGAATTAAATCTGTGTATTTGCTAAAAGGGAAAGTGAACGAGTCCTTAATTTTTACTCGAAAAAATTAAAAATCTCAACTCAATTTTTTTTAGGATACTTGGTCATCATGTTTTTATATAATTTTTTTGTTGAACTTTTTACATGCATCTTATATGGACTCTAATTAACATGAGAAATGTGAGAAATGATCTGTCACATGTACATATAGTCAATATTTATCCATCACACTATAACTTGTTATCACGTTAATTTATGGAGTAGTGTCTTTGGACTTGGTCGTTATTATTACCTTACAATGATAATGTCTAGCAATATGGAGCTATGAAAATCAACTTGATTTGGAGAATATTGAGAGATTGGGGGATTTAATTACGGGTATGTGATTAAATACTAACTAAGTTACAGTAATAACTACGGAGTAATAACTAATGTCGATTTTGTATGATAAAAATATCAACACAAAGACATAAAAATTTATCAATATTCTTGTGTTGATAAACTTATATCTTTGTGTTGATTTTTAAATTTACATGTTGTATTGATATAATTATGCATTTGTGTTGACAATTTTAATACACAGAATTGAAAGTTACTATATTAGTTATTAACTAATTTGCAAACAACGCAACCTTTAATTACGACGCCTCAATTCTGATTTTTTAAGCGAAAGTTTATCACTCAAATATTTTTGAAGAGATTTGATGCTCGAATGACAATTTAATATTCTAATCTCCAATAAATGTTATTCAAAACAATGTACTAACGTATTAGTTACGCTAAGAAGACATTTAATTTAGTGAGAAAATAGATTATATAGATAATCGAGGATCATCATTATTTACTTTAATGAAATCATCAATTCTGAACGTGTTACAATTTTATGTTTTATTTAAATAAAAATTAATAAATTAGAAATTAGTCTAATTTTATTTTTATATAATATAATTATTTATTTTTAATTAAATCATCATTGAATTGTTGAATAAGTCGTTAAACAGGACGAAAAATAAATGATTATCGCAATTGTGAAATAATCGAATGCAGGTGAATTGGACTAGAATTTTATTATTTGAAATTTCAATTATAACCCTCTACATTGAACAAGTTATTTGAATTAGTTCACTTATTTTTTGGATTAAATTGAACTAGTGTCACACGAACGAGTATGATACAGATCCAATCTCTAAGGAGACTCGACCCGACCCGACTCAACCCACGCGCAGTAAAATGTGTGGTCTCCGCCAATGACATCGTGCTCCAACTCACACCAGCCAATTACAACCTGCCACGTAGGAGAGCTTCTCGTGTCAATTCAGTTAATCTCCACCTCGCCTCTGTACAAATTTCGGTCGCCATATCAATAGGCAAACACGGAATATTCTCGTACGTTCCACCGCAGCTAAGAAATAGGATAATCGCCGGAGAATTCGTACGGCGGCGATCTCACATTCGGCAATGGAGTCTCATGGCTCCAGACTCCGCCGCGTATTGCTCCTGGCATTTTGTATCTCCGGGATTTGGTCGGCTTATATTTATCAAGGCGTCCTGCAAGAAACTCTGTAGGCATTGCCATTTCATTTTTTATGCTTCGATTATTACTTTCTATATTTTCCATGACTAATTGTTTGCAAGAGAATAAGTAATTCCATTTCCAGGGGGGAAAGGTTCGATTAGATTGGTTCTAGTATGTTTGCATTTGGGGGCTTTCATGTTATTTTTATGGAGTTATTTAGCTCGTAGCATAGCATCATCACAATGTGCTTTGCTCGCTCATGCATTTTGTGTTCAAAATTATGTGATTTCTTATATAATTTGGGGCGTGTTTGATTTGAACTGGTGAATGTGTTGATTTAGGTCGACGAAGAGGTTCGGTCTTGATGGAAAGAGGTTTGAGCACTTGGCTTTCTTAAATCTTGCTCAAAGTGTGGTGTGCTTGATATGGTCATTTATGAGTAAGTTCATGAGTTACACCTTTGGCTGTCAATTTTGTTCTCTCCCTCTCTCATGGGACTTAATCGGCGGCGTTTTATCTCCGAGCAGTGATAATGATTTGGTCGGATGGTGGAAAGAGTGGTGCTCCATGGTGGAGCTACTGGAGTGCTGGCATTACTAATACAATTGGACCAGCCATGGGAATTGAAGCACTCAAGTACATTAGTTATCCCGCTCAGGCATGTTCCTGACTCCCAAAGTTCTTGTTTTGTGCATTGATGATAAGCTGGACATTGTCCCCTTTAAGGCGTTCACCTGTTCTACCACCCATCAATTTGCTTGTCGTTTTAAATATTTGCGAACTTGATGCATTCGCTTGTCGTTTTAAATATTTGCGAACTTGATGCATTCCATTGTGGTCATACTCTTGCAAAGTAGTCAATTTTTTAAAGTTGGATTTGTTTTCATTTTACAAAGTATGCTAATCTTAAGAAGAGTGCAATGTTATGTGATAATTGCGAGCTCACTGGCCGAATATCAATGTCATTGTGCTTATGAATTCCAGCATTTTTACGTGTTTGGGTCTGAAGTTTATGAATTACTAGATTTTTTAAAATAACAGTGAACTTTATCATGCTTGCAACACTTGTACCCAGCCAGTTAATAACAATTTCAATGGGCAACAGAGCCACATTATATATTTTTCTCTAAGTATTGTGGACTAATTTGGTGTGTTATCTGTAGGTTCTGGCAAAATCCTCAAAAATGATTCCAGGTGGGTCAGTTTCTCTTGATTGGATTGGCAAATCTCTATTTGATATTGATTCTAGCAATAATAGAAATTATTTAAGGAAACAAAAGTTTAAATGATAAAATAAGCTAAAATTCAGACCTGCATTTGCTCTCATTATGATTGAAAGCTCTACTTATTTCCATGAGTAGTTTAGTTAAGTACTTCACTCTTGTCATTAGATTGTAGTAATACTGAAACGTAGCTGATAGAAAAGTGGGATATATTTATCGAATATACCAGTAGAGATGGTAATTGGGTCAATATATTGTGTTTCATCCTGTATCTGGTGTTGATAATTTAAATTTTAAGGATGAAATGTAAAAGCTCAGATGTGTCTTTTTTTATGTGCAGTGATGCTGATGGGTGCACTAGTTTATGGGATCAAATATACCGTCCCTGAGTACGTTTGCTCACTTCTAGTTGCCGGTGGTGTATCGCTTTTTGCACTTTCTAAGGTGAGTGCCTGGTTGTATTTTATGCCTTTTTCTCATCATCAATCATCAACAACGCGGATTATATTTTCAAATAAGACTCATACTGAAAGAAAATATTTAATAATCTGTAAAGTGAACCAGTGCATGTCCATTGGAAGCAAGCTCAAATTGAAAAATCTACCAACTAGTTGCTTTATGTGCATTTTGTTGTTTTGTTCATCGTATGGGCAGTGAGGAATACATTTCTAGTTATACCTCATGAAACATAAGTGAACCTTATTGGCCAAGTTATGGCACCCTTTGTTCCTGAAGTGTTTCAATCCTATCCATGCAGACTAGCTCAAAGACAATTAGCAAATTAGCACACCCTAACGCCCCACTAGGATATGGGCTTTGTTTTCTGAACCTGGCTTTCGATGGATTCACTAATGCTACTCAAGATTCAATTACGGCCAGGTAAACACCAGCAGTCACATCTTCACTTTATGAAAAAAATCCTAGTACTACTATATAAAAAGCTGTTTATAAGTTCATATTGGTGCAATAGTGCTAGTGCTATCAAAATCTGAAGGCAATAATACTATATGCCCTTGTTCTCGTCATCCACAATCAGCTATCTATAAATATAAAACTTCCTCTAGAACAGATTCTATGGAACACTAATATAATGTTACTGGATTATATATTACTCAGCTGGCCATCTTACAGGTATTAATCTGGAGTCATTAACAGAAATCAACTGCTGTTATTCCAGGTATCCTAAAACAAACGCTTGGAACATGATGATGGGAATGAACTTATGGGGCACCATCTATAATCTGGTATTCATGTTCGGGTGGCCAGGTGCCATTGGCTACGACGCAGTTCAGTTCTGCCAGAAGAATCCAGAAGCAGCATGGGATATTTTTCTCTATTGTCTATGTGGTGCAGTAGGCCAAAATTTCATATTCCTAACCATCAGCCGGTTTGGCTCTTTGACCAACACCACGATAACCACAACCCGTAAGTTTGTGAGCATAGTTGTGTCTTCCCTGTTGAGCGGAAACCCCCTTTCTGAGAAGCAATGGACGAGTGTAGTCATGGTTTTCTCCGGATTATCGTACCAGATATACCTCAAATGGAAGAGGGCGCAGAGAATGCAGAAGAAGAGGAGGTCCACATAAACAACTCATGGATCATGTTACTATGATATGAGGCGATTTTGTTTCCTTTTTGAGTAGTGAGATATGTAGGGATTATTTCTTCCTTCTGATTAGATATTGTCAGAGCATAGGAAAGCCGAATTTACAAAATGTAATGTCAAACGCAATTCTTAGTCAACTTTTTATAAATTCAAACATTGTTTAGCAAATCGAAGAAGCACTTAAGTTTTGATGTGGTGGACCAGCAACACAATAATCCTATCCAACTACTAAAGTTGAGGTCCCTAGGCCCTCTAAATTAAGTGAAAAAAGTATGCGTCAAATGACTTGTTTGCCCCATCATACAGCAAGATGAAGCTCTGCGTTGATGATTAAACCAGTGGGTGTTCCAGTAATTTCAAAGGAAGAGTGGCTGCCAGTGAAAGCAAACTTTAACTTGTACAAGTTTCCCTCCATTAAACCAGTAAACTTTTGCTTTGTCGATCATCATCACACTTGTCCCTCGGCTGACCAACTTAAATAACAGCCCCTCTTCCCCAGAAGAAGCACACTCCAAACAACTTGCAGACTTGAACACAGAGAGTCGAGAACAAGAAGCTCACGAGTAAACTTCACACTCAGTAAGTATTCAGTCCTACTTTCTGTATCAATCAATTATAAATGGCTATGGTTTTGCTTGGTTCAGTTCATCCTTTTGTCTCTGCATTTTACATTCATTTCTGCATCAAGATTTCAAGAAACAGCTGCGAAGAAACAATGTTGTAGACTAGATAAGAGAAACATGTCTGCACACTCAAAATAAGTATGGATTACATTAATATGATCCAAAAGAGTTTCCAATGCCATGGAAACTTATTACATACTTCTCTGCACACTTTTACACAGCAAAAGATGTTTCGAGCTGATCAACTTTTGCTCTTCTTTTGGCTGCCATGTCTATACCTATTTCTAATCTCTCTAAAGGGCAATCTCCGTTGCCACTGTATAGCTACGCTTAATAACTAAAGAGTTTTTAGTGTTGAATCTGTCTGTACAGTAGGCTTATCTAGCCCAAAAAGAACATTTGGCGCAGTGGATGGCCGTATCCACGTTCCATTAAACCAACAAAAAAATGACACACCACAAGAAAACACGCACAAGGAACCAAGGTGAGTATTAGAAATTAAAACTCCAGGATGCAGATCACAGCAGTTGATCTTCAGAAGAAAATGAAGGATGCTCCTTAGCATCCTATATTCCAAAGGAGATCAGATCCTCCCAGGCCCACTCAGAAAAACTAAGGTCGAGATAGCTGCAATCCAAGGATAAAGAACTCCAAAAAGAATCAAAAATATTCTACACTCTACGGGAAACCTCCCAATGCCTAGTCATAGTGATTCGGTCATAGACAATGGAGTAGGGACCTCTTGCATGGAGGAGGCTGGGAAGCATTGGCAACAGGAGAAGTAGAATCCATTCCTAGTGCCTTCATTAGGAAGTGCTTTTCCTGCAAAATCAAATGATTAAAATGATCAGTTTAAGAGACACTTCCCACCTCAAAAACAAAATTGGGACTCTTTAGGCCTTTTACATTCTCTCAATCTGGACAAAAATGAAGTAAAACACTTCTAGAGATGAGTAGAATCCTCTTGCACTCTAGTATAGTGGGAAAACAAAATTATCAAGGCTGTTCTGGAAAACAAGCAGATAACTCGAATGATGGAGAAAAATTATAAGTTTCCAGTTCTATGATTTCCGCAACCTGTATGGTGGTTCGTAGCCGGTTTAATTTATTTAATATCCGAATCTGAAATTAAAATTTGTACAGACTTGTGTGCTGTGTATTTATAATCTGTACTATATGCATAATGTTTTGAATGCTTTGTTCAAGTGACAAAGGCTGAATTGTTAGTCATAAATTTGAGTTGGTTTCGAATAACATTACCAAGTACCAATTTAAGGGAAAAGACTGAATTTGGTCTGCATGGACCATCAAAATTTTACTTGTTATGAGTAGATGAAAAGCATGAAATTCTTACACTTTCTGAAAATTTTGGGCTGGGAATTGTGGCTGCCAATGCTCCGAACAAGGGAGTTACATGAAGAGGAGAACCAAACTCTGTGCTAGAGTACTCACATACTGCTTCATCATTATCATTTGTGTTGTTACAAGTCAACATGTTCACTGCAATGAAATAGATTTGTTATGAGATTCAGAAACAATTCTGTATTCTGCCACATCTTAAGATGGAATGGTAACCAACAAATCTTCGAGTTGAGATGGATTTTTAAGTATGATACATACACTTATAGGTATATAATGTACCTTCATCTGTGCTTGAAGTTTGGCATATTCGACTGCTTTCAGCAAGGCACTGCTGATGATCTAATTGATCTGGCTGCATTTGATGTCCATTTTCCTGGTGCAGTAAGCAGGTTTCATCTTGACTGTCACCCGCTTTATCTCCTGGCATGATTGGCAGCAGAGTTGACCCTGCACTATACTCAGAGCTGGCTGTGGACGATTCATATAAATCAGGTTCCCTGAAAAGTATTTAGGTTACAAAATGTGGAGGTGAATAATAATCTCAACTGAAACTAGACTGCCTTGTGAGTTACCTCCAAGATGGTCTACTGCCTTCATCGTCATTCGTCAAATCCTCCACCAAGTCTTTGAACTTCTCAAGTTGAAAATCAACATCAGGATTTGTTAATGTGTACAGATCACTTTCTTTGTTTTGTTTCAAAAAGTCTTGAAGAACCTGGACCACAATCACCTCAAAAACTTAGTTGTATGCAT
This sequence comes from Salvia hispanica, assembly GCF_023119035.1. Lineage (NCBI taxonomy): Eukaryota > Viridiplantae > Streptophyta > Magnoliopsida > Lamiales > Lamiaceae > Salvia > Salvia hispanica. The sequence goes on from NC_062966.1 coordinate 18,928,949, forward strand.
AGAAAAATTGCGGCTATTGTAATGAAAAAGTGAAGGGTAGAATAAACCGGAGAAAGGAGGTTAGAGTAGCATAAAAATTGTTAATGGTAGGGTAACTGAGGACTGGAGGATTGTGGGGGACCATAAATTTATCTAGCCATTTTCTTTTCACCTGAGGAGGATATTGTTTTAGCTATCGTTATGAAAACTAGATGTCTTTTTGAAATCATTTTGTGAATCACTGCAGCTTCAATCATTGATTGGTGGGAGGAGGTAGGATGGACCATCGTATGAATCATTTCGATAGGGTATGATCTAATGCAACTAGTCTCGAGCGCTCAAACTCTTTGCACTTACCATCCAAGCACTTTCAAGACTCTGATCTGACTTCTCTGAGTTAACTTTAATTGCTAGAGAACTGAGCAGTTCTGCTTGTTGCATTAGCGCAAGCACCTTTGGATCATCCTTCTTCAGAAACGTACCTTGGCTTTTGTTAATTCCAGCTGCGAAAAAAGAAAATCACATTTATTATCCTTCTGTTTGAACTTACAGTAGAATGAAGAGTCATGCTGGTTTAAGTAATTAGACTTTTTTCTTTTCCTTTTTTTATAAATCCATTTCCTTTGTATATGATCTCTTGAACTCACAACTTTGAGAAGGTAAGGGGATTTAGACTCACAACTATGGACATTTTGAGCTAGTACAGAAAATGGGGGCCTAAGTAGATGATCGGCATTACCACATTCACTGGGTAAGTTTTCTCCATGGCTTTCTGCTGTATTTAGGACATAGGCCCTAGATCACAAGCAAAAGACGAACTTGTAAGAATATTGACGCAATAAAGCACCTTTCGAGATAATGGAAATTGAGATTGAATGTACCTCATCTTCTTAAGAGGTGCAGCACTCTCAGATCCTCCTGCATTAAGCCCATTAGGAAAGATAACCCTTTTGTTGTTCAAGTTTATATAACTAGAAGTGCTGTTTTCTTTTGCTAGAGCTTCGTGCTTTGCCCTCTTCTTGCACAGCGTGGTGAACCGATTCTTCACAGCATTGTCAGTTCTGGGAGACCATGGATATCACTTATTAAACTGCAGCAATTAGAAAAAAGCACCCAACAAAATGAAAGATTGATCCTTTATATTTCAAACAGTTACCTGCCAGAGACTACCTTTGCAATCTCAGTCCATCTATTTCCAAATATCTTCTGTGCCTGAGAGCCGGTTAGATGATTAGACCAAAATCACGAACAATATGAATTTACATATATATATATAATAACCATCAATCTTATCCTTTAGAGACAAAATCATCAATATATATAGCTACTTAACAAAAATCACTCTGAAAACAAACTAGGCTATCAACAAAAGTTCCCCCCAAAAAAGATCACCAACTGACTTTACAAAGAACAAAGAACAACTCAACTTGTTGATAAACAAAAAATGCTCTGTTTGAAAACATTATCAATAGCAACCACGTACTGTAACTTGGAAGAGACGAAGAGTAGAGAAAACAACGAGCATCGTTACCTCGCACAAGAGCACGTCTTCCTCAGGCGACCATCCACCTTTCTTGAAATCAGAATTCAAATAAGTGAACCATCTACATATAAACAAATTCAAACCAAACATTAATTCCAATTAGAAAAATGTAACAATGAATTAGTAGACAAAACAGAGGAAGAAGACGCCTGTGTCTACCAACCTTCGTCGACATTGCCTAGTTGTTTTATCCTTGAATTTCGAAGCAATAATAGCCCAACTATCATAAAAACCAGACCACAAGTTTTAATCAGCCATAATCAATAAAAAACAACACCTGCAAACACAAGATTCACACTGTTATTAAAGTTTAAACACAGGTTAGCAAGATTATTACTTTTCAGTCCCATGTAGCCGGATTTGCTCCCTCAGAATATCATCCTCCTAAAAAAATCAAACATTCATCAATAACTCCATCAGACCAATAAGCAAATCAATAAGGAAAAGAATCAAAAGTGGTAGAATCTGTCTCACCTCTGGAGACCATGATACAATATGCCTCTCTTTCTGCTTTGATGCATCACTGCCACTATTTACCTTCTTCTTCATATTCTCTGTAACTTGTAAATTTCTCCCCTTTCTTGCATGCTCAAGGGCAACACTCTTTTTGTGGATTGTTATATAAAAAACAACAATTGGAATAATACCCTAGAAAAAAAAAAGATCAAGTCTTTTAACCCCTTTTCTCTTTACAGAAACTGTTCACCTCTCAAAACGGAACAGAACAACATCAACAAAAAATTAGTCTTTTACCTCAAACCAATTTTTTTGCCTAGGATTCTGGCCTTTTCCTCACCCCCTTTGCTGTCTGAAACAAAACAGCAAACACTCTTAATGCAAAAAAAAGCTCACCCCTTTCTAATCAGGGTTTTCCGTTTTCAAGATTTGAATAATGAAAAAATAAAAAAATCTTGATTCTTGATTACGCAAGGTAACAACATATCACTCACTTCATATATATGTATGCCCTGTAAACTAAGTTATCCATGAAAAAAAAAAAAAAGGGAAAATTGCCACTGAATACCTGCCTCGAGATTTGAAAAAGTGGCGATTCCACAAAGATTATAGTAGATACATACATGAATACATGAAAACGAAGAATTAAAGGAAAAACAAAAACATGGGATGGTGCTTTTTTATGGGGTTGAAAAAGATGAGGGTTGCTTTCTCGCTGTCCAAAAGTGGGGAGGCTGAGGCTCTCTCTCAGAGAGAAAGATGGAAATGTGGGGTGCTATTCATTTTTATGTTTATTGTATATGGGAGTATATTTTGTGCAATAAATTTCAAAAAATAATCAACGGATTCTTGCTTTTGAGCGCGGGTATGAATGAGGGTGAAGTTTGAAAAAAGGGAAGAAAAAAAAAGAAGTAAATAAAATAACGCTGAAATCCATGAATCTATAATTAATGCACTAACCCCACACTCCACGCTCACTGTCACACTCTGTGTGTGTGTGTGTGATTTTGCAGCTACTACCACCATTTTTTACACACACATTCATAAATTGGTGATTTCTTCGTGACTCAACTAGTACTCACGCGCCTCCATTTTGATGATCGTCATTCATTTTAATCCATATTTTTTTCACTTCAAAATTTCCGGTCTCTAAAAATAACTAATTTTGGAGATAAAACAAGTTTAGTAGAGTATAAAATAGAGAAAAAATATTTGAAATAGTTTTAATAGCGGACTTATTTTATTATTACCGTAATTAATGGTGAAATGTTTTCAAATTTAGAAAATATGACATGTGCTAAATGGCAAGAGAAGAATAAATGATGAAATTATTACAGTATTAATTCGGGATTTCGATCTTCAAATTAGAGTTGATTTTAGTAGTAGAAATATAAAATTGAAATTAATAGGAATGTCGAGAAATAAAATTGAAATGAGTAGTACAGGGAATTAAGGCGTTAGTGGGTACAAGCCACGTGATATAAAGAATGAACTCCCACATTCTGGTGATTGGCCAGCCTGGTTCTGACCATTTATCCAATCTGCGATCAATAAATGTGAAAATATTTATTCTTTTCCTTAAATATATATACCTTGAATTTGATTACATTTATTTTCCTATTTCCTTTTTTTTTGAGTTTCAAATTCAAACAGTCAAAAATGTGTTCTTTAGGAGAGCCACTGCCACTGTGTGCGTTGTGTGCATGTGTTTATTTTAACGTAATTATCCTTCAAAATATAATTTCAAATAAATGTTTTAATTAGCACCAAGAAGACACACGACCAAATATCTCAATAAGTTGAGAGTAGACGGGACAAATATGTTGAGAGCAAGAACTATCATTAGGACCATCAAGGGTTCCTTTATCGTTAAGATTCACTAGGTTTCAACCATTCTCTATAGTCATTCACTCTGGAACACAAGTACATAAAAATTTCACTAAATTCGATCTTTCAAGCTGTCGTCGGTACTAGTTCCTACACTACCAACACCATGAGTTTTGGTAAGACGAAAAAATTTGAGCATGCAATCTAACCCTTTTTCTTTTTTGTTAGCATGGACCCTAAACTTGTTTACGTACCTTCCTTAATTAATTATCAAGCATCAATGTTGATCTTCAAATTTATCATTGATATTCACATTTTGGTTATAGTGATTTTTGTTTTGTCGATTGGAATGCGCTAGCTATATAGAGTATATATATAAGGATAGCATGCAATCCAAACAACTTTTGGAAATGGAAATATATAGGAATATATTCATTGAGAGTCAACTAACTAATGCACCGTTTGATGTGATTTGCATTTTGTATTAACGCAAATTATTATTTATTAGTTTGCCAATATGCAACAGATCACGACACAAACGTATTTTTCATTCAATTTTCTTTTTCTTCTTTCTGGGAATCTAAAGACGAGCTTCTATATCATAAAATAATCAACTACTTCCTCCGTCTACAAAAAAATAGTCATAAAAAATAGTCTCATTTATGGATGATACGAGTTTCAATAAAAAAAATTGATAAAATAAGAGAGAAGAAGAAAAAATAGGTAAGTATTGGAGTAGGAGAAAAAGTGAGTAAAGTAAGTAAATATTGGAGATAAAATTTTCATTTTTAGAAAAAGTACTTGTATTTTTTTTAACATCCAAAAATAGTAAAAGAGACTATTTTTTATTGACGGAGAGATATCCCCTTGATTATGAATTTCGAAATTAATTTATTAAGGTAGTTCTGATATTTTTTGAATAAGAAACTTCTGGTACCATTAGTTTAACAAAAAATTAAAACAACCAAATTAATTTAACAAAAAATTTATAGTGACCAAAAAAATATAAATATAATTAAGTATTAATTACAAACACTTTATCAAATTAAATGTCTCTTTATTATTTAATGTTACCATTAGTTTAAAATTTAAAAATAATACATTTTACAAAATTGGAAATCTTGAAAGAATTAAACCAACGTCTGAATTTACAAATAGAATTATAGGAATGAATATATATTTATTTTCATGATTAGGAGTATTAAATTTTAAGTATGCAAGTTGGTCAACCAAAACAATAGCAGCACTATATATGAATATAACAATGTGTCAGTGTCGAACATAATCCAAGAACAAAAGCCATTAATTTTGCAAATTGTGTTTAACCACATTTGCCCTTTGAAGTGAGGATAAACTTTAATTGAATTAAATTTTTGGTTGAAGTCAAAATTTGTGTCTGCCGCGTTAGGAAAATAATCCGGATCTTAAGCATGATTGTCAATATGGTCCTTATATGGATATCATATTATTTTAAATAAAGCATCCCAATTTTTATGAATTTTTATATTAATAAGTATATATTAAATGTTAAAAGTTTCTTAATCCTATGAAGCGAAAGAACATTAACTTAAAAAATGATTTTGTTTAATGAATAATTCGGCAAATATAGCGTATAATTATGGCGTAGGTATTCTCAATTTTTTTTAAACATGCTCAACAATAAAATAAAATAAAATAGGTTTCGAATTTTGATCTTGCTGAAAGTTATTGATTAATTAGAATTTCGGATATAATCATCTTGAGGTTCACTAAACTGAACAAGGACATAATAGGAAAAGCATACAATAGCTACTGGTTATTGGTTAAGCTTTATCATTAAAAATCCTTTGATTTATGTATTTATTTTTGCCGCAAAGAGGAAGGCCTCGTTTTTCTAGACCTTTTTATTTCAATTTGAAATGCAATAGTATGAAAGAGATGAAATCAGACCTGACCAGGCCACACCATTATTCTGCGTCGTATCACACCTCCAATATTCATATCCGAAATCAGGCCACAACTTTATTTTTTATATCCTTTTTTTATTTTCTAGAGGAATTTTGGAATGTCTACGATTATGATTGTTTGGTGTTATATTTACATACGAATTTTTTTTTGGTAAATAGTAAAAACATAATCTTTTATTTTAAAAAAAAATCATTTTGCTGTTCATTCTAGCGCTCCGCAATGCAACCGCGTTCAGGGTCAGACCACTATGTTGTACCGCTCACACACCGCTGGTTCAGGCCACTCCACCATAACCTACAACACACGAGGTTGGACCGCACCGCACATTTTGAGATCCAGCACTCGTCACCAATGCTCTTATATATGGACATATGGTTTCAGAGAAAGAACATGAGTTAATGGGGATGTGATCAGGTCCATAAGTGAAATTCTATCAAAAATCAAAGCAAATCTCACACATTGGATCTTGTGATGTAACCGTCGGATTAATGACACGTGTCGTCTAATAATGTAGATTGTGTAGTCTAATAATGTAGCTCGGCTAATAATGTAATGCGCTTTTGTCTAATAATGTAGATTGTGCAATCTAATAATGTAACCCAGTTAATAATGTAACGCTTTTAGTGTAATAATGTAGCTCGGATATTATGATCACAACCATCCAATCTAAGGATCCAAGGGCTGAGCTTTGCTTTGATTTTGGACATAATTTGTCTTATGGATCATAGTGCGCCCCTGAGTTAACGATGAGAATTGAGTTTTGATTTGAATCAATAGAATTTAATTAGAGATTATTAGTTTTTCATAAGATTTGTAGTATTTAATTTCATATGTTGTGGAACTAAATTAATTAATTATGACTCAAAGTGTAGATAAAGAAAAGTTAACATATCAACTAACCTCGTTAAATAAGAATTTGATCAAATTAAAGGTAAGTGTGTTTTAGCATGTGTTTCTCTCATAAAAAAAGAATTTAATATTTATTAAAATAACAAACTGTATAAAAATCTAATAAACAAAACGAAAGTATAGATCATACAAGTTGTTACAAATTTACAATACATTTTTATTTATCAAATTGTATTTATCCGGCACACCTAAGTCACTATATATAGAAACGAAGTTGGTGTCATTGTACCCATACTAGTTTTCTATGCTCGAGTATAACATGATAGATGAACTTCTTTACATACCATCTTTGACAATTTCCACTCCAATTATTAGATTATAAACCCATCAACTATACAAAAATACCACTAACTACATATATCAACGCAATCAATCACCTACAATGGTACACTAGTGCATGCAACATTAATTAATCAAAGAAACCAAAAAAAGAAATAGGACAATTTTATTCGAAACCCATATTTTTCAAATCACAAACCAATAGCTATGACCTCTCACTCTCAATATACATTGATCACGATGTACTATAGTACAAAGAGCTTTGTCACGAAGTGATACACCACAGAATTAAAAATGAAGAAAATAAAAAAAGAAAGGTGACACAAAACCTAACCCCGTCTATATCACTATCCATAGCTCAAAATCATGAGGCCTAATTCAATTTAAAACTAGAAATATTTTGTGTGGGGTATGACATAGCCGGCCAATAAGGTATATATAAAATTCAAACACAAATAATAAAAGCTAAAGTTGTAGATTGGTATGAAGTTGGACATTACATCAATTCGGCAGCCCCTCCACTCTAGATATTTCGTTGAAAACCCCATCTTATATTACTATATATGTATATATGTTAATTAATGCATAAATATTCCACTTTCATGAAAGTTGTTGGAGACCTTATTTTATCAAGTATATACTTATGTAGGAAATGAAATAGAAATGATCTAGTTCACTATCAAAAAATTTAAGCGAAAGGAAATGAAATAGAAATGATTTAGTTCACTCTCAAAAAATTTAAACCAAACAATATAAGGATTAAGGAATGATGAAGCGATGGTGAAGGTAGCACCATCATATATGCAATAATTAATGTAGGAAATAGATATAAGGGACTCCGTAGCAATTTTTCTCTAGTACATGAATCACATGACTATTTTTACACACAAAAACAACTTTCAAAACTAAGAAAAAAACAAATAAAAAACAATCATAATATATATGACAGCCGAATCCACATAACTAGTGACGTGGGCGCATGGGCAGAAGAACTACTTGTATAAGGGAGGGGCGAGCTTTAGCCCCTAATTAATTTATTTTTAGCTTTTCTCTATTATAAAGATTTAAAATTTGTTCATATTTTATACATATCATTATATAAAAGTCCTTATTAATCATCTAAATTATCTAAAAACTTATTTTAGGTAGAATTTTGAAAATTTATCCCCTACTTAACTTCATTTCCGCGTCGGCCATTGCGTGGGCGCGCAACGTCCAATGACGTGCCAAGAGCTTTTTATTTAGGATCCGAGCCATACAACAAATAATTACGTAACACATAAAAAATATAAAATAACATTAAAAGCATTATATCTTGAAACAATGTATAATTTTAAAGCCCTACATTTCAAATATAAAAGAATATTGCATCACATCTAACATATTTCTCGATGAATTTACATTGTGTTTGACAAATTATAGAAATATATCTTTCGCAGTGAAAAAGAGTATAAATTCATTCAAATATTGATCACTAATGCCTATTTTATAACTTATTCTTCACAAATATCATAAATTTTATCTCTTCAAAGATTCAAAATCTAAAACTAGCTAGATGCTTGTTTAACTTGACTTCTATCAATGGATCCTTCCAGCTTTTCTTCAACTCCTAAACAACTTGAATTTGATTATGAACTACCTATGATTAGCGTGTACAACACACGTAGCTTTGCGAATTATACGAAGTACAGTTCGCTCATGCTATGATGCGTTGCACAGAGTGTAAATTGTGCGTGTACTATATGTAATTTTTTACGCACTATTATTGACGTTCAAGAAAACAAATGATAAATGGAAGCGGTGAATATTAGTTAGTGGATGACAAGGCATCCTAGATGGATGCCACGTGGCGTGGAAAGGGAAAGGTCTGGTTGTGCTTGGGTCATATCATATCCATCTTTTTGGAGTCTGTTGGAATGGTGGGAACCATGGCCAATGCTATGTGCCAAATTAAACAACTGTAATATCATATATTTATATATATTGCCCTTCTCACTCGTCTATTTCTTGACAGCGATCATTCCCGCCGAGAGAGAGATGGTATAATAAAATAAAAAATATCGATTGTGATGCATATTGGCTACCATTGTATTTTCTTGTTTACGCCTTGTTAAAAAGATTCATCTTGAATGAAGGACGGTAGGCGATTCCTGGAAAAACTTTGAAAATTGAAAATCATATCAGTTCTATGATACATTAATATAAATATATCAGCTTCATATTGAGTCAAATATTGATATATATTTATAAAATTATGTTTTGTAATATCAATTGACATTAATGTATTTGTGAACTGATATAATTTTTTTTTTCTAATTTTAAGAAAAGTCCTATAATGATCCATCTCCTATATATTAATAGTATATAGTATATACTAGTACTATATATTTATATACCCAGTAAATAAATACTTCTTCCGTTCCATAAAAATATGGGCAATGGATATAGCATGAGAATTAAGACAAAATTGGTAAAGTAAGAGAGAAGAAGAGAATGATATGGTAAAGTAAGAGAGAGGAGAATAATGGTAGTAGTTAAAGTAATGTTAGTGGATAGTGGGACCTACATTATTAAATTGATATAATTTTTCAAAAATAAAATGCACATATTTTTTAGGACGGACAAAAATAGAAAGTGGACATATTTTTATGGAAGGAGTACGTGCATATGACTATATGAGCATGATTCTGATTCTGAAAGAGGGAATATGTATGATCAGTAGTAAGACCATTAAAAAGGCGTGTGTGTAAGATTTTACAAGTGAAAGGTCGGTTGCGCCTTGTCCCACAAAGCCAGCCTTCAAATTCAAAGACTGTAATAACACCATTTTCAATATAATGGAATGGAACCCTATGTAAAACTTTGCTATTTTCTACACCTCATTTTCCACCATAAATCTACTTTTACTTAATCAGACTAAACGCCAAATTTTTCTCTCATGAAAATAACCTATTCATAATTATTAATGAATTACTTCATTGTCCTTAATACATGACTAATCATAGTAACTTTTAGTTCAAAGATTTGGCTAACATCGAATAGTGTGATGATAACTGTGATTTAATTACTGGACCGTTTTAATTTTTAGGGTTTATTATGACCATATATAGTTAAATTAAGATGTCCAATTATCTTCCTTTGTTTTCTTTTGAAAATAGTAGTCATGATTATAGGAGCCGAATACACTAATCATAAATCTGAATGCAGTTATTTGCAGTTTGATTGCTGGTTTTGGACAGCGGTGCAAAACATTGAAGAAACATAAAAAGATTAATCAATGTACTTGAATGGGGCACCCCTAATTATTCATGTATATAAAAATTTGTATTATATATAGAGGAATAATAAAAAGGAAAAAGGCATGAGCATGTATATTCATGATGGAAACTGAATATTGATTTGATATATACATGAGAATGATAATGATTTTAGGAGGAGCCTCTCTCTCAAACTGGGTTACAAAAAGAAAAGCTCAAGAGATTTCATTTAAATGATTTAAGATGGTAGGCCAAAGTTGTAGAGATATGCTATCATTTTGATTCAATCTTTAGCTATATTATGGGGAGAAAAATTAATGCTCTAGGCCTCGATGGCTCCTTTCCACTTCCCCACGTACCTCATCATATATATATACTCCATTTCCTAAATTAATTAACGTATTCCATGATTATTAATTAATACACAAATATATGATATTTAATTGATATGACATATTGAGGATATATACTATAATATATATAGTTCTAAATTGCAATGATCATATATAGTGCTATTTCAGAGTACTGTTCCATAAGCATAAGGTGCAGCATGCTGAATAATTATGGCGTAAGAAAGGTTAGTGCAAGAGTGGAGCTTTGGTGAGGCCCAAGTTCCCAAGATTAGATTGATGTTTATGATATACATATAACATATTTATATGCCTTTATCTATATAGTGTGAGGTAGGGGCTAAATGTTACTATATCCATATATATACTATTGCCTTCTTTATGTAAATTCAACAGATCATCATGGCAATTAGCGCGTCCCTCCAGCAAATAGGAATGCGACACGTGACCCTAATCTTGGGATTAGAACACGTGTGGACCTTTTTTCCCCACTCTATAAAATTAACAATGTATAATAGTCATTAGTTTAAACTAAACAAGATTCAAAGAAACCTATCTTTTTACTCGATAACATATTGGAGCGTTTGGGGCTCAATCATTAATAAATTAATCCCCATCGTTAAAGTTCAATTAAAAGTTTATATACATTTCAATGTGAATATGTGAATATGACTTCACACTTTGTATTTTGGGTTCACGGCTATAAAAAAAATCACAACTTTTGATCTTTTACTAATGAGGAGAATTTCAACACCCTCATATATTTTCAAGAAAACTTATTCATTTTCTTTAGTGGTTTTATTTATGTATGGCAATTTAAACCTTGGATTTGTTAGTAGTCCATTCATAGTATTCGTGACCTCAATTTCAAAACGATTAATAATCCAATGACCGCAATAAACATAAAGTATGAAAGTGAAGTGCGTATAAATGATCGACAAAAACAAAAACCAGAAAGGATAAATAGTTTTGGAAAGTTACAACTTTTATTTGCTTTTCTGATGTAATTAAAGTTTGCTTTAGAGTTCTGAATTAAGGGTGATCACCATTCAAAAATTTAAATATCATACACAAGATATTACTGTGCCTTCATATATACCACCTTTTTTTAATGATTAGTATTAAAATTTACATTTAGGAAATTATGAGTGTCGTGTCGGTGTCGCGCGTAAGCACATCGTCTGAACATGCTAAATATATTTGATGATTTTGAATGTTTTTTTAAAATTTATTAGCTAAACGAAAAATATACTACTACAATGACTAGTTAATCTAACACTAAGGTCATACTTGACTGTACAAATTAAAATCAATATCATTGCTCAGTCAAACTGAAAACACATCTAATAACTGAAGTATAATTAAATAATAAATTTAATTAATAAGCAATGGGACATGACGGAAGAAATTAGATGATTAGGAGGAGTTAATCCTAGGCAGGAAAACATACTTTCGGAAAAGCAAACCGTAAATGATTGTTAAATATATGAAGTAAGTGCGTGTTATAACTTCTTTGTTGTTTGTGCAAAACAACATAAATCACAAAAGTGCAAAATCACTTTTTTATCCCATTTAATAAAAATATATAAAAAGGGTCCCGTGAAAATAAATCCCTAGTTACGCTCCTCTTCGACTTTACACCAAATTAAGTTGGACCTTGCACAAAGATATATTGGGCGAAACAATGATTATCGTCAAAGAAAGTTGAGAGAATTTTGCCCTACAAATTTTTTAATTTTTTTCCTGTAGTAGCTACCAAAATTAATATACTATAGCAGTGGACAAGAGTACAATTTCACTTTTTATATTGTGTTTACTTCTTTATCAAAACACTACTATTTCATTGTCGCCGCTTAACTTTATTACTTTAACCGCATCACACAACATTGTATATACTCCTTCCTTCTGTTTTATAAAAATTAGAATTTTATAGAATACACGGATTTTAATACGAAATTGGTAAAGTAAGAAGAAAAAAATTGTAGTTAGAGTCGTGTTAATGAGACTTACATTATTAGTGGTGTTTGTATGTGAAAAAGTTTTCAAAAATAGATATAGACTAATTTTATCGGACGATGGAAAATGTCAGAACGAGACTATTTTTGAGGGAATGATGGAGTATTATATAGTTAGAAAATGTTAGCATGTAGGAGTATAATATTGCATGCAGTCTTATTAGAAAACACCTTCTTAATATACTAGAAATTGACGACTACATGCAAATTGTAGTATAAAAACAATCACACCTTTTAGATTGGACTCATATCCAAGCAATAGTCCAAAATTTGTGAAACAATATTTGACCTTAGTCTGTCATCCAATAAACCAAAAAACAAGATGAGAAATCCAAATGAAAGTAAACACTCCAACCTAACATTTATATCATGCAAATTAAGTGAACCCCCTAACTATATTCAATCACACATAACACAATACTATATAGTAACTCGATCGAGTGTATTGTGAAGTTATCACCTTGTCTACGATAACAAAATAATTTCACCATGTGATTTTGAAGTGTATAAAAAGTTATATTTCATTCACACCCTTTTACTCCTTTGATTTTTTTTTTTGGCCGCCTTTATATATATTCACAACAACAACATGCAATGCATCGTTGTAAAAGGAGACCCTAATCCCACAATAAAGACACGAAGCAAATATAAAGAAAGACCCCACGTGTGGGGAATGAACAATTTGGCTGCTTAATTAATTATTGAATTAGTTTATTCGTGTAAATCAAAATTCCTAATGTTTAGCTTTATGTGAATTGTATTAATGTGCTTGGGATTCCTACCATAGTCATGGTGTGGGCCACCACTAATTGTGACATTAGAGTTAACCTTTTGAATGTGATAAAATTAAAATCAAGGCGTATAGAATTTCACTTCATCACCTCGCTTTCTACTCGTACCTTTTTTTTTTCTCTGCAACAAACGCTCTCTTAAAAGTGGATGTTTTAAGAATCCTATGCCTCCATTCATACATCCTTTATTTCGTCTTGGCCCCTTTTAAATCCCTACCATTTTCGTAATATATCATGCTTTCTTTTCGTATTAATAGTGATATAATTCTTTCATTTATCAATTTATAATGTTAGTTGTAATAGTTCGAAGGTTCCCGATTAAAGAGGAAAAAGACGTAGAGATTTGTTAAGGGTTTTACAATGATAAATGACTTTAAATGTGGTCGGTAGTTTGGTATTTGCTTAGTTATACATAACCCTAAAAGTGTTCAAATTAAAACTTCTTATGTACATGGAGTTCTCACAATCATATAAGATTATATTGTTAATAAAAAAAATCTTTTGTTGTATAGAACTTCTTACGTATAGTATGAGGAGTTCTCACAATGATATAATATTATATATTATAAATGAAAAACCTTTTATTGTATAGAATGTTACATTTATTACCTAGGGAATTAGTAGATAGCAAAATAAAAATCCCTAATTAAGGCACATGTAATTCATAAATATATATTATAATTGGTCAAACTTTCAGGCCCTATATTCATAAATAACAGATTAGTGTGGGGCTAATCTTCACTGATATCCCGCGCAAATCCACACATTGCACACTTGAAACTCTTCTAGACTTCGGTAGAGCAATTGAATCATTCAAACATCACCACTACAACCCCAATGAAAAGAAGAAAACACAACAACAATGTCAAAGAAGAACAAACACAGAGTTTTTGGACTTAGCTTGAATTTGTACATAATTATCTATACACTTAAAAAATATTGGAGGTTCGACTTTGAATTCGGCGTAATGCCCTAATATTTTTTAAGGCACATGACTCCAACCATTAACATCAAGCTTAAATGCATTTTCCATTAAATATAACATTAAACTGTAATTCTATTTCTATTATTTACACTAACTTCAAATTCAACTATATTCCCTCTATTACGTATGAGTCGTATTTTTTTTGGCATTGTCTCACTATAATTGAGGGAAAAAATATGAACACACTTGGTTACTTTTACTTTACTCTCTATTCAATTAATTATTTTATTCTCTCATATTTTATTTTCACTCCACTTAATTAGTCAAACACTATTTCTTTAATCTCCGTATCCAAAAGAAACGTATACATAGGAACAAAGGGAATACTTTCTATACTTTTTCAAGCATACCGATATATTTTATAAAATTATACATTAACCCACAATAATTTATACTCTCTACGTCCACCAATAAACGTCTCATTTTGCTATTTTCGTCCGTTGACCAAAAAATATCTCATTTGCTTTTTACTACTTTGGGCAATGAAACCCACCTTCTACTAACTTTATCACATTCACATTTCATTATAAAACTAATATACTATAAAAGTAGGATCCACTTCTACCATTATCATTTTTTCACCAACTTTCTACTACTACATTTCTTAAAATTTGTGTCATACTTATCACATAAGGACTTGTAATCATGGACGGAGAGAGTAGTAAGTAGTACTCCCTTAGTCCCCCATTTTTAGTCCACTTTGTATTGGACAAGAGTTTTAAGAAATATAAAGAAAAGTGAGTTGAAAAGTAAGTGAAAGTGAGTCTCATTTTTATATATTAATAATATAATAAAATGTGAGTGAAATGTGAGACACATTTATCATTTATGGTTAAAAAAAATAAAAGTGGATAATGAATGAGGGAAATGACAAAAGTGGATAAAAAATGAGGGATGAATGGAGTAATTTTAATTAAATAAATAAGATAATAAGATTTTCTTATTTATATATTTGTATATTAAATACACTGCAATCACATTCAAATTTTAATTAAAATATCTTTAAAGACACCACAATAACATAAAACAAACAATAAAGTCAATTCACTAGTTAGCCCATTAATTAAATGGGATGGGACCAATTAATTTAATGGCCAATTTAACTTTATTATTGAACCAATCATTTTATTAAATATTGGTTTTCTATTACTAATATCCAACGGCATTTAAAAATTAAAACTTTGAACTTATTAATTATAAGTGTCATGTACTCATGTTCCATTCCAAAAGCCCATTTAAAATCCACAAATTAAATAAATAAAAGAGTAAAGTTCCATTTTGGTCCTTAACATATTGCGATTTTACGATTTTGGTCCATAACATTATCTTTTGAATTATTCGGTCCCTCACAAATTAAAATGGATCACATTTGGTCCGAATTTGACAGAATTGTTAAAATTTAACAGTCAAATACATTTTTGACCGGATTAAGTTAATAATTATGTTTTGTTATTGTCTAATCTAATTAACCCAAACCTAAAATTCAAATGAATCGACGCCTCACAATTCCTACACTCAATCGCGTCCATCGGAGGAGGCGCCGGAATTGCATCAGCGAGTGGTAAAACTCAACAACCTCCGAAACTCTCCTGACCTTCGCCAACGCCGCCTTCGATTTACCCCCCTTCGGAGGAGGAGGCGCAGCCACCTTAAATCTTGCCGGGGGCGGTGGCGGAGGAGGAGGCATCGCGGTACCCCTCCCCCCCCCCCTTCAGAGGTGGTGGCGGAGGAGGAGGCGCAGCCACCTTAGATTTCGCCGGAGGCGGTGGCGGAGGCGGAATGTTGGAAATCTCCGCCAATGCGCGGTCAGTTGAATCAGAAAGAGAGGCGGATGAAGACTGAGACGACGACGGCAGCAACGGCGGCTTCGAACCCGCGGCGCGCGGGATCGAATCGCGATCAACGCTTCAGAAGTTTCGGAAATCTCCTCGGAATCAAAGCGGAAACTCCGAGGCCGCTCGGCGTTCTCTGCCGCGCCTCCAAGGTCGTCCTTCTTCACGCTCGCGACGGAATCGCAGAAAATCGAGGCAATGTTACTCTGCGAGACGCATTTTCGCAAAACCTTAGCCATGAAATGTGATTTGTGGTAGTTATTGGTGATATCGGCGAGCTTCAGCGGAGAAGACGATGAAGAAGACGGCGGCGACCGCCGTTCATTTGATATAATTTTAGGTTTGGGTTAATTAGATATTAGACATTAATAAAATATAATTATTAACTTAATCCGGTCAAAATGTAATTAAAATTCGTTGACTGTTAAATTTTAACAGTTCCGTCAAATTCGGACCAAATATGACCCATTTTAATTTGTGAGGGACCGAATAATTCAAAAGATAATGTTTTGGACCAAAATCATAAAATTGCGATATGTTAAGGACTAAAATGGGACTTTAGTCTAAATAAAACCCTAAGTCTACACTTTGTGCGCCGCTGCCCTTGTTCTTCTTCCCCATGTCATCTCTTCTCATTTTCAAAATAAAACAAAATAATAAGTTTCAATGCAATTCCAGAAAAGTTTTGCCTGTAACTTAATTCTCAGAATAATAAGGAGTAATTGATTTTCTTAACTTGAGAAATGTGAATTTGGGTGTGTGATTGCACATGTATAATTGAGGTACATGTTTCAATAAAGATATGCAGTAGTCAAATCACAAGTAACACCGTATTTGTTTGCCCAATATTCCTAACTGCCTTTCCCTTTGTTTCCCAACAAAGAAAACGGATTACTTGGATATTTGAACGGGTAGGTCATAGGTGGTCCATTTCCTACAGCCTTACTTACTGACACAGATTGGACACTTCTAATTGGATGATGGCCCAATACTGCTTTACTCGGCCCCATCAAGCCCACCATGCTACCCCCGATTTACATCCCAAACCTATCATAAATTTGATTTTTTAATTTCAAACCTCATTCATTTATAATGCCACTTGGCTCTTTTAATTCAACAAAAATATTTTCTATTAATTTCCATACACCTTCAACAGTATTTTCAATAAGTTGTTTCATTATTGTACTCTAACAAATCAATAAGTGCAATTAATAGTTTCGACTGAGAAATACAAACTTTGTTCAAATGAAAAAAGAAAAGGAAGTTTAACTGTTAAACGGGCCCGATACACAGCCCAAGCAAACTATACTATTCAAAAATCCAGCATCAAGAAGCAACGTCCAAACACATTCGATTATTCGAATTCGATATCCAACTAGTACAACTTCGTTAGACATTATATAGTATGTTAGTCATATAAACAAGTAATATTTTTAATATTGGTATAAGTTTATATTTTATAAATATAAAATCATTAATTCCATTTACATAGGTTAATTCCAATCCGACTAGCTCACACTCAACTAATTTGCAACTTAAGTAGGATTGACTTGAAATCACTTGAAACGGCCCGATTAACATACATTAATATTCAATTTATTGATTCTAGATTTCTAATGATACCTAATTACAATAAAATAACATTGTGTAGTGATTCTAGTACTAACATCTAATTTTAACTAAAATAATATGAAACAAAATTGACCCATTAGGAAAAAAAATTATTGACTTAATGTGAGACAAACCCCATGATTTTGCATCTGTGCACATCATAACTTTGACAATTTTCTCAATCGTCCCATTACAAAAAAAATTGTTATGCTAAGTTTCTAATTTATCGACTTAGTGTGTACAAATGTAAAAATTAAAGTAATAATTGACTAAATATATTAAATGACGTCGATTAAATAGCCGAATGTTTTGTTCATGTGATATTTTTCGTTTGCCAAAAGCATACATAATTTTCCCAAATCATAGACTATGGGACATTGAGAAAAATGTCAAAGTTATAATATAATTGGACATATTTAAAAGTTGCGAGATAGACCAAAAATTAATCAAAACTTCATGGGTTCTTTTTCCCACTTATTCTAATATTTAAACTGTAATTCTTGACTCTTTTGTTTTAGTTCTCTAACGTTCTCTCTCACTATGCATGATAGTAACCATTAATATTATGGACATGTTAGTTAGACTGTAATTAAGGTCGTAGTATGCAACCATTAATGCTGTTGAAATTAGCACTTTAAATACAAGTTGAAACTTACAACTGGTCAAGATGTTTTTCGACATCATCATATTCCATTTTATGTTGCATTTAGGTTTCTACATGTCAAGGAATACTTTTGATGCAACATTAACAAGTATGGTGACCATTTAAAAATGAGTCAAAATATAATTAGTGATTTATTAGATATTTTGTTGTAAATTAAATGAGATAGAGGACAGTTGACTGGGGGATTACATAACTTAAATTTAGAAACAAACGTTACGAATTAGTAGGGACAAGCTGAAAATGAGAGCTACCAAATTAATGACATTTAGAAATGGGGTTTCAGAGTTTGAAAATAAATGCTAGAATCGATAGAAGGATACCAAAGTCATTGGTTTATTAAACACCTTCACCTTTAGTAATAATTAATGCTATTTCTGTCTTAAAAAATAGATAAATTAAAAATGATACGGATTTTAATGTGCATTTAATGTGCAATTGGTAAAGTAAAAGAGAGAAAAAAAAAATTGTGAAAGTAGGATTATGTATCCACATTTAAAATGATGGGTTAATATTTATTTAAAATTTTCCATATTTAGAATTGGACTAATTTTGGTACACGATAAAAATGGTCAAATTAGTCTATTTTTTTTTAAGGAAGGATGTAGTATAAATACTATAGTCTATAATTATGTACTAATTCAATAACTTGTTAGTACGTTTTATTGTGCACCATATAAAACCCCTTTCAATTTTCATCATCATACACAAGTCTCAGAATCGGTTACTAAATTCCTAGATTCTTAATTCAATTACCCTTTTTTGATCTTAAAAAGCACAGAGAGAGACTAAAAACAGATTGAATCATTGAAAATGAGTGAGGTAACCAAAATAATCAACATATTCTTCGTTTTCGCGATTGATTTTTTTTATTAATTTGAATATTTGTTTTTGAAGAAGAACAAAAAGAGCAATGGCGAGCAGCATAAGGAGGAGGATGGAAGCGAGAGCAAGAAGAAAGAGAGCGGAGGAAACGCCACCGTCGTGCTCAAGATCGACCTGCATTGCCAAGGCTGCACTTCCAAGATTTTGAAGTGCATTCACACTTTCGAAGGTCAATTTGTAACTGAATTTTCTTGTCTTACTAATACTAATTTTTTTGTTTTATTGAATAAGTTGTTGTGTGAATAGGTGTGGAGACGGCTGATATCGGCAACGGACAGATCACTGTCGTAGGGAAGATGGATCCGGCTAAGCTCCGGGAAAGGGTGGAGAAGAAGACTCTCAAGAAGGTTGAAGTGGTTATGCCGACCAAAAAAGGGGACGACAAAGACAAAGACAAAGCCAAAGCCAAGAATGTGGAGAAGAAGAAGGAAGATAATGCCGAGAAGAAGAAGGATCCGCCACAAGAAAAAAACACCGCCAATAAATCCGATGAGAAGAAGTCCAAGGACAAAGAGGTACGTTAGTTGTTGATCAAAGTCCGACTAGAAAAAGTTATGGTATAATTGACCATATTTAAAAGTTTCGGTATGAACCAGAATTTGATCAAATTTGTGGTTTTTCCGACAATTGGCAGCCTTCTGTAACAACGGCGCAGTTGAAGGTGCACTTACACTGCGAGGGCTGCATCCAGAAAATCCAAAAAATCATAGTGAAGACCAAAGGTGAGACTTCCAACTATCTCTTAAATAAAAAATCGAATTGATAATGTTTGTGAGTTGACTTCCACTGTGACGCGGCCTTTAAATTTATACTCTCATTTACTGTTGGTGATGTGTGCATTGGAGTTTAACAGGTTACAAAGACATGAAGATCGACAAGCAGAAGGAGATTGTGACGGTCACGGGAGTAGTAGACATGAAGGCGTTAGCCGAGGCACTGAAGAAGAATTTGAAGAGGGATGTGCAACTCGTGCCGGCCAAGAAGGAGGCCGTGAAGAAGGAGAATCCCGGGGGCGAGAAAACGAATAAGGGAAAGAGCGGAGGTGGAGATGGCGGGGGGAACAACAAAATGCAGGTCCAAGTTTTGAACCAATATCCGTACCCGTATACGTACCCGATAGTATACGAGTCGGGTCAGTTCAACTACAGCCCCTATGCCTACGGACCAAGCCATGCCCCACAGCTTTTTAGCGATGAGAATCCTAATGCATGTAGTCTTATGTGAATTAGTGGGATTCCATTGCATAATTATATTTTTTAACTTTGACTAAATAATTCAATTTCCAATATCATATTGGTGACTTACAATGCTGAAAACTTATGTCTATATCTAACATGTGTCAATTCTCAAAGAAGAAAATTTTCCTACCTCATTTTACATAAACCTCCTGTCATTAATGTGTTGCTGAAACTGAATTGGGTAACAGATTTGATAAAGTTTGAAAGATCAGATTTAAAATTCATATTTTGATTAGATTTAAAATTCATATTTTGCAAAGATTATGATAAGTTTGAGAAAGGATAGAAAATATAATTAATCCTTAGTACTAGTATTTTGCATTGAAAACGGTTAGTGGCACTTCTGTGTTTCAATCAATTGATCATTTTTAATCCAAATATTAAACACCTAGATTAGATTAGTATATAAAAGTGTCCACCTAGATTACTGGTTTATTGACTCGTGTACTATACTGTTAGTTTTGGGTAGATTGGTTGCTATAGAGCTTTGTATCAAGTTTGACCACTATTATCATAGATTCATATCTAATCATAATCATATTCTTGATGTTGAATTAAACTTATAAACCTTAGACATGAAGTGTTAGTAGTGCACTACTACACTAAGGATAGAACCTAATTAATCAGCAAATATGATCTTGGGCATGAGCATAAAATCAATTTATATATAACAAATGTAGCACACAATAGATAACAAAATGTAGATTGAAGAATAAAAAAAAAAGGTGAAAAGGGTTTAGGCAGTTTGATTATGAGAATCAGCCATAGACAAGCAGTATTTGGCAATCTCCCTAAACTTGGGGACACTCCTGAGATCAAGCTTGGTACCATCTTTCAAGGTGATGATGACGTCACCCCACTCCCCAATAAACCTGGGGACGACCTGCACATCCTTGACAACCTCGTAGGAGAAGTCGCTCCTGTCCTGGCCGGTCAGCCCGGAAATGACGGTGACCCTGACGTCGGTGAACCTGTAGCGGAGGAAGAAGGCCCGGAACACGGCGGCCAGGCTCAGCGGCAGCCACACCAGAGTGAACCCCAGGACCAGGTTGGCCACCAGGTCGCCGTAGTGGGCCCCGCCATCGAAGAATATGCTCTCTTCCTTCTTTTGGGGGGTTGCCGCCGCAGTCGCTTCAGAGGACACGTGGAGCTTCGTGAGGGGGCGACGGAATGCTGTTAAGGAGATGTGTGGTTTGGGGGATGTATTATTGATGGTGGTTGAGAGGGGAACGGAGGAGGCGGAGGCGGAGGCGAAGGCGAAGGCGGCGGCCATGGCCTTGTCTTGTTATCCCTTGTGGATATTGGATATATCATATATGGGGAGAGTTGAAGATGCGTTTTGCGGATGTCTCATTTTTCAGTGGCTCTCACTTGCTCACGTGCCTCATTTTCGGCTTCTCTTTTTTTTCATTTTTTTTTTCTTATTTCTAACAACAACTCAAAACATTAAATGCCTAATTGAAAAAACATATGGTCAATTTTACAACTTTAAAAAATACATGATTATATCATAATTTTATTCTCCATACTTTTTAAATTATCCTAGTAATTCGGAATTCACCAAAATTGAGTCTGTTGTGGAAGCTGAAATATATTCACTACTTAACTTCGTGACTTTTGCCACTGACATGTAAATCTACATAAACTTTGTCAATTTTGGTTTTCACGCCATACACAAATTCCTTAAATCCAAATCAATGATATAATTGGAAAAATTATCTAAATTATACTCCCTCCATCCCATAAAATATGTCTCACTTCCATTTTAGTTTGTCCCACAAAAATGTTGCTTTTTTATTTTTAGAAAAAATTCTCTCACATTAATATAAATACTACTCCATATTTTTCTCTCCACTTAACACACAAAACAAAACCACCTAAAATCTCAAAAATTATACTCCACATAATATAATTATCTCTCACTGAAATAATTGGAAAAATTATCAAAATTATATATAATATAATTAGCTATTTTCAAAGATTGTGGAATTGATTCGACAGTCTTCCCAAAATAATTTTTTTATTAGTCTCTTAACATTAATTCCACCGAACTGCAGCCTAGCACAGATATTTGGGCTTGAACTGAGCTTTCCTTGATAGTTGGGCTTTCCTTGTCACACATATTTTATTGATAGTTGGGCTTTCCTTGCTACGCATATTTTTATTGATAAGTGGAGACTGCATTCATTGGCCCAATGCGATCCTTAACATCTTGATTCTTGATACATGCTCCTATTTAAACTTATATGGTATTGTAATTTTTTTAAGAGGGTGACAATGTGATAATAAATCCCAGAATATTTTCCAACAGTGCAGTACATGGAAATTCAGTGAGTAGATGATTCATTTTATAATTATTGAGATTCGTTGACCTTTTATAAATTATGCTGACCACATGCCTTACCTCAAGTTGGCTTATTAAAATAATAAATCTTGTCGCAATTTATCATTGTAAATTTCTTTCTTTAATAGCTAAATTGTTGCCACAACATGTATGAGCAGTTTTTTGGGATATATTTTTACCAAACACGTAAATCTACTTTTTTTCTTTATTAATGTTTTCACCTTTAATTCTTTATTGACTGTACGAATCTAGGGTAAATTTTGTGAAGATTTTTCTGCAAAACCGATGATGCAGATAAAGTTTACCTATTTATTTCTGGCATGGGATCAGAATGCATGTGGCCACTTAAAAGAGGTCTGTTTAAGTAAACAATACTGATTCGTTGTATATTTATATGAATAAATTATTTATATTATACTTCATGGGATGGCATCTTATCGATCTCTGAAACTGTCATACCATTAATTTTGTATTAGCTTGTGCACATGATCCCAGATTGATTCTCCTTTTCCATCTATACATTACTCATTATTTGCTGTCCACTTAAATTCATATAATGTAGTAGGAGTAATGCATAAGGTAAAAATAGGTTTCCTGATATAAATACAACATAAATAATGCATGACACCATGCAATTAGAAAATATTACTTATAATTAGTATGTAGTTTCTTGACATAAAAATTAAATTAAATCACATTTAATGAGCTATGTGTTCATGTGATGCAGTTATGCTCACATAACATAAAAACTGTCTAAATAAAATAAGGATTCAAACCTTATAACATCTTAAATCCTTAATCCTACCTAATAGTTAATATTAAAACACCACCACTCTCCATTCCCAAATAATAAAAAAAAAAACTCTTTCTATATTAATCCTATATTATTATTATAGTATTTCATTTGAAGTGTGAATATGGTGTCTAGTGTCTACTATATGAACAACATGAAATTTTAAAGAAAGTGTTTATTGGGTGGTGGTGTGGGTGATAGTAAAGATCACATGAATGCTTGCTAAAACAAAGGCAAAATGAAAAGAAGAGAAAGAGTAGAAAAAACTCAAAGCCAAATTGGAAAAAAAGTGGTGGTTACATATTACTAGTATTTTTATAAGATTCCATGCCCCACTTACTTGTCACTTGTCACCACAACCAAGAACCAACTCGCCCCTTCACCACAAATACAATCACCTCTTCTTGTTTTCTTCTACTAATCTTACATCTATTTGGCATCTTCCCCATCCCTCCCCTTGAAATGTGTGCTTCATTCTCTCTCTCTCTCTCAACATACAATTTCCAAAAATTTCAACTTCATTTGATCTATTTTCTCAATAATGATGGATTGCGATTATAGTGATAGCAACAGCATGATCAATGCTGCTACGAAATACAATGTATTATTGTTATTTTGGATGTTTGCTTCAACAAAAATCAATGTATCAACACTGTGGACTAATTTTGTGTGAAAAAATCTATCAGTATATAGTGTATAGAGTAATGTTTTACAAAGAGAAAAAAACCACATTCCTTCATTAAAATTACCTCCATCAACATTTTGGCCTCATCGAAAACACATCACTACTACTTTGTACACCAAATTAACCTAAACGTATCAAAACAAGAAATTTTAATATAGTTCATCATACTTGATGAAAATATTAAATTCAAATTCGAAATTTTAATTGAAATTTTGTTGGTCTAGCCAAGGCCAAAACCCTGCTTGATCATCCATCCCACAAAACATGTTGCAAAGGCTCTCTTCCTTGACACTTTGTTGGTCCAATTTCGGGCCCTGAATTTCGGGCTTGTGGAAGAGCTGCGCCACGCCATTGGGCCTGCCCATTGGCAACGCCACGGGCCTCGTCGCCATGGGGCTGTCGATGGCCGGAGCTCTAGAGATGTCGAGCTTTATTTCCGAGCTGTTTTCGCTTCTATTACTGCACGACCCTTCTGTTTCTTTGTTCAGATTTATGGATAAATCAGTTGTCTCCCTTGTTTTCAGCGCCATTATCTGCATAAATTATTTCAATTTAATTACTATGCTAAAAATAATGCTTTGTTGATGTGATAATTGTAATCAGTTTAACATAATTAGAAAGATGGGCTCAGAAATCATTGCAAACAGCATACTACTACTAAACAAGACAATAACTTATTTTTTAAAAATAAACTAAATTTCAGTTTTAATTATTTCAGATTAGTGACAAACTACATAGACCATAACCTAACAATTTACAACAACTAAAATCCAGATTTAAGGGCTTATGATCAATGGGGAAATTTAATTAAACATGAACAATAAAGCATGCATAATTTGATACAATAATTAAATAAGAGAAATAATAATTTAAACAAATTTACCTCAGCAAGAAGTTTATGGTTGTGGGCTTGAAGGGCATCATTTTCTGCCTTGACAGCATCAAACTGTCTCTTGAGAAGATCATAATCTTTCTCCAATTGCTTTGTTTTCCAACGGGCCCTTCTATTCTGAAACCATATGGCAATCTGTCTGGGCTGAAGCCCGAGGGCCCGGGCCAGCTGCATTTTCCTCTCGGGCTCAAGCTTGTTCCCCAGCTCGAAATTCTTCTCAAGAGTTTTCACTTGCTCCAAATTGAGTCTCCTCTTCTTCTCCCCAACCTGCGATCCGTCGTCGGATAATTCATCCTCGCCGTGATGGTTCATCTCTTCGCACGCGTCGAGGCCCGAGAAAGGCCCGTTTGATCTCTTCCCGAGCAATGAAGCCACACCTGCACCTTCCCAAACTAAGCCCTTAATTTTTATTGAAAAAAAAGGTGATTAAAGATATGTTTTTGTGGCCTTGTTTTCCAAAAGTGGAAATGGGTTTTTCAAGATTCATCGATATGGTCAAAAAGTTGTCGTCTTTTTTTACTTTTGTGATTTTTCTTGAAAAAAACACCAGAAAATAATGATAGCAATGATGAATAGGGATAGAAGAAGTTACCATGATATTGATCTTGGGGGGTGGAGGAAGGGATCAAGGGAGGTAGAGATGTAGAGGGATGTGTGTGATCATGATCTTGATGGGGAGTTTGCAGCATGAAATTGGGGTGGAAGAAGGCCATTTCAGTACTGCAAGTCATCAGAAAACTATAATACTACTGTTGCAGCAGCACATTCAGTGTGTGTGATATCATTTTTTTTTTTCTTTTGGAGAAAGAGATGTGTGTGTGAAAAGAGGGCTAAAAATATAATGTGTTTTGGTCTATATATTTGGCAATGGAGCTGGCTGGAAAAGAAAAATAAAAAGAAAAAGAAAAATTATGTGGTGAGATGCATTCATTGCTATAGCTTATATACCTTATCAAGAAAAAGGTAGAATTGTTTGTGTGTGTAGTTAGGGATGACTCCTTTTCAATTGTGTATTTTATTGAATATTTTACTTTTGCTACAAGTTAAAGATTAATTTACGTATGGTAATATATTTATATGTAGTTCAAATAATAAGTTTGATATAGTATGGGGGTGAAGTGGAATGCATATTTTTCTAGATTGACAGTTGTCATCGAAGTTGCAGACAGACTTTTTTGCGTAGGTTTGATTCTTTTCACTCATTGGGATATAAAAGTAGAAGTGGGTGACTTCAAAGAAAAAAAGAAAAAGAAAAGGACAGAGAAATTGAAATTGAAATATGCATATGGCTCCATATCATTCCAGATCCTGGATATATGGATGAGTTAATTTATTATATTTAATGCTGTCCGCGCAAGTTAATTGTGTGCATAATTGCGGGTAAATATACAAACTCATGCAAATTGTTTTATTTTTGTTTCTTAGTAAAAAAAAGTCTAGTAGTAGAAGTTTACAAAAGGTTTCAATTATGTTTCATTTTAGTATATTTATGTTATTTTAACTTTTTGTCTAGGTGGAATACAAAATGTTTCATCATTGTTTCATATTAGTACAAAAACTTAATTTGTCATTGTTTTATATTAGTACAATAAATTTCATCATTGTTTCATGTAAAGAGTTAACGACGTTCAAACATATATGGCATAATGTATTAAATTGAAAACGCGGATGAAACGTTTTGTTTGATTCATGTAAACTACAAACATTTTGTATCAATATGAAACTAAGTTAAAACACTTTGTATGAATTGTGCAATTATCCCGCATAATTGTGTTGTATTATCATGAGTAATTAGGGGGAACCAAGCGGACGTCCGCATGTGAGTGCCACCAGTAATGCTAAAACTCTACCAGAGATTATAATTAGGGTTTTAATTGCGTCTAAAATAGAAAATGACTGAAAGTTTCTTTATTTTATTATAATTATTCCTTAAGTTTTCAATAATTTATCTAGTGAGATAATTATTCCCTCAAACTTTCAGTAATATTCAATATTTAATCGTTTAATCTTTCTATTTGTATCATGATTTTTAATTGCATCAATAGTTCAAATCGTTTCTGAAGATCATGAGAGTAAAACAAGTGAAGTAAAGCACAAAACTACTCACATATATATATACATGGACAAATCCATAAATAGTATTCCAGCAACTTTTTATGAAAGACTACTGTTTTAGATTGGGTTAAGGAAATACTCCACCTTTTTCTAAAGGCTTCCAAGCCATTTATTTAAATACTCCTAATTCGTTTTTAATAAAATCTTTAATTATTCAAACTGTTGAAAAGAGATGGGCATGAAATTATGAAGGAAGACTAATTAAGATAGTAAAAACAGAAAAAGTTACTACTAGCTCCTTATATTTTGAGATTTTATATCTAGGAGTATTAAAAATATTTGTGTATAGGGAGTAGGGTAAATTGGAATTGAAATGAAAATGAAGAAATAGAAAAATGGATGAGAGAGATGGGAAGGGGGCAGAGTTTGCTACCTAACCTACCAACATATATCGTGCGCCTTCTCTCCCATCCCTTTATCTCTTCTCTGCAACACAAAACAATCACCATTCCAATTTTCCAAATCAAAATCACCCCTCATTTTATATCTATACTATGCTCCAAATATACATCTATTTCATTTCATTTCATCAATTTTTTTATAATTTTTTAAATTGATATGGATAGCATTTAGACCATGCATGTCGTGTTCAATATGATCCCTTTCGTTGCCCTACAAACCTGTTGTTGCCTTCCCCTTTCAATCTTTTTTTTAATTAGTGCCACGTCTCCCTCCCTCTCCATCAATCACACACACACTTTTTTTTCCACTCTATTCATTTATCAACTGTATCTACTTTTCATGTCTATTAAATTTTTTTTACATAACATATGATTGGAACTTGGTAGACAATCATATGTGTATTACTTTATTGCATCTTAATTTGCATGTCCTAATTTACTTGCCCTCTCTCTCTATATATATATACATATTGCATGATGATAGAGTGCGTCTAAATCTTGGATATATATAGTATGCATGCATGCCTTGGTTATTTTTCACGAAATCAATATTTATAATACCATCGTTCAAAAATTCACTCTTTTGTTTTTAGTAAATCGAATATCGGTTGGGCAATCAAAATCACATACTAATCAAACATGTCGTCTTTAACTCTTTATGGTGTTGATTATATTTATAATAATGTATTAATGTGGATATATTTTAGGCAAGTCCAAATATCGCGCAAGTAAATAAAAATGGTTATCAAACTCCAACATTACGAATTCAAATCTTTAGTCAAAAAAGTTTGTTTCATTGTTTCAAACAAATTGAAAAAAAAATACAGTGACAGAATTTGAATTGGACTCTTTTATCTCCACCCTAGACAATCGGACAAGAAATGTGTTTTGGAGTTTGGATTATAAATACTTAACTGTCCCTTTTTAAGAAATGAGAAATCCTGGCTGGAATTCCTTCCATGATTAAACAATAACATTAAAATTCCTATTTTTCAGGATACTTCGAAAAGATTTGTTATAATTTCCTAAAATAGAAGTATCATCCGTTTTTTATTATTGGGAACTCTCCAGGCAACATATATAAAACTATAAAATAATTATGACGGAAATTATAAAATGACTTGTATGATACAAAGAATGTTATCATAATTCAAATTAACAATATCCAAAAATTTAATAACCGGACATGTAGTACAACACATAAAGTGGACTCGAGAATATTACTGCATTAATTGAATAGTTGTTCATTTTACAAATAAACATAGTGTATGTGTGTGAAACTACAATAAAACCTTATAAATTGATGAAATATTTTTGTAATTGAATTAAAAAATATTCGCTAAAATGGACCCACTTTTGCTACGAAGAAGGCAAAGACAAAGTCGAATGGCTGTATCACATGTCTATATTAGTTGGAAGCACCATGGGGCTTCCCATTGGGTCCCACCTCTTCTCCTATCACTTCATCTCCATCTCCATGTATATTATTGATTCGTCTCCGGTTTAAATCTTATTAATACAAGTTACCTAAATATTAGTACCAAAGTAATACTCCCGACGTCCCTGAAAAATATATATGAATACTTGAGTTGACACGAGTTTTAATGCATAACTGGTAAAGTTAGAAAAATAGATAGAGAAAGTTTTTAAAGAATTGTTAGTAGATAATGGATATCAACTCATTAGAGATAAAATAGTTTTCAAAATTAGAATATTCAAAATAAGCGTCTGACTTTTAATACTACCATTCACTGTTAATATAAGTGTCTGACTTTTATTCTTCATTATCATAATTTTCAGTCATTCTCAGCAATATATCAACATACTATTAGTATTTTATATTTATGTGGAATATTGGTTGAGCATAAAATCAAAGAAGATTACATATTTAATTACGCCAATAGGGATAGGATCTTAAAATCCACATGCCTGAATCGCTCTTGTGAATTCTGATATAAGAATTATCAAAGCCCATGTGCCCTTCTTTTCTTGAAATCACTGTTTTCTTTTCTCCTTTTTAATTGAAAATGATTAGTCAACTACTAACATCCTCTAAAATACTAGTACTATGATAATAATCACATACACTATTATACTTGTTGGTTGTGGTAGGACAATTTGAAGCATGTTGATAAATGTAGTTAACCCAGTTCTGATTAATCTTATAGTTAGAAATCATATCTTGATGTTTAATTCTTTGTGGGGCGATGAGTGACAGCTTGCCGACTGATGATCGACGTGCGTTTGTTTCTGAATCTCTGACACCAAAAAATGGATTGGCCCACATTAAACACTATTTTTAGGGGGAAAAAACAAAATCAAAAAAAAAATTAAAAAATTTCAAAAGATCCAATCCAATCCAATCTGTGTTTATTTTCTCGATCGAATTACTGCAGACAGGATCTATTGATCAATGGTTAAGAGTCAATTATATCCACACGCAAAAAATAGTAAAAAGAAAAAGAAAAGAAAAATGGTGATGAACATTGAGTGCAAGCAAGAAAACCAAGAATTGACAGATATCTGCCTCAACTGGGGAATGTGAAGGAGACGAGAGATTCTCAAGGTACAGAAACAGAGGTATAAATATGCATTCAGTAAAAAACAGAAAGATGCTCAATAATGCAGCAGCCTGAAATAGTAAACTGTCTAATGTGGAAATTGTGTCTATTCATGGTTTACCTGAATACGACGATGATTCGACCAGAAACTGTTATCCAGTTTCCTGTTCAAGCAGCAATTACAACGATGGATATCAAGAGTGTCTCTCTGTATTATTCCCCAGAAGAGAACTTAGTAGGCATCTGTAGGTATCAATCACAGTTTCAGTTCGTTATGTGTTACAATTTTCATACATGAAAAGGGAGGATTCTGAAAGGACTTGTCACTAAGTTGTGTTACCAGATACTATGAATTTCATTTGCAACTGTTATTATATCCCCAATGATTATGTTGACAGATTTCACATATAAGAACTACAGTAGCACGTTATCTATATCCCATCTACGCTTTTTACTACATCCGGAAATAGACCTATAGTATACTATACTTACTGTATAATCCCCTTGCTAGGGGAAAAATTGAATGAATGTGTGGAATCTCATCTCTCTCTCAGAAATAATATGTGCATTCTTGGCCTCACGGTGTGTGTGTGTGTGATCGTGTACAAGTTCCCTGTCCTAGCGTGGAACTATTGGCGAGTTGAATTGAATCGTCTGGGAAAATTGATCAACCAAAATGGAAACCAGTAGATTTAAAGTTACTAGAAAGATTTGGAAGCTTGCGAACTGCGATAACACCAGCTGCCAGGGCGCTGACTGATGCTAAGACGAATGCTGGTATGTTACCACCACCAAATAAAGCATCCCATGGACCGGCACCAAGGGATATGATCATCTAAAAACAAAAAGAAGCTCATCAAGCTTGACCATATTTGGTGAAGAAAACAGGCAGTCACTGGAGATAATTTAATTGCAGCACAATTAGGTTATCAAAATGGTCGGGCTGTGATTGGCATTCAAGTTAGGCAAGGGAGTTATGGACAAGTATGCTGTAACTACCTGAGGTATCACAATTGCAAGATTTAGAACTCCAATCGCCAGTCCTGGAACAAAAGGTACAGCAATTGAAATCAAACAAGCAGTTCCTCAATTATCAGAGATAAGAAATGTAAATGGTGTAAATACCTTGTCCACCTCCTGAATCAGCAGTCAATTCCGCAGTGACAGAAAAGGGTACACTATAAGTGATCTAAAACAAAAGTTAAAAACATCAATAGGAAACTGGTGGTGCTATCATGCCTTTTGAAATGGAGATGAGCAATTTAGAATCCATTCTATCTTCTCTAGCAAAAAAACGATTAAAAGTTGTGGCTAAGTATAGCATCTGAATACTTACAGCAAGAGGAATACCAAGAATTGCAAAAATCACCAAAGATGCAACCTTAGTAGTTTCATTGGCACCAATAACATGCTGAACCCCATCAGAATATTGTCTCAGAGATACCAAGCTAATAAGTGCAGTGCCAGCCATGCACACAAACACAATAATGTTGCTACCAGCCCAGACTAGTCTAGCTCCAAGCCACTGACACATTGGATCGATAAAGAAAGAGCAGATACCCAGAACAACCTGTGCATGCAAAAGAAAAGAGAAAACAACTAAATACAGACCCCAACACAATATGCATGAACTGGCCAGATATTAAGTATACAATTCTTGCTGCTAGGATCTATACAAAGGCCTAAAAATGGTATACTGATGCTTGATTTGAGTTCTTACAGAATTCAATAGCAAACCAAATGCACCTTCTCTGACACCTTGATTATAAGCTTGAACTTCATTAGGCTCTCCTTTTGGATCACCGTGGAAAACTTCTCTCCCCATCCAATCAGTGTCAAAGAGAAAAAAGGGAAACCAAGACAACTATCGGAACAGGAACATGGTGAAAATTAGAATTGACATTAAACAAGGCAACTTTAAAGCACTGGAAAGAACGCATACCCAAGTCAAAGCCATGACAACCAGCACTGAGTGCATTGCTGGAGGCAAATGACGTAAGCTGGTGAGTAGATTCACCAAAACTGCCCCAGGACTGTCACTAAAAGTATCCTCGATGCTATTTTGATCCTTCTGTTCTCCAGCATCGCCCGCTGTGTAATGACTCTCAGACTTATTTTCTAATGTATGGTGACTGGATGCTGAATCAATTTTTGATTTCGAAAGGTCAGATCCATTTATTTGATGATCATCCAAGAGAGGAGCAGAATCTGATAAACGGTGCTGTGTATGCGTCAGTGGTACTTCTTTTGCAAAGAAGAGGGTCACAAGCGTACAAAGAGAAAGGAAGACCTGCAGAAAGTTCAACTTTAGATATGCAAAAAGCGTAAGAAAAAATAACTGCATTTACGGCGCATAGGCATGTTAGAATTCATTCAGTCACTTCACATAAAGTGGGTAAAGTAACAAAGCTCATACAAAGAATAATTCTAACCAAAAATCAGACTGAATAGTACCGACGCATGGTCTTGTATATAACAAAAAAATAAGAAGAAAAGCATAATGTAAAGTTATATCATGCTGTAATTTCAAATGTGATGTAAATCAAAGAATTTAAATTTCAATTCATAAACTGATAGAGGGATTTCCAAAATGAGAAATGCGCAAAAAGTTCTCATTTATTTCTCAACTAAATGTCAGATATTGATCAAATAGCCAATGATTCAAAGGACAAGTCGAAAGAAATGAAAAATTTTCAGGGGTCATCACAATTCAATTCAATTCAATTCACAACATCGCAAGGAAATACTGTACTCCTAATCCCTTAACTACTCACCACTGCAACCAAAAATGCTGCTTTGAGATTCCCACAAGGTTCACAACAAGCTCTGCTTGTCAAGAATGGAAACCATCTGCTCACAAACACAAGATTATATGCAATCAGTAAAAGACCAGTTCATAAATTAAGGGCTTGAGTGATGGAAGCATATTTGCAATATAGATCAGCTCTGAGTGTACCATCTCATAATTGTAAGGCAAATCCTGGCTAATAAATAGCATCAAAAAGCATAACAAACACTTTTATGAAACATCACCTGTGCCAGTTTCCGCTAGAACCAGCAGAGAACCCTAGAATGTTTCCAACAGCCATCCAGGAGCAAAATATGGCATTTGCCGAATTTCTCTGATCTGGACCTGCAAAAGGAAGAAGATATATCAAGGTTAGATAAGCAGAGAGAACATGTCTTTCTTCAGAACAGATCTACATCGGTGGACCTTGTGGGGTGAGAATTCATAAGAAAATGAAATGTAGTCAAAGAATGTTTCATATTGGCCTGTTGTTGCGAATTGGTAGCTTCATGTGCTTCACTATTCAATGAGATTATTAAGGTTCTTTATACTTGGGACTCGAAGTTGATCCAAACATGGTGCACACTACCAAGGAGGACCAGAAAAGAAGAAGCTATATCCAATAAAGTGGCAGTGAGAAGAATAATAATTTAATGGGAACAAAAGAAGATAAAAAAGAAGGAAGTTTGCAGTTGTACTGTTGTAGTAACTAATTCTTCAAATGCTGATATTCGTAGTCGAGAAAATGATCAACGAATTTGAAGTTACAGTGCATACTATGAGATAATTACCATATAGTGCATAGCACCGAAAGATGTAATCTGTAACCACCCTCAAACATATTACGTCAAGTGTTAACTGGGGTGATATGTTGTCAAACTTATTATAGGCCCAATTTATCCAATTAACATTTGGTAAAATTAAAAACAAACCTCCTTTTTCTATTAATAGCATCCGAGCACAGAGAGACAATTACCTGATAAATCAGCTAGGAGAGCTCGAGCAGGACCCTGCATACAATAAAAACAATTATTTTGGGGTTTATTGGCTAAAAAAGGGTAGTAGGAAACCCCTCCTATCCAATATATTCAAACCATCACCTGCACAGTGTTGTTTGCAAGGTCTAGCATCCAAAATCCAATCACAAAGATGAAAGCTGCCCTGGTACGAGTACCTTCAAACGTGCTGCATTTTTCATGAGCAGTTTATTCTCATTTTCTTTGGACATGAGATAAAGAGAAAATAGAAAGCTAGTATGAGAACTCAAAAACCTGCAATGCTCCTTTGTATCCCCCAATATGTAACCAATGTCTGCGGAATACCCGATTATTACGACCTAACATTAGGCAAGGTAGTTAGCAGTATGATAAATAGCCTCAACGTAATAATGGGATTCACAAGATACTTACAGCAACAGAGATCATCAGTGACCCAACTAAAATAAATGGTCTCCGTCTGCCATACTTGGAAGTGCATTTGTCGCTCCATATTCCAACACATGGTTGAACCTGTCCAAGAAAACTGCAGCTCAATTTTCTAACAGAAGATTAAATATAGCACATGATATCATTACACTACACTATTTATCAAAATTATTGATGGAAACAAGCTACAGCACTCAACTAGTCAGATGTATGCAGACAAGTTGAAATAGTGCATGTGTACAAGGACTTTCTTCAGTTTGTGAAGTGCTATTGTGCTTTTGTGGCTGGTAAATTTGCATCAGTAAGTAAATCATCTAAAATCCTTGATTGTATCAAGTCATTTACGCTTAGCTCTTGCCACCTTTATCAACAAAACCTTGAATTGAGGTTGTTATAGAAACAGGTTACTCAAAGTTTCAGTCCAGAATAAGCTATGGTAACAGCACATCCCATGTATCATTATGCTCCGTAGTTATGATTAGAATTAGCACAAGTAAATCACCATCACTTAATCTTGAACAAGTATAAAACATTAAACAACACTATTGCAAAGTAGTACCTACTTTTTCAAATGCACACTAAGGGTACAGCAGGACAGGGAGAAGGTCTGAAGTTGTATCTCTTTCTCTACATATGTCGAATCACCACAGCAGAATAACGATCTCATCTAATAAGCGTAAAATCGAAGTTTGGAGGACATATATACATCTTATATCGCCAGAGTGAGCAGTTCAATAACGCCTAAGCTCAACATTCTCTTCACTAATTCTAAAAATATTTCAGGATTTATCATATCATGATGCATCTACTCAGTCGATAAATCATTAAGTATATATTCGAGAATAATAAAAATTAAAGTAAATATGCAATTACCTGAACATAAGGAGTGAGGAGAGAAAGCTGAAGTGCCCAACCAAACTGTACACCTGCGGCGACCGTACAGCTGAGGATCAGCGTCAATAAGCTGCAAGTATTCGGCGGCGGAATATGGTGATCAGTATCCTGCCGCGAATCTCCGGCATCGGATGCTCCCGGCGGCGAAGATGAATTATGGATCTGCCGATGCTCCCACTCGTCGGCACCTACTAGTTCGACTTCCTGCTTCAAATTTCTGTACGGAACTCTGATCGAAGCCGCATCCATTATTTTGTGAAATTGTGTTTGAATCACATAAATGTGAGAATGATCCGATTGAATTTGAGGGTTCCGGAAATGCTGTGTACAGTATGACTTTGTAAGATTTGGGGGGAATATAAGCGCGTTGTGGATCAAGTATGTTAAATTTTGCGTGCGATTGTGGTTTGTGGGAGTTGAGATATGTTGCTCTGTTTCGCAAAAGCTTGCTGAAGATGGAGCAGTTTGAGGTTTCTGATCCGGAGCGGGTCTGGGTCTGGGTCTGGGTCTGGGTCTACCCAACTGACCTTATAAGGTTGATTACATTATTATAACAGAATTCTTTGGGAATTTTAATGTATAAATTATAGCACAATTCTTTGTGAATTTTTAACGCGTGAGTCTATAAATTGTACTGTGCATTATGTTAGTAATTGCTTTCGTCCCATTTATTGCGTAAAACTGTAAATTAATTAGAGTAAGCCTTCACAACGGGTGACCGTGACACGAACCCGTGTAACAGCCACGTGGCCTAGGATGGCGTAACGATGCAATAAAATGTACTCCTCCATAGTAGTAATGTTTCTTTTGAAAGCAAAGTTGCGAAATTGACTAGTATTAGTACTCCTACTGCTTAATCCTTCCGTCTCATTCAAGATATCACATTTCCCTTTGTGTTTGTCTCAATTAAGATGATCACTTCCCAATTTTAGAAATAACCTTCTCTACCCTCTTTTCTCATTAAAATATTCAACTATCTTTTTCTTTCTACTCTAAAATCCAGTGTCACTCAAGAATGTGGTCATTTTAAGTGAGACGGAGGGAGTATTAAATAGAGGTAATAACTATACTACTTTGCATATAGAGGTGGCTTTTTCTCCAAGGGAGACGTGAACTCACCGATAGATAGCCGGACACAGGGAAAGTTTGAGCTTTCACTACAAATAAATTTCTTCCACTAAACGCCTTGAAGATTTTGTGGTAAAATCCCGTATTTAGGGAAAAAAAATATGCCCCCAACATTATTTCTGCATTTTCAGGTGCATGTGTGTGGAGATGTATATCAGTTGTAACAAAAAGTTCCTATTTTTGCATTTTAACTTAGATGTAATATATGATGTCACAGGAGTTCCATAATACTCGACGATACATATAGATAACAAAGGAGACATACGAACAACAGGCTCCTATTTGTTGACACCATGAGCACCCATGTTGGCTGCGGCCTGAGAAGCTCTGCTCAGAGCGCCCGATACCCAAAGAGCTCCTCGGGAAAAGTAACTACTGTTAATGACAGCATTTGCAGCAGAAGCTGCAGTCCTTCCGGTTGCAGATATGGCCGTTCTTGTAGTATCTGTGATATGGTATGTTTGGTCCACGGATTTCGCTGCTTCAACCCCAGCAAATATCTTATCAGTTAGCCCCATTCTTTCACTCAGCTCAGCAACCTTGGCTACTGCTGTTGCTGATACCTGATGGGATTCGTCCAAGGCTTTTGCCTTGCTAAACGCATCTTTTCCCAGCACGTATCCTTTAGCCGCCATTGTTTTCACCACGTTTTGAGCTAGAGATACGGCTTCCCCAGCAGATGGAACAGCTCGGGGGGCTCGAGAGTCCTGTCTCTCAGACAAATTCAACGAGATTAGACACAAGAAGCCAAGATCAACTGATAGTATCAACTGGGTGTAGGGGAAATTACACTTGAACTGCTTTCTTCTTCAATTTTCCATGTAGAACGGTTCCACATATCATAGTCATCTTCGTAATGTCCCCATCGGGTTATGCAAACAGGTTGATCAACAATAGTAGCTCCCTATAAAAGAATCCAATTACATGAATGAGGAACTCGCATGAAAACACATAATTATGTAGCTGCACGAGCATCAACATTGACCGCAAAAAATATTAAAATATGTGACAATTGTAATAAATTCAATAACACATCGTTAAAGAAGACAAATCTATTGATAAGTTGTGCATAGGATTGAACAAAATATCGAGGTTTGGTTCGTTGACGTTAGACTGGTTTACAGTTTAACCATCCTAGCACAAAATGAAAAATCTAAAAATCAGCTTACACTGAGCAGGACAGCAGTTTCCAAAGCATGGGGGTTCTTGAACGTCACATAGGCCGTGGATGCATGCTCACCAGCTCTGTTTTTTTGTCAACCACAGAAAGCAAATCCCAAGAGATTTAGGGGCTATATATGCATAAATAATAGCACAAGATATACTTGTCCAAAATTTAATCATTAGTAGCTGATAACTTCTGGCAAGGGGGTAAAATCTAAATATAGAGAAAAGGTTTTTCTACTCTAATAATTACTGTGCAAAGATAATTGGCAATTGCATTTGGTGCCCAGGTAGAGAATATAGTTGGCTGAGTGTAATAATTTGTGTGAAAACTCCATTAGTTGTTTTGATGGTAAAACATAATACTGATAATCTCAAGAAATTGATACTCCAAGACAAAACTGCTCCCTCATCAGCAAATACACTTTTTCCTTTTAGATTGGTTAATTAGCTTTGTAACAATAGTACGATCGTATATTTTTTCAAACTACCAATCCTGAACGTCATCACACACATAGAAAGGATGTAACTCCAGGATGTTTAGACACACAACTACATGCACACAGACAGAGGAACTAAAGATATTTGATAAGTCTGTATGAAAGATTTAATTCCAAGGTTGATGTAGAGAATCATAATAGTGATTGGTACTATATGAGATTACCTGACAATTTCAACATGGTCAATTGCACCACAGAAAGAAAAAAAATCAAAGACATCCTTCTCAGTCGCTTTAGATGACAAACTTGTAACTTCTGCAGTATAATCAGTTGGGCTCATTTCTGAGACAAATGAGTGTCCCTAAAAAGAGTTAACTAATGGGTTAGAACATTCTCAATAGCATTAACCACTAACTACAACGTAGCAACCATTTCACATATAGACTTAAGGGGAGGTATAAGCATTTCAGTAGTTCTACAGTGAGATAGATATAGCTTCCTAATGCATAAAGCAATTAATATCTCGTGAAAGATAATGTGCTTATGCCAGAATACATAATATATTGACCAT
Source organism: Salvia hispanica (assembly GCF_023119035.1). Classification (NCBI taxonomy): domain Eukaryota; kingdom Viridiplantae; phylum Streptophyta; class Magnoliopsida; order Lamiales; family Lamiaceae; genus Salvia; species Salvia hispanica. The sequence goes on from NC_062966.1 coordinate 18,967,714, forward strand.
GGTGTTGTTTCCAGAAACAACTCATTCATAATAAAATTGCATGAGCTCAGCCTATGGAAAAATATCGTCAGTGGCGTTTTACATGCAATTATGTGTCTCAGTCAACATATTCCTGGCAAAAAATGATTGAGAAAATATAGATACTCCTACTTCACAGCTCGGTGATGCTTCATGTTAAACCAGCCCAACTCCAGGAAGTTGGCTATCATACCTGCCTCAACTGTATGATTTCTATAATAAAACGATTAAACGAGTAATAGAATGATAACCAAGGCATTGTTTACACAGCTTTCAACTAACTCATTCAGTCAATCACCTCCTGTACACGAAAGTTTCTCCATAAGTTGACGTATAGCCTGAACAATAACTTTATTTCTAAAGAAAAGATTACTCGAAGAGACAGTCCTATATGATCTTCTGGTCAAACAAATTTAAGCAATGTATTGCCATCACCATAATACACATTCGAATCAATCATGCAGAATTAGCAAAATATTTGACTAAATATCATGAGATGCTAAGAGCTTAAACTTATTAAATCTTCCAAAAAGGATAACAGTCAATCACACACATCTTAAACTTCCAGTACAATGCCGAATAAGAAAATTCCCAATTTCAACAGCAGCGGAGAAAATTAAGAGCAAAAACTGAACGATCAAATAACCAAGCATATTGTATTTAAAATGCAAGCAAATTAAGAACTCGAAATCAGAAAACAAAAAATTCCACCTATAAAAAGCCGAAAAATAAGCGGTGATTTGAAACTTGCACACAATAGAAACAAAGAGCTGAAGATCAAGAATCAACAAATTTCAATTTAAAATATAATATTCGAGCAATTTCGAAATAATTTTGCAACCTCACCTTTTTGCAGATTACCTAATTAGAGGAGAAGGTTGGGTGGATTGCAGATGATGATTCGTGAAGACAGAGACTGTGCACAGTGGAGCTTTGAGTGTTTAATTTTCAGCTTATTATATAAACGGGTCTCTAATCTTTTCGTTGGGGTCCCTGGACTTGTCATTATTTAGCATTTTAGACCGTCAAAAATCAAAGTAATCGTTTTCTATTCAATATGTGGCAACTAAAAAGAAACTACGTAAAGTTAAGTCCACCCACTTTTCTTTATAATTCATGAATTCTAAAGATTAAATTAACGCTTTTAAAAGTACTAGTTTAAACCCGAAAAAGGATCATCTACGTACAACATTTGCTACATTGTTCATCCACCATTATAAAAGTGAACAAATGGATCCTATGTAGAAAAAGAACCCTTCTTCCAACACAACCACTCCCATACTCATCCATCTTCTCTCTAATTCTTTTCTCATTTGTCTTCACCACCACCGCTCGCCTACCAGCGTTGCGTTGCATCAAGTCGCATCCACAATCGCCATTGTCCATCAGTCTCAATCTCATCTCAAAACTTCTCTCTCGGTTTTCTTCAAATTTATCACCACCGCCATCGTCTTCCATCGTTGCATTGCTTGCATCACTTTTATGGGACGAGCTAAAATGACAAAGAGTGGTCTATTTTCATTGGATGGAGGGAGTATATAAAAAAAACATGCAACTAGTTGATTGAATGTGATTTAAATCTAGCTCTGAAAGATGATGGTCAAGCCAGCAATAAAAAAAAATCAGAAGCACGTCATTTTTTCATGGTAATATATAAACTAAAGCTTGATAGCCATGCATGTTATTAATTAAGTTATTGGAGTACTGTTTTTCTTGTGTGAAATATTGTATTCGTATTAAAATGTAGATATACAAGCAATTAATATGTTTAAATATTAGTACTAGCATAGCATGAATATGAGACGTAGAATTATTAATTACTTACTCCACTATTAAATTAACAATATTGATATCATCAATATGATCAACCTCGTAAAGATCATTGAAAATGTTTCTAGCTGATCACCAAAAACAACAGTAATTATATAAGACTACCTATAAATAATATTTTGTTTTCTTATAATATGCAGCTTGTCTATTGCAGGGCCTTTTTTATTTTCTCATCGTAAGGCATTTTGCATGCATTTTTCCTTCCTACTTTTCGGCTTTGAGATTCCCTAAAGAAGACATTTGGCATTCTTTTAAGGGAGCATAAGACAAGCAGACCCAGATTGCAAGAAGTAGGTATATTCAACATCAACAAATTTTCTTACTCATCTCTATCATAATTCATATGTCGACACTGGTCTTTATATAGTTTTAGTGCACACCATTGCTGACTTACTAGGCAAATAAATCTTATATTAATGCTGATATAAGTAGTTTAATTATCATTTTGTAATCTAGCTAGCATTAAAAATATTATTCCTGGTCATAATTTTTTATGCACGTCCGTACGAGATAGGTGGAATAAATTACTAATATGTCACTATACATATGTTAGTACATTACTACAGCAGTAAAGTTCTTGAAAAGCATTAGGTATTACACATTAGCATCATTTGAAAAGCATATAAATAATGTAGCTCCTAGCCATCAATTTATCAATACCAAAATTTAATAAAACAAAGGCATATTAAGCCATAAGCTGGGAACTGGATAAGAGACCCTTTTTATAATCTCAACTTATATTTATATAAAAAGTAGGACTTGACAAAAAAGGGATCGAATTAATAAAGTAGTCTAAACGCAATAATAATATTTATATATATATAACTAATTAGGCATAGCACCCAAATAGCTATAGGAGATGGGAAAAGTTCTAAGTCGGCCTTACATAGTGACCAAACCCTAGACAGCAAAGGAGCAAAAGAAAAAGGCGTAATTAACATATTTATTAATTAATCATCACATTAACAAGCTCCTAATTATGGCTGCTTGAGCGCTATCGCTGTCCGTGGACTCGAGCAGCTCGGATAGTCGATCGCTGAGATCATCCACCTCTCTGTGCAAGCTCCTTATGTAGTTGCAAGTCTCCTGCAACACCTTCGAAGCAGAAACCTGCCCAAACCAATAATTAAACTAACTAATTAATTAGCCTAATTTTGTCAAGATTGTTTGTGTGTGTGTGGAGGTATGGGGAACATTGGAGTCCCACATAACTAATTGTGCAATAAATGAAGAAAATGTGGACCAAACTGCTTATCCCTAATGAATGAAAGCAAGGCCACAGAAATTTAAAAAAATAAAAAGTGAATGGAAGAAACAAGAGAAATAGAATATGATACTTCTGGGTTGAAATATTAAGGTTGTTACCTTGTCGGAGCGTCTGTTGCGGATCTCGGGGATGAGCTGCTGGAGTCGGGAGACGAGATCGACAATCTGTTCGTCACTGATTCGGGAGGCTCCCGACTGTCTGGAACGCGATCTCCTGCTCGACATTGTAGGTAGGATTGAATTGATCTAAGAAATTGATGATCAAATTTGGAGAGGTTTTTGTTTTCTTTTGTTTTAGTGGAACCCTAGCTAGGTATATATAGGTGAGTGAGTTAAATGAAGGTGGGAGGGAGGGATAAGAAATGGAAGAAAACACACAAGGAGTTGTGTTGGAGGTGATGAAGACAAGTGCATGGGAGAAAGCAGTGGGCTATGCCTCTTTTTAAATAGAGATCAATCTGAAGTTGGAAAATTTAAAACTCTCTCAAATCAATTACTACTACTACTACTACTCAATGTGTTGAGAGAGATAGAGAGAGAGAGAGAGGCCATACTGTCCTAGTCCATATGTTCCCCAAGGAGCCAAAATGGGGTTAAGGGTTAAGCCAAATTTTGCTTGTTTATCACAAGTTTGCGGGCCATTTTGTGTCAGTCTAAGCACGCAAGCCCATGTTATCTTATTATCTCTTCTCATTTTTATATTTAAGCGCAACAACTTACACTATTATTTATATCCTTGTCTACTCATACTACCAAATATACATACATATAGGACTTGTGATTTTTTGAAAAGGCGGTTCTATTGAGAACTCGGTTCTCTGATACTCTCTCCGTCTCTCTGTAGCTGAGTCGTATTCCATTTTTGGTTGTCCCACTGTAGCTGAGTCATTTCCTATTTTGGTAAAAAACACCAACTTTTCTTTTCTCTTACTTCATTCTCTTTTCATCCCTCTACCTTTTCCATTTCCTACTTTATTCTTCCTTCACTTAACTCACTTTAAACACAATTTCTTAACTCTCGTGCAAAAAAAACGTCTCTACTACATAGGGACGAAGAGAATACATTATATCAGTTCCTGATATTGAATATATTTATAAATTAGCAAACTGATTGAGTCATGACCTGATATTTATGAATCAGCTCCATTTTTAAAAAATACAAAACTATACTGGTCAAATTATAATCAAACGAAAGAAACATTTTTAATTAGAACAGAAACTCTTGATTTGAAACAAGACGCAAGATTCGATCTGCCTATATCTAGCTAGTAAAAGAAATTTTCACCAACATATATAGAGGAGTATTAAATTTGAAGTATATATTATATATCATAAGCTTCAAATTTGTTGAATGTTGACCACTAGGTATCATAATATCATTAGATTACATGCACATTGATCAAGATTTTTGGGTCAGATCAAACACGTGGTGTCTAGTAAACTCTGCTTTACATTTGACTCAATTACTCATACAACTAATTAATTACACATTACACTACACTTTTTAAGTAATTATATTCTCTAGCTTGAACTTTTAATGACGCTACCTTTATTAAATTGCATCAGTAAAGACAAAACAAAGTGTCGTCGTCGATGGGGTAACTGTAATAAGACAATTGAATTTATCTAAAATTTCAAAGTAATAGTGTGAGATTTACTTCACACGCAAAAAAAAAATGAAAACCCAATATTAATGTTTGTTAATCAAAAGATCCGACTTTTCAAATATTTTATGGGTTTTCTTTAACTTATGCAAGAACTTGGGTAATTAAAAGTGTTGGACATATTAAGAAACAAGATCTAAATTGATAATCAAGAATAAATAAAATATGTAGTTGAAGTGGTAGAATCTTGAGAGATGGGCACGTGAGGGGGATATGAAGCAGTATTTTCCGGCGAGATTCGTGCCCATGTTCTTGATTTTCTCAGACACCTTCGGAGTTTGAGCAGCAGAGTTTGCAACTCCTGTTTATGTTATTTGTATATAATAATATCGACCTCTTATTAATTTTTTATTTCAGGAAGTGCTTATTAATGTGCTTCCCAATATTAGTACTCTTTTACCACGTAGGTTCCTACGCGGCATATTAATGTTATTAATAATATAAATCCTGAATAAAAATTCTGAATTATATAAACCACAACGTAATTGTTAACCTTCAATGACAAACTAGTATGTATGAACTCATGAGAGTCCATGTATGTCTGCTAAAACTCCCTTCGGCCCCCATTAAATGTCTTATATTAGGCCGATGCAGGTTTTAAAAAATTGTTTCACTTTGTTAGTAAAATTAACAGGTGGGAAAAGTTAGTGCAATATAAATCCTACTTTTATATATTAGTTTTATAATAAAAATGTGAGTGAAAATGAGTTAGTAGAATGTAGGGTCCGCTAGCAAAAAATATAAAAGTGAAATGAGACATTTATTGGATACCGTGTAAATAAGAAAATATGAAATATTTAATGGGGATCGGATGAAGTATTTTTAGTGGTTTTAATATCTTGGCAATAATAAGTCCACCTGATAATGTTATAATTAATGTTTTGAACCCACTAATTTACCACATCGGGGATTTTAAATAGGATGCTTTGGAAAAAGGTAAAAGAAGTTTGATTTTGTCAAGTCATGTCCTCACTATATATAAATTTGTTTGATACAAATAGGGTTATAATTTTCTTTTGTTTGACCAATTCACCCTGACAAGATCTATCAAGGTTTATTTTCTTCTTCTTCTGCTTCAATATTGCTATATAATCCACACCGCCGAGGGGCCACATCAAATTTTGATGAGGAAAAGAAAAAAATACATTCACATACACGCACACAAAAATAATACTACTACTAATGTGTATATTGTAGGGTTAAGACTTAAGAGAGTATTAAACACAAGAAAACCTTTTTCGGTAATCATATATATGGCCCCATATGGAACGTGTATTTTGATGGGGTAATTATGGCATAATTAATAATCATAGCTATCCCACACACACAAAATATAATGTAATGTTTACCTTGATTGATTAGACTATATTTAACAGTACTACTTCATTGTCACGTGAAAGAGTATAATGGTATTGTTGAAAGCATATACTACTATATATGATGTCGGTGAACAATGGAGATTTTATTCTCTAATCTATACATCTACTTACGTTGCTGAATTTTAAGAAAATAGTGGCCACAAATGGATACAAAAATCTAAACATTTTATATATGATATAATTGAGTATAAGAAAAATTTATACACACTTATTTTCTTATGTAGAACGCCACAAAAATTATTTGCCAATCAGTTTAATTTCTTGGCGCTAAATGCATACAAACAACTGGCACAGTTGGTGGTTTTTGGCGTACTTATATTATAAGTAACAAGTAGTCTTAATTATTCAATATAATTGTAATTGTACAGAGAAAAACCATGCAATACAGTACGGCCACCATGCACATGATCTAGTTGCCCAAAGATACCTCTCAGCAAATCTCTTGTTAATATATTCAACTCACATCTAAGTACGGAAAGTTAGGCCAACTTGCACTCTTCACAAGGTATATAAGATTATTCCATATATAATTATAACTACTCCATCCCCAAAAAGTACGACACATATTTTAATGCATAATATATTGGAAAAGTAAGAGAGAGGTGGAAAGAAAAAGTTTTTAAAGTATTGTTAATGGAGAATGATCAGTCTCACCTCATTAGAGAGAAAGAAGTTTCTAAAATTAGAAAATTCATACTTTTCTAAGACGGACTAAAAAGGAAATACTAGTTCATACTTTTCAGGGACAGAGAGAGTATCTTTTTTCTAAAAATATAGTACTATCACATTATATATGTATAATAAGATAGGTGGATTAGTAGTTTCGACTTACAACTTAGTATCGAGATAATGTCACGCATGATTAACTAGTCTTAATTACCTTATTTTTTCCGTTTGCGGTGCTCTTTGCCTACTGTATTCTTGCAACCTTTTGTGATCTCTTGGTTCACATTTCTCGTCTCGTTTCCATATTTAATTTGTAGTAATCCTATTTTTACATACAAAAGTATAATTCTGTTAATAATGTTTATAAAGTTTAACGCCGCCCTAATTAATTATGGATGAGAGTATCATATATACTCCAATTTTTTGTTATCTAAGTTTCATGAATAGACGTGACCACATAGGGGACAGAGATGTATGTAGGACAATTGAGCGATGGGGGGCACTGGGCCCTAAAATTTTAGAAAAATATTTGGGTGGTTATTTTTCTACTTTCACTAGCATATAGTAGTAAATTCCAAACTTTTACTAGGAAAATTTCTCTTTTTACAACCCATGTTGAACAATATAGAAAATGCTGGTCGGATATAAATTTGGAGTAAGGGTGACTACATGAAATTTAATTTAATCTGGACGCACAATTAATTACTTATGCATGTGAAAATTGACTTACAATCTTTTGGTGCTATTAGTTAGCTTAACATGTAACGTGGCTTGCGAAAGAATTTCATGCATGTCTTATGACATGTAAAGCAGCTCCAGCCTCCAAGCATTCAGGATTAGTGCGTCCAGGGACGGATCTATATAAGACCCACAAGGGCAAATGCCCCACCTTAAAAAAAAAATCATTTATGGAGTACTATTTTGATCATAATTTTAAAATTTTGGAAATATCTCTTATATTTACGCCTTCTGTGATCCTTAAAATATCTTCATGTGTATTTTTGCCCCATCAATATAGAATTTCTTGCTCCGTCCCTGAGTGCGTCTATAATGACGTATCTAGGAAACAGAAGTTCTGGGGTCGAAACTCACCCACCTAAGGAGGTCGTTGATTCGCCAGTGTCGTATGTTGCTCTTTGATCAGAGAAAATGATTTTTCCTTTCGTGTGTCAAAAGTAAACGTTTTTTGCTATTTTTCTATTGATTGATTTGGAGATCTTGAGTCATTATTAAAAGAAGGATTGCGTGAGGTTGAGCCATTCATTAATGAAGCCAATGCAAAGATTATCTTTAAAGTTTCTATGAAAACAAGTTTGTACAATATTTTGATCCGTATTAAAAAGATAAGACTACATTGGCACACACAAAGGATATATCGGACTAGTTTTTCGGGCAAATGGTTGATTTTGTCTCATCGTTTGTGACGTTTACCCAAAATTGTATCTCCGTTTATCATTTACTACCCATTATTTCATTTTTGGGAATAAATTATCCTTTGAAAAAAATTTGGCGATCGAAATATCGACGTGACATCCAAAATCACACGTCGATTGAGTAATCGATGTAAGCATAATTTTGGGTAATCAGCGTGTGATTTGGATAATCGACTTAGAATTTCAACTGTCACCTCGATATTCCAATCTTCGAAATTTTTTACAGGATATTTTATTCCCAAAAATAAAAAAGATGGGTTCTAAATGTTAATTACTTAAACGGTTTAAACGGTGAGACCATATGGGAAAAGATAAACGTACATAATTGTACATGTACATAATATTTTTAAAAAATTTAGATTTAAGTGAATTTAATTAAAAATTAATTTTGTTATTTATTGTAATATATGTAGCAATAACAAAGAAGTGATATAGAAATTTTATGTCGAATCGTAGCATGATTTCGACTATGATTTGAATTAATATACAATATTTAGTAGAAAATATATATTTTATTAAATATACAAATATTTAAGTATAAATTTTAAATCTTTCTTGAAGTGTTGCAAAATGATTAGTATGAAATTTATTTTAAATCAACTAATGTTTATAAAATGATTTTCAATGTAAAATGTTTAAAAAAGTTCGGTTATGTACGTACGTATACGTACGTTTATCACTACTCTTTTTTAATTTAGAAAAGACCCATATTTCATTTCTCTCATGTGTCCCAGATAATGCCATCCAATTTTATTGTTAGAGATTCGTGGAACGATGAAAAACTACCTTACCTAACCTAACATGCCCTTATTTAATGTTTGCAGGAATCTAGCGGCTGCTTCCATTTATGACACTGGAAGTATGCAACAAATTTCTAATAATAATTTCTTTTTTGGGAGAAAGAAAGAAAGAAAACATCATACGTTTCCATGACATATATTTTGCGTTGATATTCTTCAGTGTCAATTTAAGGGGTCAGTCTACTTTCTAAATTTAAACTAGTTGAAGCAATTTAAACATCAGCAAAATCAAAATAAAGAAATGGTTGATTGTGTGATAGTGAAATGTTATGTAGGATTTGTCCAGCCGCACATGAAATGTTTCCTCCATCTAGAAGAAGACTCTTAACTCTTTTATAATCAACACTAAGCACACAATCATATATGTATAAATGCAGTATATATCACCATTCTTATCTAGATATACACACAGATCCGGCACAAAATGTCAACTTGAAAAAGTTTCAACATGCCATGGGCCCGGCCGCCGGTCATATCATGTTTAGTCGATTCAAATAAGTGTCGTCAAAGAGCTTGACAAGGCTACTCACAATGTTGGAGGTCTTCACCCACATATATTGCATTAATATCCTCCTATATAACAATATTTCCACCATTTTTTCTGCTTACAAAGGCTGACATAAGGCACACACCACAAACATTTACATTGTGGTCTTACCTATAGACAAGGTTAGAGATCAACACTTCAAAACCATAAAAATGTCTGTCACAGGCACGCACAGGCACACACACACAATGACACAAACACATGTTATCGAACAACTTGTGCTAACAGCGTGTAAAGAACTACTTCTACTGTGCAGAAATATATATATATATATATATATATATATATAAATATACATTTCATTTAAAGTCAGCCATACCTGGGGAAGGAGTGTGTGAACGAAACTAGCCGGCAGTGTCACGTTCTTGCGTTGCCGTATTGCTGCTGCTTTTTCATGTTCCATACAATTTGCAAACACAATATAGTCAATAGATCCAACAACCCATGTAGCTATTAACATAACTATAATCAACGTGGAAATATGGACCACCCTAGCAAAACCACCATCCCCAACTACCGCAGACAAAATTCACACAACGTACAGAGGGCAATGCCCCCAGAGTTAGTTATATCATGTGATGTGTTTTTTCCCTAACTTCTAGATACATTCTGCATCTGGAGCAGCCTCTTGTTTGACTGCATTAATGGATATGATGTTCTGTTGAACCAACCCAACTCAACTCAAATAAGAGGGCACCATTTTCTTCTTGGATCTCAATAAATAATAGCATGAGTTGCAGTTTATTTAAAATTCTATTGGAGACACAATATCCCCATTGTTTTATATGATAATATAAAGAATGAAAGACAAGTAACATCAAGAATAATAGTAATTATTTATTTATAATCATTATTATATTCACCTAGAGGGCCATTTCAAAATAAACAATCAGTGACCTTTTAGCCAACAACACATTTCAATGCTAGCACCGACGTCTGTATGAAGCACAATCATACAACAAATTATGCAATAGCAATCACTCAGAGAAAGGTATTACTGCATTTGCATAATAATTGTTAATAGTAGCATGTTAAGGGTAGTCATAGCTAATCGCATCTGATTCAGAGCAAGTTGTACAACATAATGCCGCTTCTTTTGGGAACAGAAGATATGACTTTGTAGATACAACAAAATGTGAAACAGAAAAAGAAAACACCTACTGCATGTAAGCCTCTTGAGGATGGCCCAACATTACTTGATATGTTATGGAAAACACTTCATTCTCTGCAATGTATATGGAAAATATCTCTAACATGAGTAAGCAATTTAACGTTCTTGAAAAGATAAGTGAAATTAAATCCAAATTTTCACCTGTTTTTCAATCTCTACAGCCGATGCCAGAATCCTCCTTTTCAATTCCAACCTATCGTCTTCACAACTTTCCGTCTCAGTATCTAAGCCAAATAAAGAAGGTTTAATTAACAAAATTAGTACTCCTACAAACTTTTGGGCAATTTTCAATTTTAACTAAAATAATTTAAATGGAATTTCAGGAATTTCTTTATTAAACCAAGAGAGGGCCCAATAGGTGATGGTGAGATTTTTCATTTTTCCATGTGAATTGCACCATGTTTGGGGTGCATGTGGTGTCAGGAGGCCAACGTAGAAGCTATAGACAACATAAATGAAACATGAATATAGGAGGCTATGCTTAAGGTCTTACCATTGGGGTTTGAGTTTTCATGTCAATTGTCAATTCGAGTCATTTGAAAAAATAAACTCAAGGAAGAAATGGGATGGAGAACAGGGAGTTAACAGCTGATGACTGTTCAGTAATGGCGAGGTTCAGGGTTTCCAGTGAGGATTTCGTGGCACTAAGTATCAATTTTCTAAAAGTTCATGCATAAATTTGCAAAAAAAATTACAGGCTTTTAGTTAAACTAACAAATTTATCTTATAATAATGGTATTTATTCTAATAAAGAAACAAAAAGTACTTTCCTTGATGTTGATTCCATTAGACACATATATTTAATCAAACTTCTCAGGAGGGAAAACATGAGCATGTGCACATGAGTAAAAATAGGTCACAACTTACCATAGTAGTACGTAGAGAAAATAGTGATACGCTCAGTTGGCTGGAAAAAGAAAAGGGAATAGATTACTTTGACAATCCAAATTACCACAATGTATAGATGAAGATGTGATAAGAAACATAATAAAGCCACAGACTTTGCAGTTAAAATATGTTTTACCGCAAAACATTCTGGGAACTGTGGAGTCAGCACATTAGGAAATATTTAAATGGAGAAGGAAAACATGGTTACAAGTGACTCTAGAACAAATAGACGGACATGTGACGCCTCTTCATAAAACCAAAGAAAGCAGATTGTACAGCTGGACACAATAGATATTCTGCCGGTAGACTGTAGTCGTTGTATTGCTATGAATGGAACATGAACGAGAACATCAACAGGAAAGTTCTACCATGCAAAAATTATCCAGTAGCATGCCAAGATATTGTACACATATTAAATATGCTTCAATAGAGAATTAAAAATCAAATTAAATGTCATATTTCCACGTAAATTAAAAAAATAAAAAATAAAAGTAATTATAAGAAAGGATAAACAACTCAAATTTAAGAGAACAATGAGTTATACCATTACAAAAATTCCTTCTTTCCGGGTAGGAACTTCCTCCATTTTGCTCAAGGTTTCATCACCCTTAGTAACTTTACCAAATATTGCATACTGAAGATACATTACAGTTAAAAACAGTCACTATTTTGAATGCAGTGTTCTAAAGACTATTCAGCTAGAAATATATGGGGAAGAGCATTCCAGCTTACCTGACCATCAAGATGAGGAGCATCTCCGAGGAGTATTGAGAATGATGACTGTGCACTGTCTGGATCCGAATATCTGTAATCAGAATAAAGAAGACGTTATAAAGATTATCCTGCATAAAAGCATTATTTTGTTTATATACTTTAATGCACTAATAGTCTATGAACAAAAAAACCATGATCAAAGCCGTTTGGCAGATAAACAAATTCTGGCTGTTACCAAATGACTGTACTTATCACATAGTATGAGCCAATGTATAAAACTTAGAGGTGACATGAAAATTATGAACAAAATCATGCAAGCGAATATGCAACATAACTAATCATTTATCTTGTCAAAGACAACTAGACTAAAAAGTACCATGAGAGATTCATGAAATTGTTAATTTACAATTTTTCAAGAAAGATGAGTATGAAAACTCAAAAACATATTATAAATCCAAAAGAGATGGAGTTACCTTCCCATAGAAAGAATACCTCTGACATGCTTCACGTCACTAAATTCACCAACAACAGTTTTCTCAGCTTCCAACCTCTGCACTTCATTCATTGGAGCAGTTCTTCCTCCACCAACATCAGCAACTTGGGCGACGAACCCCTTGTCTACCTGCACAATACATAATACAATTATACAAGTCCGCGCACAAATACACAATCCAGAGCTTCACATATTGTAGCTGTCCACAGACCCGGAAGAAATGGTTGGTGTTATAACCTCCCAATCGAACAAGCTTGAAAATGTGTTCAACTGTCTTTGGTGCAACACTGTGATAGAAACCAAACTCTATGTCCCCATAATTTGTCTGCATTTCAAACAGGGAAAAAATACAAATCATCTCTCTGATTCAATAACCAGTCTCATGACAGCTCCTTTATTTATTAATTTTGGAACCCCAACGAATTAGATAAACATGGAGCATTAGCAAATAACGCAAAAATCCCATACTGATATAGGCACATTGACTAATGTACAAAGTCATTTCAAAGATTTCTTGAGCTCTCTCATCTAAATTCTCATAGCATTCAAATCCTATCTCCGCAAATTTCCCCAATTTTGAAAGTGATTACAGAACATCTCTACACAAATACAGCAAATAAAAAACATCACAACGGGCGCAGTGCCACAAATGATTCAAAAAACAATTCAGATGCATCAAATGCACCCCACACCCCCCCTAAATAACCAATGCTTACAAAATCAAAACGAAACACAGAATTGAGTATCTATTCCCCAAAAAGTTCTAGACTCAAATCAGGTCAACACAACACATACCCCAAAAGAGACACTCCGGTGAAAGACCATGTTTTAGAATTTTGAACCAGTGAACCCAAAATTTCCGTGAACAGAAAATTGCACTCGATCCATACATATGCAGGGAAAATCAAAGACGAAAAACGACCAAATGCTCAATCAACAAGGAACAAAAAAATTATCAACGTTTAATCACCAATATGTCAACTCTCCAATTCACCTTCCACATTAAAATTAAGCAATCTCATTTTTACATATGATTAACTAAGAAATAAAACACTCAGATTTTCGAATCATCATCAGTGATACAACGAAAATCCACAAATTTAACCTGAAATACGACACGAGCCGATCCCAATTCAGGAACTGTAGCGATTGCAGTGATGGAACCGCGGAAGACGCCAATGCATACCATCGCGATGACGATCGAGATCATATGATTGCCGCTCATTTTTTCGTTGACGTTGGCGCTCTCTTCTGTGTGTTCGAGTTCCTCAGCCGGCAAATCCAAGTTCTCAGTTACAGTTTACAATGTACTACAGGTTAAGCATAGGGAACAACCATTGAATTTTTGCTCAAGCCCAATTGGGATTAATAAATGGGCCGCAAAGTTTAGAAGCCCAAATAGGTAGTTGCCCTTAAAGAATACATATTATTGGACTCAACTACTAAGAATAATCAATCATCTACGCGTGATGCATCTTATCAAAATTATTACTAATAAAGAAATATAAATAAATCAGTATTGTCTTGACTTTTCTCGTTGATTGAACATTAGTGGGATATTTGTGATATGTTTATTCTTAAATTTGTTGCATTTCAACATGTCTCATCATGTCATGGATGACTTTAAATAGAATAAATTTAACGTGGGACATTATAATAAATTATAAATGGGGCAAAAGTATTTTACTCTTGTTACATTTTTCTTAACCGTGTTTATATTTACATGCTAAAATATTAGCATTATACTGCATTAAAAATTATTGTTCACAACCCATTATTTTATTTGGCACAAGTGTGATATCATGGGGAAAAAGAAAAAGTGGACATTATTAATATTATAATTGCAATGATTAATAAAAAATTCTAAGACGAAATCGGATAAAAACTGGTGAAAGCTTTTCAATTAAACGGCTGGATGAGAGGATTGACTGCAAAAAGGAATGCAGCCTCATTTTACCTTTGATTAAAAATAATAGAAAAAGAGTTTTTTATCATGTGATATAAAATTAAGTTTATTTTATACTGTAGTATGAAAATTCTCAATTTCTTGTGCAAAAAACTTTTAGTCAAAATGACAAATACATTCAATAATCAAGCCTCTTGAATCCCTACTCTATAATAATTTTGAAGTAGCAAGCTGATCAAATTTTCAACTACTTTAATAGCTAGGCTTGTTGTGAATGAGCTTTCTGAACCAATAATTCTTATAAATAAATAGCTAGGCTTGTTGTGAATGAGCTTTCTAGCTAAATCAATAATTCTTAAATAATTTTTCATCGTTGATGAAAATTGAAAGCCAACACATAATTAATGAATGGATATAGCAGCAGTGATTTTCTCAATTTTATTAATATTCTATAGATGGACACTTAGGGGTCGATTGCAGATTGAATTAATAAATTTAAATATTATAACTAAATTTTAAAAATTGATTTTCTAAATTGTTCAAAAATATTAATTTTAGGACAAACAAAATCAAAATATTTTTTTAATATATTTTTGGAATTGCGTATTATAGGTTGGAGAATGATTAAATAATCAATGTAACATAAGGTGATAAAATAATCTTCATATAATTAGGTGTGAGTGTGAGCCCATAAAATAATCGTCACATCGGGTGTGTGCCAAATTATATTTATCATGAATCTAGTCATGTATAGCAATTTTTTTTGTCAAAAAAATTGTATACCAAATTTTTAAATAAATTGATAATTTTATCATTCATATCTTATCACTGAAATAAAAAAATCGTATAATCTCTAGTATTATTTATACTATCGAGATAACGTGCAAAAAAAATCTTTTTTAATACTCTTTCTGTTTCGTCACATAAAAATAGTCTTCTTTTTTTATTTTAGTCAGTCGTACAAAATAAAAAAAAATTTGGCAAGTATTTTATCTATTATATGGTGGGTTTCATTTTTCACTAACAATAATTCAATCATTTTTTCTTTCTATATATCTCATACTTTATCATTTCGCATTAAAATTTGTGCCCTCTCCAAATTATAGGACGGAAATAGTATTTATAATGTCTGGTGCATTTAATTTTGCACATATACTCCCTCCGTCCCATATAATTTGGGACATTTTGACCCGGCACGGATTTTAAAAAATCTAATGGAAAGTGAGTTGAAAAGGTTGGTGGAATATGTGTCCTACTTTTAAAGTATTAGTTTTATAATAAAATGTGAGTATGAATGAGTTAGTGGAATATGATGTCCACTATAAAAAATGGTAAAAGTGAAATATGACAAATTATGTGGGACGGTCCAAAATGAAATATTGGGTCAAATTACGTGAAATAGTAGTAATATATGCTCCTGCAACTACAACATTAAAATAAATTTGTCGCCCTAGTCTAAAATCTATCCTAACTTGTTAAAATAGTAGTATACCAAATTTCCCTTTTAGAAAATGACATAAATTTGAAGTAGATAACTATCCAATCAAATAATGGCCTGTAACGGTGTCCCCGATCACTATTCTACAATTTTGAATTCGAATAATTTTTTTCATTCTGAGTTACCAAAAGATATTATCGAGACATTTTCTAACATATGGAAACTAGTTAGAGTAGGAGTAGGTGACATTAAAAGCATTTTTTTAGGTACAATTTGAATTTATATAAGCATGAAAATAGGTAAATGTCATATCAAGACAGTTCTAATTGGGGATATATTATAGTGTGTACCTCAACGAAATGTTCAGTGTTCACCATTAGCCCACGTAGTTCTGATAGGAGTATATGTGTGCGTAAATTTTTTAATACTAATTGACATTTTAATAAAAGATTAAACTATATAAATAGTATCTGATTTTTCACTTTCGCACATAAATGGTACCTGATCTTTATTTTATATCGTTTTTGTTACCTCGTGACAAAAATAACTCTAGGTACCAAACATGTGAATTTTTTTGTTATAGAAGATATTTTTGAAAATTTCAATTATATAGAACCAAATATGTGATTTTTTTTTCTTTCTTACTCCCTTCATCCCAAGATAAGTAACTCACATTCTTTTTTGGAACGTCCCAAGATAAGTGACCCATTTCTTTTTTTGGCATTCTCTCTTATACTTTTTCGAGTTAAGGCCACAAATGGTCCCTAACATATGGTTGTTTTACCAATTTGGTCTCGAACATTATCTTTTTGATTATTTGGTCCCTCACAAATTAACTCTGACCCGAATTGGTCCCAACTTGACGGAACCGTCAATAATAGACGGCGAAGCTCTGCCAACCCCCTCGCCCGCCGCCACGACCGCCTCCTCGTCTCCCCCTTCTACGACCCGCTTCTTCCTCTATCTTAGATATGTAAGCAATTGGGTCGGCGAATTCAGTATCAATGGGGTAAAATTCAGGCTCCAAAGGCAACCTCTCCAGGCTCCAGCCATTTGGGTATTTCAACATTCTTCATTTCAGTAACCTAAAGCTCATAACCCCCAATTTTGAAATCTTCCCACCACTTGCACTCCAACACCAAGTAATAAGCTACTGCACAACAATATACAAGAAGAAACTACTAAACTACTGCACTCCAACACCAAGTAATAAGCTACTGCCCTTGGCGTCGCAGGTGGCGCAGAGGGCAGCGGCGTTGGTGGGCGTCGCAGGCGGCGGGGTCGTGGCGGCGGGCGGCGGCGGGCGAAGGGGTTGCCAGAGCTTCGCCATCTATTATTGACGGTTCCGTCAAGTTGGGACCAATTCGTGTCAGAGTTAATTTGTGAGGGACCAAATAATCAAAAAGATAATGTTCGGGACCAAATTGGTAAAACAGTCATATGTTGGGGACCATTTGTGGCCTTAACTCTACTTTTTCTCCCTACTTTATTAACTCTCTTACTTTATTCACTTTCCACTTTACTAACAAAACCTCATTTTCTTAAATCTCGTGCCGAAAAGTTTTAGGTCACTTATCTTGGGACGGAGGGAGTATTACTTTTTTTCTTCTTTAGTTTATTCTTTTTTCATTTTTCTTCATTTTCTTCGTTCTTTTTAGTATTTTAACTTCCTTTCTTCTTTCTTTTTTCTCCTTAGTTTATGCTTTCTCTTTTTTCTTTTCTCTATCTTCTTTCTTTTTAGTGTTTTATACCTACATCTAATTGCATTCATGATATAAATCAATAACAAATTATTAATTATAAAAGTAATTAAATCAATTTAATATTTTAAATTATATTATTTATACTTATTTTAGGGTTGAAACACCTAACTAAAAATATTCAACTCTATATCATTACGAATATAATTCACAATTTTAAATTTTGATTAGGACTATATTGATTAGTTATTAATTTAATATATAATAATTATTATTTATTAATTCCTATTAATTATTGCTATTATAAAAATAATATTATTATAATAATTAAATATACTTATAGCTATAATTATGATTAAGTATATTTAAATGATATTAAAAAAATAAATTAATTATTAATTTATAACATCAAAATAATAATATTAATATTGATTAATAATAATAGTATAAAGGGTGAGGAGAACGAGAAAAGACATTATAATATCACTTTTAGTACTAGTTTCGTCAATGCCCAAAATATCCTTTATGACACAAGTGGAAAAATGAATTTGTTTAAAGGGTATTTTGGGGTGAAAATTGTACCAGGTACCAAAAATGTGATTTATAGGTACTGAAAACGATATAAAATAAAGATCAGGTACCATTTATGTGCAAAAGTGAAAGATAAGGTATCATTTATGTAGTTCACTCTTAACAAAAAGACTTATGGACTCTCGTCAATACAGTATACCACAAATTGGTTTAGCGTGTAGTCGTGTAGGAATATATGAATAATCCCTCCGTCCCTGAAATTTTGTCACATTTTTCCATTATCGTCCGTGTCACAAAATTTGTCACATTTCACTTTTTTACTATTTTTAGTAGTGGATCCCACATTCCACTGACATTCTCACTCACATTTTATTATAAAAAAACTAATACTTTAAAAGTAGGACCCACATCCTACCAACTTTTTCAGTTCATTTTTCATTACATTTCTTGAAATCCGTGCCGATCAAACTATGACAATATTTAAGGGACGGAGATGTGCTCATTGTACTAGCACGTATATACGTACACATAATAATGCAACTACAATCAGGGATGGATGGAGTTGGGTCGCACGGGATCCACTGATCCTACCATCGGCTACGAGTATCGGAAATTCTACTATTAAGAGCATCCGAAAATTGTTGCCCACATTATCTTTGGTGTAAATATTTATATAGTTTGTGATAAATTTGCTATAATTGCTTAAATATTTCTCTGTGCTTGCCTATGGAGTACGGACAGTGATAGATCCAGAATTTTCGGTTTGGGAGTACGATAAATATTATCAATTGGGAGATTCAGAATTGATTAATTATTTTTTCTTTAATACTCCCTCTGTCCCACTTTAGGAGTCCCGGTTGAGTTCGGCACGAGTATTAAGAAATATAAAGAAAAGTTGGTGAAAAAAAATAATGGAATGTGAAGGAACTGACAGGGGAAACGGTGCGACGGATTAACATAATTTAACAATTATTAATCGCACAAATAAATCACATAATAATCAGATCTATTTAGCTGATTATTTAGACAAAATCTATTCGCGTCATTCTCACATGTATCATGCTCATAACTTGAATTAATCATGCTTTAAGAATATTGAAACCTAAAACATGCTTTTCTACGGAGCAGAAATAATACCTAATTAATTCTCCAAAGAATTGAAGATGGCTAGCAGCTTCTCCACGTGACGCTTCGAATACTAGACCACAGATCTTCTCTCTGGTTCCCGAACTGTACTCCGACATCAGTGTGGGCTGATCTCACCAGAATACTAGGGTTTAAATAAAGAAGACAGAAGAAATCCTTTTTAGAATAGGACAAAAATTCGAACTCCTCTGCTATATGGGGGGCGAAAATTATGAGTATTGAAACTTGTGATTTTTGTCTCATTTATTTTCCTATTTATATTAAGTTCCTTTTGAACTCAGACAGGGATCTATGGAAGGTTTTGGATATGGGCTCATCCAATTTACTTTTTACTAATTAAATTGAACCCACAGTATAATATAAGCTTTAATTGGAATATTACGAGCAGCCACTACGAAGTAATATTGAACTCTCCACATCCAAATCCGAAATTATAAGTAATCCGGGTTTCTGTTTTAACTTTCATTTCCCGCGCTTAAGATAAAAATGTCCATTAATTAATTAATGTCTGCTATGGACTTAATTAATTAACTTCTTATTAATTCCAAGAGTAGACTTAGCATGAAACGCTTATTTATTATTCATAGAGTAATCAAACTCCAACTAGCTAGGTTCCGAATAATAAAACCTTGTTTCGCGCTCCTCTTGAGGACATTATCAAACGAGACTCACCTCGCGCACGATTCAACACAATAGCAATCCTAGCACCGCTAGATATTGATCACCAACCCAATATATCAGGATCATTGGGTTACGAAAAACCCGCACCATTTGATAAGTCAAAGTAATGCATAATCAATACCGTATGCTCAATGCTAACCTACATTGATTAAGAAACAAATATTTATCAAGACCTAATCAAAGCATTACATTTTTTAATGCAGTGGTAGACTGGTAGTAAAAAAAGGTAAAAAACACAATAGATCAAAGAACGGGGACAAAAGAATTTCAGAAATGCGCCTACCAAGCGTCGATCAAGCGACTTATGCAAGACAAAACCAGATCATATACCTACGGATACGCTTTCTTAATTGTCGCCCACAATATCTTTGGTGAATGTATCTCAAATTTCATTTACTCATCCTCTAATTATTTATCTCATCATCCATCTCTCGCGTGCATCACTCATCCTCTAATTATTTATCTCATTATCTATCTCTCGCGTGTATCAACTCTATTACTTTTGTTCGAGTTGTTTCCGTGTCGTAGACATTTAAACAACTCAACAAATTTTAACAATAATTTGAATCCTCCATGATTAAATTCTTAGTTCCGCCACTGTATTTAACAATACCTTAACTACTACGATGAGAATGAGTTGTGAGAAAACTTACCACATACTAACATGTACATACCATTTGTGAGATATTGCAATCGAGTGAAACTTCAAATCAATAAAAAATAATTATCTAGTAGAAGTACCTTTTTTTGTTCGATCCAACCTTTTTCCTCCATTATTAGGGGTTTGTTTCAACATTATGCAAAATTTAGCATCAATTCCCAATTTATCACGAGAAAGTAAAAGTTAGAAGATGCTTAAATATGAGATGGATTATCCATTTATTCTCCTTTTACATCATCTCAAAAAACCATGGATCTTGACTTGGAACCATTCATAGTTGCATCTGCACAGATATGCTACGTACCTATCTTTTTATTGGAATAAATGAAGATAAATCTTAGTGAGAGTGAAAGTACAACTTTTTTATTCCTGGGAAATGGGGGAGGACTTAAAATCTGAGTGATAATGGATCATATATACTGCACAGTCATCACACTTTGGTATTGCTACATTATATTCTTTAATTTCTTTTGTTGGTGAATATGTTGCATATATATATATATATTCTTTAAGAACCATATTCTAGTACTTTCTAGAATTAATATGCATGGCTACTGTGATATCTTTTAATTATTATGATTGACTATATATAACGAGATCAGTAGCCATAATTCAGGGTGCGCATGGAATAATTTACAGATCATATGATAGATGAAACATATTTCAAAATTAGGTACTCATGAGTGAAGAAAAATAGTATACTGTCTTCTAATACATAAGGTCAAGTGAATCGAATTTTAATTGTTTTTTTGTGAATAGTTGTGCATAAGGTTAAGTACACTAAATTGGAGAATCAGAGTAGATATTCTCCATAGAAACTTATTAGTCTAAGAAATTATAAACAACAATGAATCCACGCAATGATAATATTATTCCATTCTATTAATTCATTTGAATGTGTAGTTATTACCTATGGTGAAGTAATTCCCGGTTGAAATCATGAAATATGAATACAGTATTTCTTGTAGTAATATGTCCACACGCAACAAAGGCATTACGTTATATCAATATTTATTTATGCAAGAATTTTCTTCTAATACATAAAGTGCGTCGGGACTGGTATTAATTGTTTCTTAACGTGTTTGAATTGTACTTATTTGACTAATTTATAAAATGACAAAAAATATTGGGAAATTGGTCCCTAATATCATGAACTTTGCACAAATTTTGGTTTTTCTCATGAATTTTAAATTAGTACCATAAATCATGAACTTTTAGATTGGTGTGGTATCTCCCACGGCGGGTCAAGAGTAAAATCCGACTGCTTATATGGCATTTTGAATCCTATTTGGAGAACTCTTATAAGTGGCATGTCATGTTGGCATATCTATTTGGAATATTAAACACAATACTACTTTTATTTAACAAAATAGAACTCTAAGAGGAAAGAAACAAAACAAATTTAATAAAATACACAAAAATTAATTAGAAACACACACCTGTGATGCTACGCTGCAAAAGTTAAAACACAAAACCTTGTTTCTCTCTTTCACAAACCCGAGGAACGCATTTTAGGAAATTTCTTCAAAGATTCTTGGATTATTGGATAAATACCAAACCAATCTGAAAGTTTATGATTTAAGGTACTAATTTGAAAATTTATGGGAAAAATCAAAATTTGTGCAAAGTTCATGATATTAGGGACCAATTTCCCAAAAATATTTGAAAATAAATGAAAAAAAGGAAGCTGTGTAATTATTTAAATCTTAAATGACAAATGCATTCGAAAAAAGAAACTTGGAAGTAGTATAACTATTTAACTTTTAAATAATATTCCTATACTAATACTTAAAACTGATTTTCATAATTATCTAAAGAATGATTTTTTGAATTACTTTTCAAATAGTAGCTCATATTTATTTATTTATTTAAATAATTATTGTAATCATTAACCTAAAATAGCTGGAAAAATTGTCCGCACACAAAATACTAACTACAACTTTTATATAATCCAAAAAAAAAGTAATAAGTACAAAAACGTTAGGAATCAATCATTTGAAAACTCGACTTTCAAAATATTTCCTTTCTCTCTTATCTAATGATACAACATACAAACATATAATGAAATTTGTGAACCTTATTTGTGAAATTGGAATAGCCGATAGCTGAAAAAAGTCTGGGAAGGGAAAAAATTTCTTCATATCGTTTTGAAACACTTAAAATTGACTTGACTTGCAATCACGCGTTTATTCAGGAATACAATGGTTATCTAATCACCCAATTAGGTCAAAGCTTTTGATTCGCACTAATTTGCTCAATCAATTTAGTTTGGGATTTCTAACTTTATATAATAAACACTCTCTGTTCTTTCTCCGACTCAGTTAAATAGAAGAAAAAAACTAAATACACTTTTTAAATCTAATTTAGAATATTGATTTAGGTATACATGGGTGATAATCAACATTACTAGATAGGCATATTAAAATTAGCTGAACAAGTAAATAACTGGAATTAAACCATTTTCATGTAATTGCAAACTAGCTAAAGTTACCTGTAAAGGGAGAGATAAATGGAGAGGTAAAGTTCTATAACTACCACATTTACCTTTTATTCATGAAAAATCATTTTTCAATGGGAGAGGTAAATGAAGAGGTGTTATACCTTTTCCCATTTTGAAGAGTTATCTTTACCTCTCCATCAATGGAGAGGTAAATTTTATAACTACCATATTTGTCTTCTTTTCATGAAAAATCATTCTACAAGGAAGAAGGTATTTGAGAAGGTATCACACTTTATGTTTTTTAATGTATTTTGTACTACTATTATTTTATATTTAAAAAATCATTTACCTTTCTATATACTCCCTCCGTCCGCGAATAGGAGTCCCGGTTGGCCATTTTCATCCGTCCGCCATTAGTAGTCTCGGTTAGACATTTTATCTTGGGAGTATAAAAAATGACCTCATTGTTCCCTTAATTTAGAAGCTGCAATTAATTTTAATCCACTTTGATTGTAATTTCTCACTCTCTCTCTTAATGTTAGATTTCATTATTCCAAAGAATAAAGCAAATAATAATATAAATGGGTCCCACATTCCACTATCACACACTTTAATTATTAGAGCATCTCCAATGCCGGCTAGCCGATCCGCGTCGCTAGCCGGTCGGCTAGCCGAACCATTGGAGCGGCGAGCGAGAAATCGGCGAAATTTTCGGCGTGGGCTGGCCGATTGCGTGGCGCTGGTCGCCATTGTGGCGGCCCGATCGGCCAGCGCCGATTTTTGATTTTTTTTTTAAAAAACCTATATAAACGCGATTTTAGTTTCATTTTCATTTGCACCACTTGTTTTAACGAGTTTTCTCTCTCTCTAACTTTGTGTACAAGAGCATCATCGAGCGATGGATCACAACAACAAGTCCAACGATGGGCAGATGGGCCCAGGGTTTAACGTCCCTTGGAATCAGCTGATGGGGATGATGGCCGGAGCGCCCGGGGGTGGGAACATGCCGTGGGGTATGCCGGGCAGCGGACAGGCCAGCCGACGGCGGGGGTGGGGAGGTATGCCCCGATGCAGAATGCAGGAGCACGCAGATGATGCAGCCAGATGATGGGTATGCATCCGGGATGCACGGGGGGAGGTCACCGGGAGGGGACACGGTCTATCGTCCCTCTCTGGATTTTTTTTACGGCTTCGTCTCACACGTCGACCCGGTGGAGACGCAGTTCACTAGCGATGACCTTTTGTCATTGCATGACATGGGGATCGATCTCGGCGATCCGGACACTCCCGTTCCAGCGGGGCGGGCCGCGGCGAAGAAGAAGAAGACGAGGGGGAAGGCCAAGGCGGTCGGCGAGTCGTCGCAGCCCGTTGTTGACGACACCCCCGGCCGGAGGAAATGGACGGAGGATGAGCATGCCGGGGTGGCCAGGGGTGGTTGGAGGTGTGCGACGATCCGCTGGTTGCGAACAACCAGCGGGTCGTCAACATGTGGGCGAAGATTAGAGCCGCCTACAGGAGGCACCGCCCGCACGGGAAGGACTTCGGGCGAGGGGAGGAGGTGCGGAAGGGGTGGGAGCGCATCAGTGGCCGCGGTCGGCCGCTTTTTCGGCGTTGTACGCCAACGCATTCTTCCGTCCGGCTCACTAGTGGGGCAGAATGAGGAGGACGCCCGGAGGATAGCCGAGAGTCGGTTCCCCTTGGCTGGGAAGTACAAGGAGTTCCACTTCTGGGAGTGCTATGTGTTGTTGAAGGACTCCGAAAAGTTCCGTGCGGGGTGCGACGCTGGGTGGCCGAAGAAGGAGAGGCTGAACTATACCGGCGACTACAGCGGCAGCAGCGGCGGATCCCACGACCTCCCCTCGGATGCTTGAGGAGTTTCCATCCCCTCCTTCATTTTTGCTGGTCGCCCTCGCCCGGTTTGACAGATGCGGGCGCAACGGGCTGCGAGGGGAGGATCCCCCTATCGCCCCATGAGGTCCAGTCCACCGCCCTCCCACCCGCCCCACTCGAGTATACTCTCTATTCGCGTAACAAAACGCGGGCTGAGATGTACAAGGTCTTCCAAGAGTGGAAGAACGCCACCGACCCCACGGAGAAGATGTTTCTTCACTCGATGCTCGAGAGCATGCCGGTTGATTTGGATACCGCGAGGGCACAGATGGGGGGTTCCGATGTGGGGTCAGGTACCCCGGGTGGCGGCAGCGGCGACGGCGACGGCGACGAGGAGTAGAGAGTGGCGGGGCTCGTGTGTGGAAGCCCTTTTTTTAAAAAAAATCATGTATTTTTTTTAAAAAAATCTTTGTACTTTTTTTGAACGAAATGAATTAATTTTTCCGTATCTGTGTCGTAAATTTAATCCGTAATTTAATCGTAATTTTAATGCCGTATATATAGTATATTTTGAATTATTTTTATTGCGGCTGGCCTATGGCTAGCCTAAATCTGATGTGGCAGGTGGATTTTTAGTGCTGCTGACGTGGCACGGAGAGAGAGTGGCTGGCCTATTTGCATTGGAGATGCTCTTACACTCAAACTTTTCTTAAAACCCGCACCCAACTCAACCGGAACTCCTATTCGCGGACGGAGGGAATACCTTTTTTCTTTGGAGTATGTTTTTTTTGGAAGGGTATATTTCACTTTTTGAGGAGGTATATAGATGATATACCTCTTTTATTTACCCTTCCTTGTTGGAGATGCTCTTAGAGTACTACCTCCGTCCACCAAAATAGTCATAGTTGCGTATGGCAAAGATTTAAATATGCAATTGGTAAAATAAGAAAGATGGGAAAGAGTAAGAGAAAAGTAGTGTTAATGGATTATGGGGTCCATATTATTAATAGTATTTAAATGTTTAAAATTTACATATTTAGAAATTGGTCGATTTAGTACTCCATCCGTTCCATAGTAATAGAGTCATTTTGTAATTTTAGTATGTTCCATAGTAAGAGCATCTCCAAGGGGAGAGGTAAATGGTGAGGTAAACTAATATAACTACCATATTTACCTTTTTTTCATGAAAAATCATTCTCCAAGGGGAGAGGTATATGAGAAAGTATTATACCTTTTTTCCATTTTTTTAAGAGGTATCTTTACCTCCCCATCAATGGAAAGGTAAAATCTTTTAACTACCATATTTGCCTTCTTTTCATGAAAAAACCTTCTCCAAGGGGAAAGATATTTAAAAAGGTATTACACTTTATATTTTTTAATACATTTTGTACTATTATTTTATTTTTAAAAAATAATTTACCTATCTATATACCTTTTTCCTTTGGAAGGTGTTACTTTTTAGAAGTGTATATTTCACTTTTTAAGAAGGTAATATATACCTTCTCCCCTTGGAGATGCTCTAATAGAGTCATTTCCTTTTTTAGTAAAAATCAACACATTTTTCCACACCTATTTTACTCTCTCTTATTTTATTCTCTCTTTGTCTCTGTACTTTTTTCATTTTCCACTTTACTTAACTCAATTTTTCCACGCCTAATATAATTTTTCTTAATCTTCGTGCTGAAAAGAAATGCTTCCATTATTATGTAACGAAGGGAGTAGTATCTTTTATGGACGGTCTAAAATGAAAAAACTAATCTAATTTTTGCGGATGATGTAGTATGAATTATTGAGAGAAATAAAAGCATATGCTAATGGTTTTACTTTTCACATTTGTCAAAATTGTGAAGGGAAAATAGAATCAAATATTCCACAAGCCATCAACTTTCATACTGTATAATGAATAAACGCGCATTTCATATTCAATTTTTTTGTTAAATCGGAGTAACTGTTTATCCCACTTAGATTCTACTTATTAATCAAATTGAGTAGATTACTATTTTATTTTCATATATTCCAAAAGTACGACTCGTCATCTTCACATAATACATATATAAATTAATAGAGAAATCAATATACTGCTCATCATTTGTAAGCATTTCTGAATAATTAAAACACATGGTATCCATAAACACATTATTGCAAGTTGGGGTAGTACTACCTAACTAATTTAAATTTGATACTATATGTATGTTTTTTTATATGATGGTGTCATTTTCATGTAAATGTTGGTCTAAAATGATTTTGTATTGCAATAAAAAGTCGGTTCGGCAAAATTCACGGATTTGTTGTTCCCTTCTTTTTAATTTAAATGAAGAGGACATAAAGGTACCTTTCTATATATACTATATTAACTTGCATGTAAATTGATCATTCAATTTTTATAATTCCCAAACCTTGTGTCTTCCCAAATTCAATCTAATATATTGTAAGGTAATGTTTTTATTGAACTTGTAGACATGAATATTGAATTTAAATAACTAAACGGTTGCATCATGTTATATTACAAGTATCTATCATAATTGATACTACTATATTCAATAATGAGATATAAACTATTAACTCGAATACATCACAATTATACAAATTAATCAGAAATAATATCACCACCCACTGACCCACCTCATTTTATACATACTTTTATTTCTGTGGAACCAATTAGTAACACTATGCCCAAATAAGTAGATGTTCTGTTTCACGTGATTAAATAAATTCTCTCTCATTTTTGTGTGGTTTGTGTACGTTCGTGTATACGTATGTATCTATCTAACGATTAAACACACTTACATGTAAAAAGAGTAATTCACATTTCTTTATCTCAAATATTTGATAGATGTGACTTTGATTTGAAGGTGACATTTGCCTAACAATACTTGTCAAGGATATTAATATTCGAAAAGAAAGTCACTTCGAAATACGTCTCTTCCAGTGACCTTTGCAATTTGTGCAAGATTTTTAAATTGCTATAATTAGAAGAATAACTTTTAATATTCTTTTTATTTACCTTTTTAAAAAATTATAGTACTAGTTCAATAATTAAATACGAATAAAACAATGTTATCTAACCAATAAGATGTTGGAATATAAACTTCACTAAATACGATGTTGCTTCCGATAATTGACCATTATATTTGATTTTCATTTTCAAGAGTATAAGTTGAACTCAGTTAATTTTTAAAAAATCGATGATATAATTGTCGACGTGGATGCACTATGTACTTAGATAATGACGATTTCCCAAATGGAGGAAGTTATTTGTATACTATTACATAAATTATGATAATAAGTTTGTATCTATAGCCGTTAATGAAATATAACCCCTATTGTTTTCTCAAAAAATGCAAAGGTGTAAGTATCACTTGATCGATTTTGTAGTACATTATATTTTCATGGACATCCCACAAAAAGACACTTTCCTAGTACCTTTTAAACAATGACATATTCATATGATATCTAAGGGGTCGACCTATTTCATCGCAAATATATGAGGGTTGAAAAAGTTCTATTAAATTTGGTCTTTGTGCAATAACCGATCATACAATGCGACTCTCCTTCCACTCGAGGTTATGGTTTACTTCCATTCTTCATTCTTCATCTATTATCGGTGACGACCAATGTATTATCTTTGCCTTTTGACGCCTCCATCTACTTCTTTAGCAATTTAGTAATTCCGTATACTAGGTCCATCATTACTGATCATACACTATCTTCTTTATAAAACCTTTGTCTTAAAATTTGTAAAATTGTTCAAATTAAACAGAAAAACAGAGCCAAGCTAACAAAAATACTGTAATATTGTTCAAAGTTCAAACCTTTATCATCTCCTTCTCCATTTGTGCATAACATGCAAGAAGTACTACTACAATGCTTCAAGTCATTGTACGACTTAAAATTCGTGCAATAATACCGTAATAAATTTTATAGAACAATGTACAATTAGTAACTTATTTAAGCTTTCCCACCACTCAATAATGATTCACATGACAAATGGTGGCCACGTGGGCGGATTTGATTGGATGAATGATGCCTCGAGATTAATTGTTAAGCAATTAGTGCACGCCAGAATCCTTATAGTGAAATTGCTTTGTTTTGAAGTTTGTTCGTGTTTCTCATTCTACTATATAACTTTACCCAATTATATTTAATTATTACTCTATGCACCCCTAAAGTTGATGTGCGCACGTGCCTATGTTTTTGGTATTTCGCCTTTTGCATTCTTTTAAGTTTTACTAACTTTTTTCATAGGAAAAGAAAAAAAGAAACGTTTTTTCTCAAAATTTTATAGTGCATTCTTGATTCATGATTTGAAAATTAGACCATCACAATCTTCCTATGAAATCTCACATGTCTTCAAAAATGGAGAGGCATTTAAGAAATGTCACTAATCCGAAACGACAAAGAAAAAATAAAGTCACCTAACATAATGCTATTATCACATGATAGTACTACTATATAAGCTAAAGTAGTATTAATAATTAAATCCTTTCAAAAACATAGAAGACGAACCAAATTGGGAAATAAAGCCGGCAAAGGCGGATATATATTCTACACTTGTGATCTTTCATTAAAAAATTCCCATGTTTGGTTATGGAAAAGGAGAGTTGAAGGTGGATCAACAAACGCGACCATTAATTTATAATTAATCCATATTAAAATAAAAGGGAATTGTTTATTTGGTTGAGATATTTGAAAGAATAAAGCCTAGATCCGCTGCCTTTCGAGACAACTGTTCGGCGATGGAGGCTGATTCGGGCTGCGGCACGTGGCCGGCGAATCTGGACAGGTGTCGCCCCTCCATTGGAGGAGAACATCGTAATCTGTGCATGCCGCGGTGGCGCAGATCGGATTTAGGAAAAGAGCGCCAATCACATGCGCCGCACGTGTCAGAAATTTTTGTAGCTGCACGACGCCGTCAATCTCGTATGTACAATTATGAGAACCGCTCTAAGATTAGGTTTACCGTTTACTAATAAAAATTACTTACATACATGAATCCGTAATTTATTAACATAGTTTGAAATACTCTATTGTCATTCAAAATTCATATAACTTGAGCTGATTTGCTTAAATTCACACCCAATTTGAGTAGATGTAACATCAAAAACTTATTTTGTTCTATTTATTTATATTGAATTTAAATTTTATATTATTTTTGTCTCATAAAATATTTGCAGTAGCTATAATACACAAATATAATATAAACTTTCTATAAAAAATCAGATTTTGTGTAGGATAGAAGATGGTTTTAGAACTTTATTCAAAAGATTTAGTGTGTTGATGGAAAGTAACTATAATTACTTTGACCGATCATTATTTACTCTTATAATAACAGTACTGGAGTATTAAATTGTGAATATACTATATTTTTATCTTGGCAGGCAAAATCCCAAAAGTTAAATCACAATTCGTGAACAAAGAAGAAAAGTCTACCAACAATGAAACGTGTGTTCTCATTATGAATTGAATAATCTTTTTAATTTGTTATATGGTTGGACCACAATTAGAATTTGAACTATATTCACAACCATACAGCTCTTTCCATTCTTCCCTTTCATTTTATTGGTTGAATTTCAGACTGGATTTGGACAATTAACTTTTGCAACCAGGAGTAATACCCATATTTTATTTGTAGATATTTTTTTTTTTGTGTGTGGGGCAAAAGCAATAGAAGAGTTTAGCCAACTGTAACAGCTGGGTGTTCAAATATATATCTGCACTAAATTAAATCAATTAATGAACTCTAAATTCAAAGACAACAGTCGACTGTTTAAATAACTGTAACAGTCATGTATTCAACTATATATATACATAATAGCCACTTAGGTTTGTGTTAAAATGACAATTCCTATTAAAGTAACACCGTGACACCACTTATACAACAATATGATAAACGTTACACAACAATCTATAAATTGTTGTATAGCGTGTTGGATATTGTTGGCCACGAAAAATTGTTATATAGTGTACACCATATTGCTGGCTGTCTTTTTCAGAATTTTTTTTGGCCACATGTCAGCATATTATTCGTCCACGTGTATAAATGATTGGCTAAGAATTGTGGTATGATGTTATTTTAAGAGGTGATAACACACCCTAACACTCCCCTAGCCACTTATTTATCAAAAATAAATCTAGCTCAATATCACCAAATTAATATGAATAATATAAAATCCTAGTTTTAGATGGTTGAAACTCACTTATATGTATTATTTGGTAGTACATTTTTTTTACTTGGAAAATATCAAATTAGTATTATAACAAATTTTATTTTACCGTAACTATATATTGGTGGTATATGAAAACAGACGAAAACGAAAATAATAACGCAACTGTGCCAGTCTTAGACAATTAATTTGTTGGAATAATTCAATTTGGTCAATTGTAACTTATGCATGCATGATATATAAATTAGTCATTGGTAGTGTATGATCGTCCAAAATAAGTTCAAATGTCAAGCAATAATAATTTAATGTGTGATGCGTGACGTTACAATGTTAGCTTATTCATAATTAACTAAGGAATTTAAATTTTCTAGTTTTCAGAAAAGCCTACGGAAATCTATGATAAATAGACTGAATTTGTCACACACTAATATTTGCAGAATATTAAGCTATCGGATATAATAATCTATTTATTGATAAAATAAATTTAAAACAAAATATAAAACTTTAGACGCGGGGAATAATGCAGTTGTACATTATGAATTCAAATAATAAGACGCAGATGGTTCGATATTTATCGTCAACTCACTTTAAATTAAATAAATTGTTGCTCCATTATTATCACTATAGGTAGATGATAAAATATATTCTATCGCAATTAAGTTGTAGTACTAATTTTATCTACAAGTGTGAATCGACGGTACCGACCACACGCCCAAATCTTAATAATCAAGGATTAATTAATTTAATTTTGAAGGGTGGCGCCTAATATTCCAAGAAATCACGATCATATCGAAGGGTCAATAACCATGATTATCCAAAGTGTTGCTGCTTACAACTCTTTTGTAATCACCATTACGATAAAAAGTTCATGTTGTCTATATCATGAACGTGTCTACACTTACAAACATCCATCAATTATACCAATATTAGTAGTATAATAGATTTATCGTGAATAGTGTTTTCATTAGGATAAAAATTGGTATCATGGTACACGAGAAGAGGTCGGTGCATATCAAATTAAATTAATGAAATGCAGCGATGGTGCCCATTTAATTATATACTAATATATTGAAACCTAATCATGATTAAATGTAGGAGTCACCAAGTTCAATAAAAATCCTAGTGTATTGGGAAATAATTAAATCTCATTAAGTAATAAAACCAACATTCAATTTGGATGTTTCTTAAGTTTTGATTAATCCACCAATGTTGAATAAATCAAAGTAATTTGGACGACAATTTCATCATTAGGCACTAGCCACTTTTGTCATTGACCTTATGAACTATGACATAAATCGTGTTTTATGCGAAGAATGATCAAAATTGTGTGCTACTTTTGACATTGGTTGCAAATTTGGATGTTATCTCTATTCAATCCTCTTAGTCTTAGATTAATTAGGTTGTTTGGAACGGTTTTGGTAAACTTAATGATGATTAAGTTAATTTAAGAAGTTCGAACACCGCTAAAAGTATCACACCGTCCTTAGTGATTCTACACCCAATCATAATGTTTTCCTTTTCTTGCTCTCTCCTTTCTCCTTTCTCCTTTCTCCATTCCCATAAAATTAAGTAAATTATAAATTATAGGGTGGTTTTAGAATTGATTTCTGATGTTCAACTCATTTCTCATGGTCAATGATATTTAACTCATTTCTCCAAATAAACGAGATACTGTTAGGAGAACATAATTGTTCAAGATTCCCTTCAAAAGATATTGGAGGTTCTAATCGATTTATGGCTTCTTGATATAATTATGTAAATGAAATATAAAAAATAGAAAGAGAAATACTATGAAATATAGATAGATTGATAAAAACTAACCCTTATAGCAAAAATGTTCAACAAAAATGTAAAAGTACCTTAAATAAAATTTAAGTTTTTGTCCAAAAACTTATGGTGTTCTTTTTTCTTTATGAAGTACCGCTAATATGCAACCTCAATAGTTCATATATCTATTTCTCAATTAACCCAATTTTGAAGTCATTTTATTAAAAAAAAAATTCGTTTCATACCGTAAAATTCGAATTTTATCATACTTATCATCATATTATTCACACCTCAAAATCTGTCTTATCAAATTCTTCAAAAAATAAAAAATAAAAAAAATTACTATCATTTTTCTTCCAAATTCTGTACCATTCTTCTCATTTGCTCCCATTTTCAACCAAATTTCCTCTCTAATTTCACTTTCTCAGTTTTTCCTTTGACATTCGACTAATATGAAGGTCAATAAAGATTTTGAAGAAAATTTTAGAAAACTAGTAGAAAAATAATTAGATGTTATGTACTAGTAATGTTCTTTTATATTTAGAAATGTACGACCTCAAAATTGAATAGTATTTCGAAAACTATAATCATCAGTCTCACTCCCCAAAAAAATTTTATGGGACTGTCAATGCATTAATCTATAACATGTTTAATTATTGGTCAGTCAAAGCATTAGTCTATATAACTCTAACATGTTTAATTTTTGAGTGAACTACATAAATGTTACCTGATTTTTCACTTTCGCACATAAATGGTATCTGATTTTTATTTTATATCGTTTTTGGTACCTCATGACAAAAATAACCTTACGTGCCAAACATGTGATTTTTTTGTTATGGAGGATATTTTTGGAATTTCAATTAAATAGAACCTCTTCCTTTCTTATTTCTGTTTTTCTTCTTTAGTTTCTTCTTCTTTCTTTTTTTCATTTTCTTCTTTCTTTTTAGTATTTTATCTTCTTTTCTTCCTTTTTTTCCCCTTAGTTTATGTTTCCTCATTTTTCTTTTCTCTTTTTTTTCTTCTTTTTTTAGTGTTTTATACATTCATCTAATTGCATTGATAATATAAATCAATAACAAAACACCTAATTAAATTAATTATTTAAAATAATTAAATCAATTGAATATTTTTAATTCATTATTTATACTCATTTTAAGGTTGAAACACCTAACTAAAAATGCTCGACTCTTTATCATTATGAATACAATTCACAATTTTAAATTTTGATTAAGACTATATTGATTAGTTATTAATTTAATATAAAATAATTATTATTATTTATTAATTACTACTAGTTATTACTATTATAACAATATTATTATTATTATAATATTTAAACATAATTATAACTATAATTATGATTATGATTAAAAATATTTAAATGATATTAAAAAATAAATTAATTATTAATTTATAACATCAAAATAATAATATTAATATTGATTAATAATAATAGTATAAAGAGTGGGGAGAATGAGAGAAGGTATTATAATATCATTTTGGTACTAGTTTTGTCAATGCCCAAAATACCCTTTATGACACAAATGGAAAAATGAATTTGTTTAGAGGATATTTTGGAGTGAAAATTGCATCAGGTACCAAATATGTGATTAATAGTACCAAAAACGATATAAAATAAAGACCAGATACCGTTTATATGCGAAAGTGAAAGATCAGGTATCGTTTACGTAGTTCACTCTTAATTTTTTTCACTTCCATAAAATTATTTAGTTCTTTACATCGATTCAAATAAACACCAAGATTATTAATAAGTTGAAGGTGTTTTTGGCCTAGCAAATATTCTTATTTTTATTGTACCCCCAAAATTAAAAGTTTGATACCACAACTCTGCAAGCGTGGAGAAATCGAATCCCACTTGTCCACCACCGCACCTCAACAGAAACACGTGTCGCCACCGACCGCCGCCGGTGTGCGGTGGCCCCTCCGCCACTAAAGAAGAAGCGAACATAAGCTGTAATTGGGCCCACGCCACCTCCTCAACCATCTCCCACAAAATTGAAAAAAAAAAAAACTTAAAAATTAAATAAAATTCTGCAAACAAAAAAAGTGCATGCGAACTGCGATTAAAGCAAAAATTAAGAAAAAAATGTTGCAAAAAAATGTCCATGTGATATTTACCTATCCAATGATGGAAAATAAACATTAATATAGTAATTGTACAGCTGCCATAGAAGCCCAACTCCCAAGTACAAAAAAGGTTAAATTTCTAGAAAATCCAATATTACTATTCTCATTCAACAATATTAATTTTGTTTAACATTGTTTGCATGCTAAATTATCTATACTAATGGGGTAATATTGGTAGAGATTAAAAAAAATGCTAATTAACACTACTAGAAATCTAGAAAGAAAAAATAATCATAAATTAAAAAAATAATTATGTAGAGAGAGAGAGAGAAAAGTGTCGTCAAAAGTCCAAAATTGATGCCCCAAAGCCAAAGCCGTAGCCGAAGCCCAAAGCCTCTGGCTTTGATTGAAATGCAGAGAGAATCCATTTGATTTCAATTACAACGCCAAGAACTGTAACTGAAGTTTCTCTCTCTTCTCTCAATTCTCACACACAAACAAATACACACTTCACAACCATAAAGACATTAAGAAACAATAAAAGCCGGAAAGAAAAAAAGGAAGATATATATATTACAGCAAAAAGGAAAACAATTGCAAGCAGCGGGGTCGAGAAAGAAGAGATTTTGCACTCGGATAGCTTCAATCAGCCCTCTTTCCTTTTTCCTTATAGTTGAAATTTGTAAGTTTATGATTTATCATCTCGTCTATTGTTAATTCATTATTTCTTGCAAGCTATGTTTGAATCTTGTTCGATTTGCTCTATCTGTGGTCGATTTTTGAAAGATCTAATGTGAGGAATAACACAAGCTGTAGACAAACCAATGCAAGATTCGAGCTTTTGGTTTTGATTTTTGTGAATTTGTGGGCAGTTGCGTGATTATTGATCTGAATTTTTGAGATCTAGTGATATTGCTTCTGAGCTTTGTGCATGTTCCAATTGATTGAGACTATTGATTTATTTGCTTATTTTCGATGTTTCTGAATCTGGGTTTATCTTGTATATGCTTTTCGAAACGTTTCTTTGCTTGTTATTCTGTGGTTTTTTGCTCAAATATCGAGTTTTAATGTGTTTTCTATTCATGGGAATTTGGTTTTTGTTGATGGATTTGGATCACGGATGGCTAGGTTTTTAAAGTTTCCTCCTTTTCTGCCCTTGTGCAATCGAGTTTTTAAGATTTCCCTTTTCTTGAAATTCAATTTGGTAAGTTGCAGTTGAAATTTACACATGAATTTTGGCAAGTTTATCTGGCCTTTTGATCTTCTTGTATGTTTGGTTATGGTTAATTTGCTTCTGTTATACATTAGTTTTTTTTATCTCATTTCTTCTTTTCAATTAGGTTTTTCTTTTCTTCATCCCATTCTTTCATTTTTTCAAGGAAAAGAGCTGAAAAACTCGTGCTAATTTTGGCTTGTATTCATAGATATGCTGCAAGACCGGCCTTGTTTGGTTTCGAGGGACTGTAATTCAATGACGTGTGAACAAGAAAGCAATAGGACTATGCTCTACGGGGCTGACAAGGTCGAGGTTAAGCAGGGCAAGCGCCACTTGGAAACGAATGGGGAGGAAGATTGCATCGTGAAAAAGGTGTCCAAGCATTCGGGCGATCAAGTAGATACTGATTTGTCTATTGGTGGGATTCTAAAGTCGGTTTCTGGCCAATCGAACAGCCATGGACAAGATGGCGATGATTCAGATTCGAGTTCATTGATTGCTGGCATTGGTCAGGACAACTCGATTAATTGTCTTATACGGTGCTCCCGGGCTGATTATGGTTTAATTGCATTACTGAACCGGAGTTTCCGGTCTCTTGTCCGTAGTGGTGAGCTGTATAAACTACGGCGGAAAAGTGGGGTGGTTGAGCATTGGGTTTACTTTTCCTGCGAGCTGCTTGAATGGGAAGCATTTGACCCTATAGGGTGCCGTTGGATGCATTTGCCAAGAATGTATTCAAATGATTGCTTTGTCTTTTCAGATAAGGAATCTTTGGCTGTTGGAACTGACCTTCTTGTTTTTGGGAAGAATGTCATGGCACACGTAATCTATAGATACAGTCTGTTGACGAACACATGGACTACCGGAATGAGCATGAACGAGCCTAGGTGTTTGTTTGGCTCTGCAAGCCTTGGGGAAATCGCCATACTGGCTGGCGGGTGTGACTCAAAGGGTAATATCCTCAGCTCTGCTGAGTTATACAATTCTGAAACGAGAACGTGGATGACGCTTCCAAGCATGAAAAAAGCAAGGAAAATGTGTTCTGCGGTTTTCATGGATGGAAAGTTTTACGTAATTGGAGGAATAGGAGGAGCTGAATCCAAGCTTCTGACATGTGGAGAGGAATATGATTTGGAAAAGGGGACTTGGACGGAGATCCTAAACATGTCCCCTAAGCGGACTAGTTCACCAAGAGAAAACGAACCACCTGCTACATCTGGGGCACCACCTCTGATTGCCGTTGTAAATAATGAATTGTATGCTGCTGATTATGCTTCAATGGAGGTGAGCAAATATAACAAGAAGAGTAGGGTTTGGATCGTCGTTGGTAAGTTGCCGAAACGTGCTGATTCTATGCGCGGTTGGGGATTAGCATTCAGAGGGTGTGGTGATCGTCTTATTGTTATTGGCGGGCCTCGTACTGCTGGTGAGGGTGTTATTAGAGTGCATTCGTGGGTTCCAAGTGAAGAGCCCGCGCAGTGGGATGTGCTTGGCGAAAAACGATGTGCCAGTTTTGTCTATAATTGTGCAGTGATGGGATGCTGAATATCTGTGTGTGCAGGCACCATACAAATTCGATGTTGTTTGCTTGTGGTTAACAATTGGTTCCCGGATGCACCCGGTTCTTGCTAATGGGTACTTTTCCCAAACTTTTTTAGTTTCGTTACATTCTTCTTTTAAAGTCGGACGATGATAGGGAAGATTGTCAGATATTACTCAAGATACAATTGAATGTTTCCATAAACTAGTCTTGAGCACAAGCTTTTTCCTTTTCTCTTCAAACATGATCGATATTTTCTTTTTCTCAAATGTCTTCTCCCACTCCTGGTGGAGTCCATGACAAGGTGGCGATGCATAGCAAAGAAAATAGTTTCGTTAACTTGAGAGCTAGGCATTTCTGTTGGCTGTAAGTTTTATTCTTAAACGAAACATAGAATTCAGCGTACTGGGGCTTTTATGGTCCTAAATTTCGTGAAACCGTCACAAAGGAAATAATAAAGTCTCGACATTTTTTATGGAAACGCAGCCTATTTAGTCTTTTGAATTAGTTGTATGCAGCTCTGTTATTGTTGTACATTTCCTTTTTTGATTCCTTCACATCTGTCATTATAGCATATCATCCTATTATAGTGTTAACATTATTCATTTTTCTAGGTTATAATGCTTATATCCTATTATAGTATTAACATTATTCATTTTCTATGTTTTAATGCTTACATTCGATTATAGTATTAACATTGTTCATGTGTCTATGTTTAATGCTTTTTCGTCGAACTTAGAATGTGTTGCTTTAATAATATCTTTTAAGATTAAATTCTCGCATCCTTAAAAGTAGTCGCTATGTCAAGCCCATACGTGCATAGGTGAATTTGATGATGTTGTTTGAGGTAAACAATAGTTCGAATTGATGTCCCTTATTCTTGATCAGGCTTAGAGCAAAATATGGTTAAATTAGATTATGTAGCTAAGCTGCACTATTCTGGTATTTGTAACTGAACCTCATCTGTCATTTGCATCTAAACATGACATAAAAACTCTGCAGATGAACTGAACCTCGACATCTTTTGGATGTTTTTCTTGTCTAGATAGGTGTTGGTTCGTGCATTCATTGAACGTTATCTCTTCAGTTGAATGTAGAGAAAAATGTTGGTAATAGTTGTATTATTTGTTTTGTTTATCACTTTGTGCTTTGCAGATATTGATTTAATCTCATCTGTCATTTGCATTCAAAAATGGCATATTGTGCATAAACATGCTATGTAGATAAGACTGAACCTCGGCTGCTTTTAGGTGCCTTTTCATGTATAGATAGGCAGAACCCCATCCGCACCACCTAATCCTTTCAATTCAACTCATGCGTGCGTGCGCCACTGGTGTTGGTTCACACAATTTATATGTGCATTCAATGAACGTTATCTCTATATGTGGATGTAGACAAATTCTCATCTGCACCATATTCTTATCTGTATGCTGAGCTGACCCTTAAAAGGGAGATGCTTTCTCTCTTTATACATTGATTGCAGATTTTGTAGGGATTTGCTTTCGTGCGTGATTCTTGCAGAATTACAGCCTCACGAGGCCGTTTTTGAAGCTGCATTTGTTGCAAAAGCCAAACTTGGTTAACTGGTACTGATTTATTGCTATGGTTTTTGTTGGTTTGTTTCATTTTCAACGCTAAGCTGTTTCGTCTACTTTAGTTGACCTTGTTAATTGCATTCGGTTTTATAGATGCTATACTTGTAGCTTATGATTTGCTAATTTGGAGGATTTATATACACCATGAGCTATTAGGAATTTATTTGGTGCCTAATATTATCTAATTGATCCAGTTAGGTATCTATTTTTCATCTTTGGTTGATATAGTAACATTTCATGGGCCTTCTTTACATTTGGGTAATACTATGTTGACTTCTACTCGTCAATGTTGTCATAATAGATTTTGTTTTCGTTTAAAGGTTTTTATGTTAGATTGTGGAAGAAACGAGTCAGAATTATTCTTGATATTAAATGGTGTGTTCGTATTTTTGTCTTGTTTGCATGCTAATTTGGAGGATTTATATACACCATGAGCTATTAGGAATTTATTTGGTGCCTAATATTATCTAATTGATCCAGTTAGGTATCTATTTTTCATCTTTGGTTGATATAGTAACATTTCATGGGCCTTCTTTACATTTGGGTAATACTATGTTGACTTCTACTCGTCAATGTTGTCATAATAGATTTTGTTTTCGTTTAAAGGTTTTTATGTTAGATTGTGGAAGAAACGAGTCAGAATTATTCTTGATATTAAATGGTGTGTTCGTATTTTTGTCTTGTTTGCATCCATATGTCCTGATTAAATTTGATTGGAATTAATCACACTTTTCATTTATAATCTATTGTTGATTAGATTTTAATCATAATCAGGATTTCGTTCTCGTGTATTTGGATGCGCTAGTGCGTGTCTCCGTTATTTACATTGTTTTGTGTACGAGTCTTTATTCAGTATCCCGATACTATATTTCTGTTCTTATATAGTGCAATTCCGATGACACCGACGACAGTAACGAGTAAGAGTTATTGGTCGCTAAAATCATGAAATTTGGCTGGAATTTATTACTCTTATGAAATTGAATTGGGCCCTAACAATATCTATCTGTTTTATATAATGGGCTCGATAAATTGGGCCCTATCAATATGTGTACTTTAAAATGGGCCAGCAAATAGGGTCCAAACAAATCAATGCTGATTCAACCAACAAATATTTCAAATACACTAATTCTTGATATTGGTCTTTAAAAAAAAGAGGAAATGAATTAGTTATAGAATTAAGGATCTAGCATGAAACGAATTTCTTATTCTCGAATTTAATCAATAAGTAATAATTTTAACCTAATTCTTTTTTTGAAATACACTAAACTTTTCAAAATTATTAAGAGGGTCCATGGGCACCAGTGGCCACCCTCCGCTTTGCTTATTGAGGATATTTAAATTTACATTGTAATTATAGGAAGCATCCAGTTTTTCTTATTGAGAATAAAATAAATTTACAAACTCCATATATGGATTTTACTGATCTTAAGAGTGAAACAAAAAATTTATCCTAAATTACAGTGGACTATAAAAACAGAAATAAAGAATGATCATGAGATTAACACTGTAATTAGCCCCTATTGATTTATGTAATCGTAATTTTTTTGCCTAAAGTTGCCAAGTAATAAAACACGATCAATTGGGGTATAGAGTGATGAAATTACACTACAAAAAACTTAAATTTTTAAGGAAGAAAAAATTGAGATGCCATTACTTGTGTTGGAATGTTTTGAAAAATTACAACAATTTAGGGCGTAAAAGAAAATGTTCCTAAATTAAGGATAAATTAACTTAATCTTATGGCACTTCCATTTGCGTCCTCTAATTTGACAACAATTTTGAAGCGCTAATGATATATTTAGAAACATGAATTAATGGTATTATTGTATTAAAAAATATCCTTAATGAAACAATGAAAAGGAGACAAGTACTAAAATATGATCAATTAATTTGTAGTATTATTTAATTTGGGGATTTTGATGATTAGTAAAAATAAAGAGTACCATAAAGTTGACAATACTAAAATATGATCAATTATTCCTGCTCTTTGTGTGCGCCCATATAACCTCTTTTATGCTGCGTCATATCCTCCCAAATCTTCACCAACCAATTGAATTGCTTATTTCCTATGGTTGAATTATCTTAAACAAGGCAACTAGCTAATTGAGATATCAATTTTAGTGACATTTTATTACTAGTAGAGTATTATTTATTACGAGAACGGCTATGATGGCTTTTAGTGCCCAAGTTGCGTATAACCTTCGAATTTCGATATGTTGCATATGCATATCTCGATCGAATGATATATTATTCCCTATATTTTATTAGAAGATTATTTAATAACATCTACAAAATTTATGTTGAAAACCCTCTCGAGTCGTTTAAAGCCCAATATAGCTACTATGTGAAAAACCTTTTATGGAGTATTTCAGTTGTAATAATTCAAACAAAATCAAATAAAAAATAATACCCATATCACTCACGGTCACGGAGTAATTTCAAAACCAATAATTAAAAATATGTTTATTTTATTTATTACTCCATAAAAATCTAGTAATACCACTAATTTACTCCCCCTGTCTAATAAATGTTGACACTATTTCCATTATAGTGTGTCTCTCTCCTACTCTGTCAAGTATGCATTTCAAATTAGGTCATTTTGTGTTTATTT
Source organism: Salvia hispanica (assembly GCF_023119035.1). NCBI lineage: Eukaryota > Viridiplantae > Streptophyta > Magnoliopsida > Lamiales > Lamiaceae > Salvia > Salvia hispanica. The sequence continues at coordinate 19,009,897 of NC_062966.1, forward strand.
TTATGGGACGAAAGAGGTATTAGTAAGTTTAAAAAATTAAAAATCTTTAAGGGCATCTTCTTCCCTTTTAGTTGGAACCTCCAAAACTGGGAACCATTATACTAAATCAACGTTAATTAATAGGTTGATAGATCTAAATCTTTTTTAAACAATGTAATCAAAGATGGGCTGTAAAGAAGAATAAGTTAATGTTATTCCACGTCTTCCAAGCATTTCTTTTAAGCTAATTTAAGCTTTTCCAATGGCCCATAAACTCGTGGATTGTTCAGTGTTGGCCTTTTTCAAATCTCCAAGATTAACCTAAGCAACATTAATTATTAAGAAGGATTAGGCATTTTTTTAGCGTTGGTCTTCACTTTTCAGATTTCTGGTTGTCTGGCTTTATCGATTGATTCGTCAAGTAATTAAGATATTGTTATGTGTTGCCAAAGAATGAAAAAATTAGTGCAACTTGAGGTTTAGTATGATAAATATAGCAAATATTTCTATAGATATATTCGTCTAATTAATTAACATATTTTGCTTGAAGCATGTATATCTAATAGTAAGATGTTAAAGAAAAAAATGAAGGGACTTCTTCTAACATTTTAGAATATAAATAAGGACTTATAAAAAAGCAATGAAATTGGACGTAATTAATGGGCGTTCAGAGAATTTCTGAAAAACAAGACTTGTGAATCTTAGATGAAGTCAATCATCCAACTAATATATTCAACTTAAAATTAACAAAGAATCTGACGAAGATGGACCACCAATATATGCTAATTATGTGGCGAGGCATAAATCTTGCTACATATATAAATTAAATTTGAGAAACATATGATAACAACCCATTCAATTTTGGGGAAATTGCTATCTAAAACAAAAGAAACTATTTTAATATTAATAAATTACCGCCTTTTTCAAAAAATAAAATTTAAAATGAGTATTATCGTATCACTGTTGCAAAATGATAGTAGTAGCAAATTATATTCGAACATTGACTAATACTACTATAATTGTATAAATTAATCAAAATAATATATACAAATTAAAGTCATGTATATAGCGTTTGGTTGTTTTAGAACGGAATATGAGAGTCGTCTATTACTTGGTCATTAATTTAAATTTAAATGTTGATGAAGAAAACTTTAGTGTTTGCCTCCAACTATGACTTATTTCAAATAAGCCATTTTCTGAAATAAATATCTTGACCTTTTATAGGAAACGTTCAAGTCAATGAGTAAAACATGACATTCTTAGAAGAAATGTGTAACCACTAGATGAAATTGAGGTGGACTTTGAATTTGTGTATAGCAATCAGAACTAATGCAAGAAAATAGTGGGTGATCAACTAAATTAAGAATTTAAGAGTAAACAACACTGCAGGTTAAGAGTTTGAAAATTATATTGAAAAGTTAGACCTAATTAATGAAATTTCACGCGTTTATAAAAATTGTAAGAAGTTTTAGGGGAAAAGCCGAATATGATAATAATATTATAATATGATTTTCATATTTCTAAGGCAAAAGATTATTACTACTATTGATATTCCAACCTGAGCAACTTCCAAGTACAGAAATACGAATGTTTAATACTAGTAAAACACAATAAATTGATCGACTTGATAATGAGTACCATAAGTGCATGCTAGACATATTAAATTAACACAAGATAATTAATTAAGATGTGCTTTAAGAGGAAAAAAAGAGAGAAAGATGTGCTTTAAGAGAAAGATATGCTATCTCACTCTTTTGAGTTGTTAAATAATCCATTTTTTTTAACTAGTTCGCTTCGAGTCTCAGCGGGCCGAGCTAGACTTTGATGGCCTAACATAACCTTATTTTATCTACCAAATAGCCAAATAACTCATATAACACATATATCTTGGCCTTATCTAGACTATCAAACAAGCACTAACTATTTAATTAGGAGGAAAATTACCATTATATATGTTGTCATTCTCATTAAATAACCCCAACAAACGTACAAAGCAGTACATTTCACACAGAAATACAGAGATAAAATTAATATGTCTTGTATAAGACTATTTCATCATGTAATGAAACTAGTAAACATTTGGAATTGAACATATATATCAATAATATAAAACGATATATTTATAATTTTATTCCTGTTTATACCTATAAATTTTGATTTGAATCTTGATTAGTACCCAATATGATAGTCACACTCAAATTATCGCGTAGTTTGAAAATTTTCAAGGCTATATATTCACATTAAAGTTGATATTGGTTATTATTTATCAAATAACAAGGGTGATTAGTTCAAACATGATAGAACTAAAAAGTGATTTGTTACAAACTTGTCCTCAAATTCCTACCTAAAAATAATCTAAAACTCCTCAATATGAAACACTTCGTAGGACAAATTTAATAACCCGATAAAATAATACGCGATATATCTAGTCAATCACAAATACAAAAATTCTATACAAAACACTTTTTATTATTGTGATTGGCAAATCACACCACGTATCCACATGTTTGGGAAGTAAATTTTTATTCCAAAGTTTGTCATAATCCAAACAAAAATAATTAAATAAATAAAATAAAATAGAATGGATCTGAATAAATACGAAAAACTGTCTATAATTTCAAGTTCCACCGTCAAAGCCGCTCCACACGTATTTGTTTCCATTTAATTCAAGTCTTGTAAGTTCTTTGTTTTTCATAAAGGCAATAACTTTAAACAAGGACTGGAAAAGACATAGCAAAAAGACGACATAAAAAAAAAAGAGGTGTACTAGTACTATACAATAATACAAGGACTACTCACAAGTAACAACTGGATTTGTACAGACTTATTTTATTCAATGAAAATTAATTTTCATACACACACCTCCCCAACCAAACCTACCCCCTTAATTTTATCGTATTCCTAATACTCATTCAATTTCCATCAGTTTCATAGATATTGAAATTTAAATTGCAATTATCTTAATTTAAACTATACTTAAAAATTACAAATATAAATAGTACTAGGTTGAGATCTGTATAGTACTCGTACTTGTAAACTAAATAAGGAGTACAATATTTTTTAGTTTTCCAAGGTATTCCTATTATCGACGGCTAAAGAAATAATCTATCGTTTCAACAGTCATGACACTAAGCGGAAAGGACTCGCAAATTGGTTGTTCCGTTCATATAGATAGGGATCAAACTCCTGACCTCATGCTTAAAAGGCATGACGTGAACCGCCACGCCATCCATAATTGTTCAAATGCTATACGTTGTTATAGTAATACTCCACGAGTCCACCTCCAATAATTAAGCGGTGATGTTAAGCATTTTAATACTCCCTTTATCCCATCGAATATGATTTATATTCTTTTTTCAACCGTCCCAACAAATATAACTTCTTACATAGTATTTAGAAAAGAATTAAAATATTTAATTATATTTTCTTTCTTTTACTTTATTCTCCTCATTATTTTAAATATTTCTCTTTTACTTTATTCATTTTATCTCCTACTTCAAAACATCTAATAACTTTTTCCATTTTCTACTTAAATTTCTTAAAATAGAGTGCATAAAATTTAATATCAACCTTGTAAAATTGTTATCTTACTCCGGACAAAGAGAGTATAAAATTGTTAAAAAGTTTTAAGTAAAGGTTGAAGTAAGTATAATAAAGAGAAGAGAGAACGAAAAGAAATTATTATGAAAAAAATGAAAAAAAAGTAGTGAAACAAATAAAACACAGAAAGAGTACGGGTAAATTAAAATAAAAAATTTGACTAATAATTACTCCATCCGTTTCATATTAGTAGAGTTATTTTGCTCTTTTGATACATAGTATAGTAGTGGAGTCATTTATTTTTTTTAGAAAAGTCAATACAATTCTTCTCATTTACTTTTTACTCTCTCTTACTTTTATTCTCTCTATTTTTTCTTCTTTTATACTCCCTCTGTCCCATTAGAAATGAAACGTTTTCATTTTTAGTTTATCCCATTAAAAATGAAACGTTTCCTAGAATGGAAACATCTCTATCTCTACTTTTCCATTTCTCTTACTTTACTCTCTCTTCATTAACTCACAAAACAACACTACATAAAAATTTGTGCCGATTCTCAAATGTTGCATATTTAATGGAACAGAGGAAGTACTTTATTACTCCCTCCGTTCCATAGTAATAGTCATTTTGTCATTTTGGTATGTTTCATAGTAATAGAGTCATTTCTTTTTTTAGTAAAAGTTAACACATTTTTCCACACCTACTTTATTCTCTCTTGCTTTTTTGCTCTCTTCACCTCTCCACCTTTTTCATTTTTCACTTTATTCTCCCTTTACTTAACTCAACTAACATATTTTTTCTTAATCTCTGTGCCGAAAAGAAACGTTTTCATTATTATGGAACGGAAAAAGTATCTTTTTATTTAATACTATGTTACACAACTTTTTTTTAATCTTCGTACCGAAAAAAGTAGGAATGAAATATATTTTTAAGTTGAGATCTAGATCAAATTAATCATAGTAGGTAGTACTAAAATTTGTGAAATGTCCTTTATTTTGGTATGACCGGTCCATTGTTTATGTATGGCATGCTAGGATAATAAAGTGATGAATTTATATGCATACATACATAGGTGTGAGCGGCTCCGAGTTTAATTGCTGCAGGTGTTGGAACACTACAATTTGCAGGTCGCTGTCAGAGATGAATAATTTAATGGACGGCTCAGATGCATCAGATCGGTGGTTGCGATCAACACTTGCCATAGATGGCCATACAATCTTGATTCTAGAGAGATTCATTTCGGGAAATGTGAAAGACCCAAAACCCGTTACCTTTTTTTATTTATTTCTCATTTTTGTTATTTTTTGGACCAAGTAAAATGGAATCCAATGAAATTCTTGCATACACCCCCTCAACTTTTATATATTTACATATTGTTGACCGCATGCACTTGCCACTTTTCCCTTTCACTCAGATTTTTTTAAATTCTATTCCCTTTGACCTATTAGACATGAAATATTTTCTAAAATTGAAACATCTTTATTTCTATTTTTTCATCTCTCTTACTTTACTCTCTTTTCATTAACTCACAAAATAACACTACATAAAAACTCGTGCCAATTTCCAAATATTGCATATTTAATGAGATGAAGGGATGAATCCTTCCAAATTATTCGAGCGTTTATAAGGAAAGAAGGTAAATTAAGAATATATATTTCTCATTTATTTTTTTAAAGAAGTAATATACTTTCGTTATAAAGAGTGAATGACAAAGGGAAGATGGAAAACCAAAAAAGGGTTGCAAAAATAACTCTTTCTTATATTTACATTTTGTGTGAAAAACATATAAATAATATACCTCTTCAAGATAGAAGAAATATATAATACGGAGTACTTTCTCAAATAATCTTTAAATAAAAGAATAAGTTTTAATAAAAAATACTCCATATAAATATGGTAATTAATCATAAATTGTAAGGGGGCTCGGCTCGTCCACGAAGGATGCGATGGTATAGGAACGCGTTGCATGTGGCGGGTGAACGGTGTCCCTCCACGAGAATGTGACATAAAATTAATCTTATAGGAGTACTTATAGTTGTTCAATTTACTTTACATCACAATTAATTACTTAAAAAAAGTAACCACTAAATAAAGAGTAAAAATTCCACGTTCCTTCCATACCAAGTTGGCATAGTGACTTGGTGTACCTTACCAATAATTTCTTGACAAATGAAAATTAAAAACACTCACATGCCATATCAATTAAACACAAATTCAATAAAACTAATTGCACAAAACTAAGGATGTCAAACTAGCCCGAAACCCACGGGTCGGTCCTAGTTACCCGGTAAAATCATAGGGTTAGGGCCGGAAAATCGCAACCCATATTCAGAAGCGGGCTACACTGCCTAACCCGTTCGGGTCGGCGGGTTGTGCGGGCTAGTCCAGGTGGGTTGCGGGTTAGCCCACGGGTTGAGCATTTAATATAAAAATATAATTAAAATTTTGGATTATATACTTACTTATATGAAGTATATTTGGTAATATCAATATTAAATACAACATTGATATTAAGAATATACAGTAATTATATCTTCTCTATCTAATTGAAAGTTAGGGTTATATAAAATGCATGATTTCCATTTAATTGTAGTCAGATTCATGTGTGTTATTAATTAAACGAGATGTTTATCTATTTTGTTTCAATTTTCAATTGCTATTATTCTCTTGATCACTTTGATAATACTTTACTATTTGCGACAATATGCTTTTTAATAATTTAGAATATTGGATTTGATAGAAAGTAACATATAAGATTACTATTGACCCGAATAGCCCGTGAGTTAGCTCGAAACCCGAAGATTTTGGGTTAGGCCCATAAATTTATAACCAGAAAATTTCACAGTCCGAATAACTCGCACCCAAATAGCCCAACAACCCGAGTGGATTGGCCCGAACCCGAGCGGGTTAGCCTAATTGACATCCCTACACAAAACAGACACCCATTAATTATGAAAAGTGGCATGTTAGGCTTGCAAATATACTACTGCTACAATATATATGTATACTGGGGAGTGTTATATTGCTAACTATTTAAATTGCTAACTCTGCTAACTCATCAATACAGTGTATTAAAAATGTCAACACAGTTACGTCAAAATGTCAACACATAATATCAACATATTATATTGAAGTTCAACAAAATTATGTGTTGACATTTTAATGTCATCGTGTTGACATTTTTAATACACTGCGTTGATGAGTTAGCAAGTTAGCAACTTAAGAAAGTTAGCAATTGATCACTCCCCTATGTATACTATTGTTAAATATGGAATACGTATATACTTCTTAATGTAATAATATTTCACATAAAAAAAATCATATTACATTATTTTTCATGTAAAAAAGTTACTGCTGTATATTACAACTCTTTGATAGTAAATAAGATTTTACTGGTGCCATTTATTCTTATTTTATATTTATATATATACAAAAGTTTTATACAAATGAAAATTATGACTATAACTTATATATTTTGTTAGAATACTAAGTAATCAATTATGTTTTTAATATTTTCTTATTAACATGTAAAAAGTTACATGTGAAAAATCAAGAAATACTTAAGAATATGATAACAAATTATAAGTTATAGTCATAATTTTTTTTAATAAACATTTCGTATACATAAATATAAAATAAGAAAAAAAGTCTCACCAATAAAATCTCAAATTAGTACACTATTAAGGAATAATTTTATTTTCTTCACGTGAAAAGTATAGTTATATGATAACTTTTTTATATGTAAAATATTACTCCTACTGTATTAAGATCCATATACATATATATTATAGTAATATATTGATCGTCAATTATATGAATGTAATATAATGCCACCTTCCATGATTAATGGATGTCTATTTTGTGCGATTAGTTTTATTGAATTTGTGTTTAATTGATGTGGTGTGTGAATTTTTTTTTTATTTTCATTTGTCATGAAATTATTAGTGAGGTATACCAAGTCACTACGCCAACTTGGTATGGAAGGATTAAGGAATTTTTACTCATAAATAAAACTCTCTTTAAGAAAGAGAAAATATTTAAACATCTTTGTAAACATCGACTCCGACATCACATTTAGTCATACTACAGTATTCTTGTAAAAGGTACTCCCTCAGTTCCCCAAATTTTGTCATAGTTTGACCGGGGATGAGTTTTAAGAAATATAATGAAAAATGGGTTAAAAAAGTTGGCAGGATATGAGTTCTATTTTTAAAGTATTAGTTTTATAATAAAATATAAGTGGAAATAAGTTAGTGAAATGTGAGGTCCATTACCAAAAATATAAAAGGTGAAATATGACATTTTATGGAACGAACAGAAATGGAAAAATGTAATATAATTTCAGGGATGAAGGAGTACTTTTATAATCCAATCACGGTATCAGTTCAAACAAAAATTCTTGACGCATTAGAAATCTTGATTATTTTTTATTATTGGTTAGCTAAATATACTCATCGGTGGAATAAAATTTGCGTTGTTTCTCTCTCGATGAAAAGAGTGGTAAACTGTACGTATGTCTGGAGACTGGACTAGAGGTGTCCACGGTTCGTGAACCGGCGGTTCTGGTTTCGGGAAATGTGGAACCGGAACCGAACCGTGAGGCTATTTGACGGTTCCGGTTCTGAACCGCCGGTTTTCGTACGGTTCCTCGCGGTTCCGGTTCGGTTTGGCGGTTCCGGCGGTTTTCTTATTTTATATTTTTTCTTGCTATGTAATTTGGAATTTTGGATTTATACAATAAATTGGAACAAGACAGTGGATAATTAAATTGAAATAAGAATAATAAGGTGAAAATCATATCAATTTTATTGAATTTGAGTTGTAACGGATAAGACAATGGACCGCCAAAACCGCCAGTTAATCGCCGGTTTTGGTCAACAAACCGTTTGCAAAACCGCTTGACCACCTGCATGAATCATCCCATCGTGTCAGCCTAGTGTTCCGCACCCAAATCGTTAAATCGCCGGTTCGGCGATTAACCGCCGATTTTCACGGTTTTCCGCGGTTAACCGCCGGTTTTGGTCAAAAAATCTTTTGAAAAAGCTGAATCACGGCTGCCAAAGCTGAATGCCTCGAACGCCTCGCCGTTACCGTGGAACCTCCGGATAACTGGCGGTTCGGTGGCGGTTTCGGTTCTTAAAATCTGGAACCGGAACCGGCCCGAGGTTCAAATTCACGGTTCCGGTTCGGCGGTTAACCGCCGGAACCGAAAACCGTGGGCATCTCTAATCTGGACCCAACAATCTCGAGTTCAAATAAAATTTTGATATTTTATTAATATATTTTTTATGTTAAAATTAATTATCAGTCGCACATTTATTTATTTTTCCTTTAAATTCTACTACTTAATTAATAAAGTGAATACGACATTATACGACAAATAGTACTATCTAAATGTAACCAAGAAACCATGTGACACACTTAATAAGACTTAAAACATGACTGTTTCCTACATTTAAAGCCAAACTTATGTACCTAAATTTTCAGACGACATTAAAATTCTGTGAAGTCGAGTCTCGAAAATTGAAATGAGTGTATAGTTATTAGAGGTGGAGAGACGGTTCTAGGTTCTCGGTTAACCGAGAATTGAACTTTATTTTTTTGGTTCTCGGTTAACCAAAAACCGAAAAATAAGGTTAAGGTTCGGTTTCGATTAGTAGGTTTTAGATTTAGGCGGTTCTCGGTTCTAACCGAGAACCGAAGAATCACGTTGATTGTTAATTTTAACTATATTCATTTTAATTTATCAGTAAACTTCATTGCAAACTAATTTTCACGGCAAACTAATTTTTGGTGTGTGATTGTAAACTCAGAAATGAGATAATGACAGTAAATAGTCCCAAAGTTTGTTATCCCCATTTCAAAGATTGATTAATTGCAAACAAATTCGTTCTCCCCATTTCAAAAGTTACTGGTCCACCTAGTCACTAAGATAATATGATCATGAATAGTCTAAACGACCATTACCTCACACAAGCAGCTCCCAGCGAAGGTGGTAAGCTTATGTTGAATCTGTCCTCCTTCATTCACCCAGGATGAAGACCCAGCAACAGCAGGCTCCATTATTATTTTTTTAATTTTTACAGAATGTATTTCAATTGATTTCGGTTCCTTCGATGGTTTCCAAGACCCTGTCGGTTATAACCGATTGGTTCCTCAAGGAACCGAACCGACAAAGGGTTCGATTTCGGTTCTAGATTTTGGAAAAAATGGGAGTCGCTTAACCGATTAATCGGTTCGGTTAGAACTGTACCGACCGAATCCCCACCCCTAATAGTTATATAGTGGAGGGGTCTGGTTAGGTTGAGATTTTTGAACTTAATTGAAAATTGAGATGCAATCTCAGCCACTCATTTAGAATACTATTTGTGAAATGTCAACAACATGTAATTTATGTCAACTAGGGGTATTATCGTCAATAGTCTGTACATCAAATGTGATCAACTTTATTCAATAAATACTTTTTTTTATATTTTTTTTAAAAAAATCATTTTTTTTGTCAACTACATATACAATTCATGTCAACTACACATCAAATGTCAACAACTTTATTCAATAAATACTTTTTGACATGAATTGTATATGTAGTTGACATGGATTGCACACATAGTTGACATTATATGTGTGTAGGTGACATGGATTGCGCACATAGTTGACATTATATGTGTGTAGTTGACATTATATGAATGTAATTGACATGGATTGTACACATAGTTGACATGAATTGTATATGTAGTTGACATGAATTGTATATGTAGTTGAAAAATAAAAAAATAAAAAATAAAAAAATAAAAAATAAATTATTGAATAAATGAACCATGATATTACTATTCTGCCCTTTCATAATTAATTAATCCAAAGATATTTTCCATGTGGAAAAATCTGGACCACTCATTTAATAAAAATGAGTGACTGATATTGCATCTCATTTCTCAATTAGCATAAAAACTCTATTGATCACAATCCCACAGTGGAGTATCTATTTATTTTTGTTTATGGAAATTGAGAGTATACATTAGGTAGATCTGTGTTCCATTAATAAATAGTAAAGTATGCCAGACTTATGACTTGTATAATTAATAATAATTCGTATAGCTAGATGAAATGCAATTGTCTAGTGATAGATTGAGTATTTGTGAAGCCAAAAGTATCAAAGTTTGAATTTTTAACACTTTTATAGATCTAGATATCTAATGACATAATTTTTAAAATAATGTTGATTTATAGATTTATTGCACAACCACGTAGGATTTAGTCACCATCATGTATGTCAGTATGTGTTGCCACAACAAATACGACATTTGAAATTTATAAATATGTCTATGGATTTTATATTTGAGCTATTTTGGAGTATTTAATCTACACAGTTAGGTCTATCTTTTTTACAAGGATATTCAGTTTGTAAGATTATATCCCATAATTAAATTTGTAGTATTATGTTTTGTTCATGAGATTGAATTTTGTTACTTAATCCTAGATGGATAGTCATGTGATAATTAGTCATAGTCATCTTCCTCCTATTAATTAATAATCTTATAATTTAATCTTTAATTATGTCTTGCTACTGTACTATTTTATTTAGAGAATCGAACACCACCTGATAGTATTACTCACGACTTATAGTAGTATAACTCAATAGGTCATCCCATATAACGACATGATATATTTCATTTCAAGACACAATTATTGCTTATATAGTTATAAAATACTGGTAATATATATCCACGGGAGTACGAGTTCCATAAAATAAAACAATTTGGATAAAATTTGATACTAGCCATTCAAAGTTTAAATTTGATTATATAAGTGCTATATTAAAGAAAAGTATAAGAACATAGGTCTAATTTTATTAAAGTAGTGCAAAGGACCAGCATATACTTGAATGGCAACCACATGTTCATTTATGTATAAATAAAAACGAAAATTAACTAATTTGATATCATATATATATATATAATCGTTATTGTTATAAACAAGCATATACATATAAAACTAATAATAATGACAGGCCGCACGTCCTCGTTAAACAAGTTACTAATAGTTTAACTTATGTTATGTACCTGGCTAAGCTAATAAATCCAGTCTTTCTAATTAATAAATCATACTCCTTCCGTCCCACTTTAGCAACCCCGATTTACTATTTTTTAGTGTCCCACTTTAGAAGTTCCAATTGAAATATTCCATAAATAGTAATAATCCACACAAATTCGACTAAACTTATTTCACTCACATTTTATTATAAAATGTATATAAAAGTAAGACTTAAATTCGAATTGTTTTTCACCAACTTTTCTTTACCTTTCTTAAAACTCATGTCGAACTCAAATGGAACTCCTAAAGTAGATCGGAGGGAGTATTTAGTTTCGAATCTCACAAATCAAGCCTTTATCATTAATGAATCACTCATGTTTTGAAGCATGCAAGTGGGGTGTATAGAATAGCAAAGAAAGGTATCAACAAGATGAAGAGGCAAATATATAACAGAGCCTCCACTAAATTTTGAATTGATAATTAGGACTAGATCGGAAGTGATAAACTCAACTTGGATATTATTTTAAATGATTTATGCCCAGCAACAAGATAGTTTATCGAGTATATGAATAGCTAGAAATTGATGAAAATTTACCTGATCAAAGAAAAATCTGTTTGTCTGGGAAGAAGTATTATACACTTATATAGTGACTTTCACATATCAAATTTTAGCAAGTACCTTTTCTATTTCTGATTTTATTAAATGTTACTGGTATCTTAAAATCACATAGCAACTATTTCATCCATGGATAGTTGGCATGAAGGACTATTGCCCGACTATATATGCAACTGTACTTGTTTTGATTTGTCTTGTAGGACAAGGTGAACATCAAAGAGAAACTATTTGCGTTCAATTCTATAGGAATGAAAGATGATCTGTGAGCTTTTTGCAATAAACAATTGGAACAAGTACATTACAGTATCATTTTTTTAGAAGCAAGTTCTCTGGAATACTCTCTCCATCTTTAAAGTAATGAACTACTACTATTTTTTTAGTCTGTTTTGTGAAAAATTATGAACTTTCTAATTTTAAAAATCCAACTATACTACTAGTAATGTGGATCACACTCTCCACTAATACTATTTTCACTATTATTCCTTTGTATATCTCTTCCTTTACCAATTATGCATTAAAACTCGAGTCCAACCACTATTCATACTTTTCAAGGACGGCAGGGGTAGTAGTTCACGATATTTTGCTAGCAACCATTCCATTTCATAAATTTGATAAGAAGATTTTTATCTCTCTCTTCTATGCTATCTCATGATTTAAGGTGATTCAGATTTAAAATTATCTTCTAAAACATTAATGCGAATGAGGACCTTAAGGACACGTGAAGAAACTCATATTTGGAGATTGAATTAGTAAATAAAAGGTGGGTGCCACATTTTCCCTTTCCACATGACACATATGTGAAAATGTAACAAATGTATAAGATGGTCAAATATATTGATCGTTAGAACAATATCAATTGTGGATTGTTGCTTGCTCTTGTTTTTTTTTTTATGAGTTCAATTAATAGGATATACCTTGCTGTTGTTTTTAGATCTCATCCTATGTTTTTTAGTCTTGCAGCGAGTTGTTTTTGGATCTTGTCTTGTTTCTTCAACCTTAACAACAATTGTAGAAGTACATCCCATTCAACTTTCAAAATATTTTTAACTTGTATTGACTCTGTTTAAAAATTAGTAATCAAATTACCATAGTTCAACCAAATAAATAGGCACGAAGGAAAAGTAGTTGTTACAAAAATTAAAATAAAGCTTGGCACACACACTAAGGCCAGCCTTTAAAATAAAGCTAAGCAACGAGCCAAGCCTTTAACTTTTCTTAGTTACTCCTTTACTAGTATTAATTTATCAAAGCATCATCACACACGAACATCTTATTCCACGCATATCATACCTCTTTCTCCATGTTAATATACCCAATAAAATAATATAAATATATTGGGGGAAATAAATAAAAGTAAAATTCATTTTGACCGGAACTCCACCTCTCCCCCTTTCCCTCTCTCTATATAAACCTTTCCACCCCCTTCTCTCTCATCCATCCCTCTTTCTCTCAATTAGGGCTCCAATTACCACAACCCCTCTCTCTCTCTCTCTCTCTCTCAAATGGCAGAAAACTCTCCAAAACGCCACCGCGATGACTCAATCGCCTCCGATCTAGACGATTCATGCTCAACCGCGAAGCGCCGAAAGCCCTATAACAACATTCTCAACCTCCTCGACGAAGAGGAGCCGGAGCCGAGCAGCCAGCTGAGCCAGGATTTATCAGCTATGTTCACCACCCTCGAGCAGGAGCTCTCCTCCTCCACCACCACCACCTTCGACTTTGAGCCTCTGGCGGAGGCGTCGGAGCACTCTCAGCCACTAGCCTCCACTGGAGACGAGGACGAGAGCGTGAAGTCTGTGATGAGGCATCTTCTAGAAGCTTCGGATGATGAGCTCGGGATTCCGAACACGACGGACGAAAACGCCGTTGAAAATTTTAACGGCGTCGAAGATTTACCGTTTGCGTTTACGGATCACGAGCTGTGGGAATTTGAAGACGTGGCGGCTAATTACTATACTGTTTTACAGTCTGAACTTTTCATGTAGTAGAAGAAACAAATATTTAATTTATGGGTCTATAAATGACAAGTAGGAATATTTAGAGGGTGTAGAGGTAAATCAATCCAAGATTAGGGGCAAAGGAAAAGAAAAATGGACAAGTTTTTAGGTTTTTCATTTTGGTCTCCACTTCTTTTATCTCATCTTTCCCTCTATTTTACTACTATTAGAAAAATCTTAAACAAGTAGAAGTTGGAAAAAAGCAGAAGATTTATACGTATCATCCAAATTCATACACTACATTTTACTTTTGGAGATGTTCGGTTCTACATATCACATTTCTTAAAATAGAAAAATCCCTCATTTTATTTTTGTTACTTTTAGTTTATTCTATATTTACTCAATTAGTACAAATTAATAGGAGTAATACGTAAAATCTCGTGTTAGAAAAAAATATTTACTTCTAATTGGATACAAAGAGTAATACTGCATCCGCCCATAAAAAATAGGGTACATTTACTATTTTTGGTCGTCCACAAAAAATAGAGCATATTTATTTATGGAAAGTTTTCCAAAAAAAAATAGAAAGATTAATACTCCATCCGTCCACAAAAAATATGACACATTTATCATTTTTTGTTGTCCACAAAAAATAGAGCATATTCATTTATGGAAAGTTTTCAAAAAAAATAAATAAAAAGAGTAATACTCCATCCATCCACAAAATTTAGGGCATATTTACCATTTTTGGTCGTCCACCAAAAATAGAGCATATTTATTTATGAAAAGTTTTCAACAAATAATACCCCTATACATCATTCTACTAACACTACTTCTCACTTACTTTTTTTCCTTATCTCTTACTTTACCAATTTCTACATTAAAACTTGTATCATACACCAATTGCCCTATTTTTTGTGGACAGAGAGAGTAGTATCTTTTTAGATTAATTTTTTAGCAAATACTAATAAAGAAATCAAACTAGGACTTCACATTGCCAAAAAGCTTTAATTGTGTTTAAAATAATAATTATTATTATTACAGATAATAATATCATATGAGTACGTGATACAATAAATTTGTTTTAGAAAATCGACATTACAGATAAAAAAGCACAAATCAAATCAAATAGGCATTTGAACCCAAGACAACATTTACAAAAAGTCGTATCATGTTTCGACAATTGAACTTGAACTATAACTAACCATATTTGGCATGGTTTCTTCTCTGTAGCATGCAACATGTGTTTCTACTTTCTTTTCTCTAACATAGCTAACACGTTTCTTACTATATTTCTTATTTAAAATGTTTGGAATTATGAAAGTCTAGAACCAAATTTCATGGCTTCCCGTTCCCCGAGCAGAAAAAGGAAAATACTATTTTTTTTTTCACCGTACGCAAAATATGGAGTAGTAGTAAATACAAAAACAGTTAGCATCCACTATAATCGGCGAGCGACCGGCTAGCCGATTCCCAGTGCTAGCCGGTCCGCTCGCCGAACCATTGCAACCGGCGAGTGCGGGATCGGTGAGAAATTCGGTGAGCGCTCGCCGATGCGTTCGCCGCCATTGTAGGCTGGCGATCGGCCAACGCAATTTTTTTTTAATTAAATTTTTGAAACACTATGTATATGCGATTTTCACGTCATTTTCATTCGCACCACTTGTTTTAACGAGTTTTCTCTCTCTCTTAATTTCTGTACAAAAGCAATAACACGAAATGGATCACAACAACGTGTACTCCAGCGACGAGCGGGAATCAAACTCCCACGGTACCCGCAACTGCGGGATGGGGGCAGATGGGCGGCGGGTACTACAGCATGTACCATTGGCAGCAGATGATGCCGCAGGGCGGCGGGCGGGGGTTACCGGGCATGCAACACGGTATGCAGATGATGCCGGATTGGGGAGCCGGGATGCAGATGATGAGACAGATGATACCGGGGTGGCAGGCGGGGGTGAAGCCCGTGACGCCGGGGGGGAGGGGACAATGTCTATCGCCCCACTCTTGATTTTTTGACTGTGTATTCCCACACATCGACCTCAGTGGAGACTCAGTTCACTGGAGATGACACTTTCTCCATAGAGGAGTTGTTGGTACCGGGCGTTCGATACGAAGACACTCCCATTCAGACAGAGGGAGTAGGTCAGGGAGGGGGAGGGTCGGGGCGCACCGGGAAGAAAAAAAAGGGCAAAAAGGAGGTAGGCGAGTCGTCGCAGCCGGCTGATGACGACGGTGTACGGAGGAAGTGGACGGATGATGAGAACGTCGTGCTGTCCAAGGCTTGGGTGTCTTTTTGTGATGATCCCCTCATTTCGAACAATCAGAGGATCGTCAACATGTGGGCTAAAATTGCAGCAGCCTACAAGAGGAATTGCCCGCATGGGAAGGCATAGACCGGGGAGGAGTGCCAGAAGGGGTGGGAGCGAATCAAGGCTGCGGTCTCCCGATTTGCGGGCTTGTACACCAACGCCCTCCGCATGAAGACCAGTGGCCAGACTGACGAGGATTGCAGGAGGATAACGGAGAAAGCCTTCCCCGTGACGGGGCTGTATAAGGAATTCACCTACTAGAACTGCTATCTGGTGCTGATGGATTCCGAGAAGTTCCGGGCGGGTGTCGATGCTGGCTGGCCGAAGAAGCAGCGGCTAAACTATGCCGGTGATTACAACGACGGTTCCCACGACCTCCCCGAGGATGTTCCAGTGGAGTCGTCCTGTCACACCCAACCCTATGTGACGTATGCAATTACTGTAAATAAATTCAAAATTTAAAATAAATAACCACACTTCTAGTACATAAAATGCACATATTATATAATTTCAAAAACCACTATTTATCAAGTACATATTTCAAACATTCTAAACAGTAGTGAGACCCTCTCACAGTAATGATGAGGATGAGAAGGTTGCCAAAATGCGTCAGCCGCCGAACCTGATAACACGTGCAATTCCTACGACCCATGTCAATCAAAAATTCCACTGATATCTTATTCCTGAAAAATATTAGTGGTTTTTATGAGCCATAACTCAGTGTATATAAACCTTACCTTTAATTCCACATCTCAAAATCAAACATATTCTTTAATCAATATATATAACAATAACCAACAAATATTAGAAATAATTTCATATACATATGCATGTTTCAATCTGTTCAATTTATTATTCTGTGACTGGTCAAGCCTGGTATCTGCCCGGGATTTCCATTGTATACGACCCGTAAGGTCCCTTATATTTATTTGACCTTTCCACGAAGGCCCCTCTTTGTATTGACCTTTCCACGAATGCCCCTCTTTGCATTTTGACCTTTCCACAAAGGCCCCTCTTTGATTTGACCTTTCCACGAAGACCCCTCTTTGCATATTTTCTTTGACCCGTAGGTCTTTATCATTGTATATGACTCATAGGTCTTTTGCCATTGTATATCAGATCCAGAGAAAGACAGTCACATATCCTCTTTAATCTCATGGTTCGAATGATTCCAAAACCATATGCAAACATGCCATTGCATCACTTACATATTTCTACCACATTTCGTCAAATAATTTCTTTACCATATATATAAAACATATACATTCCACCAAGCATATATCCATATCATCACCATCACACATAATCATATCATAGTCAAATCATATAATCCAATTATTCACTTTATTTTAACACCTATCAAAGAAGCATATAAAACATGTAAAATTAAAAGTGTGATTTATATACACACCTGACTATGAGAAATAAACTAAGCTCCTGATTCTGATTTCTAACTCTTGATTTATAACCCTTTTGATCATAAATTTTTCGCATTTTTTTGTTCTTTCGTTTTTCTCTCTTTCCCTATCTCTTTTTTTTCATAAATATGTACAATTATATATCAAAGTTCACGTCTAACTTGCCGACTTATGCCTATTAATTAAAATATGATTAATCCAAATGGCATGTATATAGTGAAGCTTATAGTGATATGATAAGGCTAATTTCATGCATCGGTTATGTGGTGAAAAACACTATATTTTACTGGGTCTAACACAGTTTTTAAACCAGGTGTGTGACAGAATCGCTAGATCCAGGAAAAGCCGGAGGAAACGGACTAGCGAAGGAAATGCAGGAAAGTGAGCAGAAGTGAAAGGAAAAGAATGGCTAGAAGAAGGGAGTCAATAGCTGAGGGCAACAAAGACTATCTATACCTCGCTGGGCCCCACTTCAACGCCTATAAATAAAGGAGCATGCACCACACGCAGGGAGACGGATTTTGCTCTTAGCTCACACACAAAAACACACACTTGGGAAATGGGAGTTCTGGGGTAGTTTAGGGTTCTAAGGGTCTCATCTTCCAAGAAAGTCAGTCGTAACACCGTCCTTGCGAAGGGCGAAGAAAAAAATCTACTTACATTTTGTTTTACACTTTATTTCGTTCGAACTTCGCGTTTTGGAAGTCGATTTGGTTGTTGCTATTTACCGATTCATCTATGCATTTAGTTTCTGTCATGATGGTGTTTATTTTGTATTGATCTACGTTGATTCTGTTTTGTTTGAAGTTTTATTCGGCTGTTATATGTTAATCTCTGTTTTGGATAATTCTGTGCTTGATCTGGGGAATTTGGTTGTGGATCTGTATTGTTGTTGTTGATCGGAAGTTGTTTGGCGATTCTGTAGCTATGGGTATGTTTTTGGCCGGACTTCGTGTCGGATGCTTGGATCCGGAGTGCATTTAGCATTGGAGGTTGGATCTGAACAGGGGATTCAAGTTGTGCATGGATTTTGAGTTTGCTATTTCCTTTCTGTTTTACTTCGTCTAGTAGCCGTAGATCTGTTTTGTTTTTAATTGTTCTTCGTTAAACTGCTTAAATCCAGTCTGCTTTGTTTTCCGGTAACGTTTCATCTCTGTTTCTACTGAGTTTTTATGCAATTTGATTTGAAGAAGATGATGTCGCTGTTAGCTAGTACTTTAGTTAGTTGTTTTTCCAGCTTTTCGTCCGTACTCTGCTTTTTCAGCCATGGTCCCCACCGTCAGTTTATTTCCCAGGTCTAGGTAATTTAGAATAGTTTCTTAGATCTAGTGATTATCTCGGTTTCCAGTTTACATGCATGATTTCCGTTTTGCCTAGATCTAGCTGTTAGCATAGCAGATTTAAATTCCAAGTTTAGTCTAGTTTCCTCAACCCAAAAATGCGTGGCAGCAGCCAACCCAAAAATAGTTCCCAAATCCATGAGCATGTTCATTACGCATCCATCTCTGTGGGATCGATCCCTACTTCCCTGTGCTAAATTTTAGTATACGTGGTTGAGGGTTTTTGAAGTGGTATTCTGTGTGTCCGACGACCGAGATCTTCCAACGATTCGTGAGTTCCTAGACCTCGTGATCTAGTGGATTCACTGGACCTAGGAGTCTTGTTATTCCTTACTGTGCATACAGTCTAAACAAAACCGAAAGATAGGTAGCTTCATGATACGTGTCACCCACATATATTATGGGATAAATATAAATTACAACATAATCATTTAATATTATAAATAAAAATATATATAAAAAAAGAGCTTAGTTAATTAAGATATTTGTCAAAATTCACTTTTATAACTATATACATATTTAACACCGTACAAATGTATATGTTATGCACAACATGTTTCCGTAATTTCATGCACACTGTTCATATTAACACACACTTAAATTAAATATTTAGTATTTTAAAGTACACCTACACAGGTTTGTGTTAAAATGACAACCTCTCTTAAAGTGACACCGTGACACCACTTATACAACAATATTATAAATGCTACACAACAATATTATAAATACTACACAGCAATCTATAGATTGCTGTATAGTGTGTCGGATATTGTTGGACAAGAAAAATTGCTGGATAAAGACCAACAAATTGCTGGCCGTCTTTTTCAGATTTTTTTTATTTTTTATTTTTTTTGCCACGTGGCAGCTTATTATTCGTCCACGTGTACAAATGATTGGCTAGGAATGGTGGTATGGTGTTATTTTAAGGGGTGGTGAACCCTAACATGCCCCCACCTACACATACACAGTTATAGTTATATATATATATATATATATATATATATATATATATATATATTTATATAAGGGAGCATTAAGCTCCTTTTACCCCTTTAGATACTATTTCCTTCTTAATATCAACCATTAGATTAGTATGATGGATGGACTATAGATGAAACCCAACAAAATCATCCTGTGTTGCATTATTTGGTTCATTATGTGCATTATATGGGTAAAATTGTAAAACAATCATGAATTAAAACGGAATGAGCGAGATTTAAGCAATCCTTCCATCTGCTCACACTCTCTCTCTCTCACTCCAAACGTCACTTCCCATCAGCCCACGATTCTCAAATCGTCTCCCCCATTTCAAACTAGGAAAAACCCTAGCCGCTACTCAAATTGAAGAGACACCACCACTCCCGCCGATTTTTCGCCGTGAAAAGCAACGCCGGTCAACGAATCACAGTTCTAATGTGATTCCTTCGCCGCGTGACGATAGATTTGCAGTCGACAACAAGGCAGGTTTCAAAAGTTCTGATTTTTTATAGAGACACTTCTATTCGTCAATTTTCGCCATTAAAACACCACATAGTCGACGATTCACAGTTTTGTACTAAACAATTTCAAGATTTTCACAAGCGTTTGGTCGATATTTCTGTAAATCATGAATTTGTGTTCATTTGTTTTAGGTTTCTATCGGTTATTCTCTAAAGCATGACATCGTTTGCATTTCTATAAAATTGTATCCGATTTAATTTCTGATTTGTGTCACAAACCAGGATGACGAAACGAGGAAGGCCTTTCATAAGCCAACCAACCCAGACTGCAGGTGAGCAATGTTGACAGTCTAATATGCCTGTAGTTGAGTGTATCTTGTATTTATTCGTGCATTGTTTGATGCAATGTGTACATTATTGTATGAATTGTTGTGCATTATGTTTTTAATTGAAGCTACATAAATCAGTTTGATAAAAAGCTTGTAAATGAGTGAATGTTGTTATCGTCTGTACATTATTCAGTATTGTAGGGAGTTGTTAACAAAATTTGCTATTGGTTTAATATTCGTTTGTGCATTACTGGGTATACATTATGAATTTTGGTTGAGTGAATGTTACATTATGTCGTGCATTATTTGATGGAATGTAAACATTATTGTATGCAGTTCTGTGCATTAAGTTTTAGATTGAAGCTACATCCATCTGTTTAATTCAGATGCTATATGTACATTATGATATTCATTTGTGCATTCTTTGCTTGCTTTTGTACATTATTTATCAAGTAGTATGCATTACATAATATTAATGCGGTAAATTATTGATACCTTCGATTATAAACATGTACTGATGTCGTATTTTGGACAGCAACGAAGCACCCTACGTTGGATATTGAGGAAGCGGTTGATGATGTTATTCCTATTGCGATAGCACAAAATCCACGAGTTCCAGTCATACCTCTAGGGTTTAGATATCCTCTACGTTAGGGAGTAGTTTTTACTGATAAACATAATGTGAAAATATTTCAGTGA
Source organism: Salvia hispanica (assembly GCF_023119035.1). NCBI lineage: Eukaryota > Viridiplantae > Streptophyta > Magnoliopsida > Lamiales > Lamiaceae > Salvia > Salvia hispanica. The sequence goes on from NC_062966.1 coordinate 19,031,538, forward strand.
ATTTATTTACTCAGTAATGGACGATTTTTGTTCTGTAATGTACTCCCTCCGTCCCGGAGTATTAGTTTCACTTCTTTTGGGCACATGATTTAAGGAATTGATATTTAAATAGTTAAAGTGGAGAGAGTAAAGTATGAGAGAGAGAAAAAGTAGGGGAGAGAAGAGAGAAAAAAGTAGGTGGAGAATAAAATAAGATAGATGCTTTTTGCTAAAAAAGGAAATGAGTCTAATATGTTGGGACATCCCAAAAAGGAAAGTTGGTCTAATACCTTGGGACGGAGGGAGTATATGTTTATGAGACGTTTTTGTTGTGATTTTATGAGTAGTTTTAACTGATAAATATAATGTACAAAAATTTCAGTGTAATGGATTTTATTTACTGAATAATGGACGATTTGTGTCCTGTAGTAATGGACGATCTGTACATTATTCACTGATCCTTGCACATTATTAGATACTATTGGTACATTATTTACTGCACTAAATCTTAAACGCATTATAAAATGAAATTTAACTCATGTGGTGGTGCTATAGCCTAGCCCCATAGGTTGCTAAACCCAAGGGGAATGAATTCAATTTCTTTTCAACATTATTCTCTTCAATCTGTATATTATTCACTGATTCGTGCACATTATTAGATAGTTTTGGTACATTATTTATTGTACCAAATCTTAAACGCATTAAAAAATGAAATGTAATTCATGTGGTGGTGCTATAACCTAACCCCATTGGTTGTTAAACCCAAGGGGAATGATTCAAACTCTCTGTACTTGGTGATGGTTTCGTTTGTGAGTGGGTTCTACAACCTAGCCCCATGGATTGCTAAATCCAAAGGGCCATATTCAACTCTCGCCAATCATTAAATACTTACACAAGTACATCATTTAGTATTACACACGTACATTATAGGCGACTTGGCGTACATTATTTAGTTCTACTTAGCCTAAACATTAATCCATCAAACATGTACTTAATTCAAAAATGAATTTTGATGTATGGGATAGTAATATGTCTTAGCCCTATGGATTGCTAAACCCTATGAGAATGACTCTAACTCCCTTTCCATAGTCAAGGTTTTATTAGTGAGTCGGTACTATACCCTAGCCTTATAGATTGCTAAACCCTTTTGGGAATAGATTTAACTTCTGTCACAGATTAAACCCATTGTAATCTACATTATTCAAAGACGGCGTATACATTATACAACTATAATCGTACATTAATACAATCTACATTATACGCTTAACATAGTACATTATCTGTCGAAAATTTACAAACTGTAACTTACGAAAAGAAAACAAAAAAATTTGTAAATGTTCCGGGCACTCGATATGTACACCGGAATCGCCAACCACTGGCCGGAAATCGAATCGATCTTCTCCTCCGAATCGACCGCAATCATCAAATTGCAGGCTCTAAACTCGCTCGTGAAACTCAGCGAGTTCACTCGTGCCGCGATGAATGAGTTCGAGGCGGCGATCCAGAAGGATTCGTCGAAATCTCCGGTCGCCGGCGCCGGAACTCACTTCCTCATGATCGACGCGATGGATTACTTATCAAATCTGGCCGATTACAGAAAACCATAGATGTAAATTACACAACTAATACAATAACTTTCTACCAAATTTTTTCAATAATTCTCGGAATCGATGAACGAATTAATTAGGAAAAGTCGAAAAAAATTATCATAGACTTCAAAACTTGGAAAAATCTATTTTGCAAAGAACGACAACTCCAGCCAAACGGTTTACAAGTGCAGTTATCGGTATAATCTCAACAAAAACTTTGCTAATAAGAATACATTCTTCCATTGTTGAAGAACAACCTTCTTCCATTGTTGAAGAACTATCTTCTTCCATTATTGAAGAACAACAATAAAACGATAATATGCAGATACTAAACGAATTTAACTCTCGATAGAAAATTAAGAATTCAATGGAGAAAGATGGGAGAATAACCGCTGTAAGAGACGAAATATTTGTGGAATCAGAGAAGAAAATCACTGAAATCTTTTGGGATGGAGAGAATCAAGCACTTTCCATAACAAATGTGAAAGTGTATACCATAAAAGCTCTTTTCTACTTTTTAAATGAATTAAATAGATTAATTCAGGCCCTATTTTAGGCCATTAGATCTTGAAAATGGATGGACAAGATTAAAAAGGAAAAAGAACAAAAGATGGGAAAAGTATACGAATACACCAGATATAGGGATATATATATATAACATATAATTATATCAATATGCAATAATAAATAAAATTATATCAATATGCAAAATGATGTATGTTTCGAGTTAGGGATGTCACGCGTCCCCTTCATCCTTCGCTCGCCGCACTCGCCCGATTGGTCAGAGGAGGGCGCAACGGGCAGCGAGGGGAGTCGCCCAGGGGTCCAGGAGGTCCAGTCGGCATCCCTCCACGTTGGCAAGTCGGCAGCCGAACTTACCTTCTACGCGCGTCAACAAACGCGCAAACAGATGCACAAGATCTTGGCCGAATGGAGGGAGACAACTGACCCCGTGGAGAAGAGGTTTCTTTACTCAATGCTTGAGAGTATGCGAGTAGATTTGGATACCTTCGCGGCACAGTTGGGGGGATCAGACGCGGGCTCAGATGTCGGGGGTGCAGCCGGTGGCGGTGCCGGCGAGGATGGCGGCGACGGCGACGAGGAGTAGAGTGGGGCGGGGGCTCGAGTGTGGAAGCCCGGAATTTTTTTTATTTTTAGTTAATGTACTTTTTTTTATTTAAATAAAATTAACGAATTTTCCCGTATATGGGTCGTAAATTTAATTCTGCATTTTGTGTTTAATTCCGTAAATGTAGTTTTTTTTTAATAGTGTTGATGATGTGGCTAGCCTGTTGCTAGCCTATTGCTTGTCTAGTTGCTTGTCCTGATAATGTGACAGGAGGAATTTTAGTGTTGGATGATGTGGTAGGAGGAGAAATAGGCTAGCCTATGGCTGGCCTATTTACCATTGTGAATGCTCTTAGAGAATGAAAACTTATTGTATACAAAATAAACTTATACTTCCTCCAATCTTACTTGAGATATTTCTTTCGAACACATGATTTAATTAAATCTAATGTTTAATGAATTAAATGGAAAGAAAATAAAGTAGATTAGAAAAGGATATTAATATAATAGACGACGAAATAGTAAGAAAGATTAGGGTAAAATAAGATACTCTCTCTGCTCATAAAAATAGGGACACTTTCCTTTTTCGTCAGCGTCCAATAAGAATAGCCTATTCTATTTATGAAAAGTTCTTCCCAACTCATAAAAACAGGTTCCACCATTAAACATAAATAATAATGTGAGTCTTACTATCCACTAATACTATTTTAATTACTCTTCTCTTTCTCTTTCTTACTTTAACAATTATGCATTAATATTTTTAGCACTTCAAATATTCTTATTTTTATGAGACGGAGGAAGTAGTAAGAAAGATTAAATATTTTACTTTGTTACCATAAAAGGACTCAAATAACGAAAGAGAAAAACTTGCTATGAACAATTACTATTATTTCCTATATTGATTGTGAAGGCGAGTGGTATGAATTTGTAATCATACAAAAGAAAAGTCTACAATAAACATGATAATCTACTCCCTCACGCTCAAAGTTTTTTCATTTTTGTCTGTCCTATAAAAATAGACTATTTCTATTTTTGATAATTTATTTATCACTAATAATGTGGACCTTATTTTCTATTAACAATATTTTTTTTTCTTTTTTTTTTCTTATTTTACCAATTAGGCATTAAAACTCGTACCGGATCTCTATTTCCATAGGACGGAGGGGGAATGATAAATTTACAATCATAGAAAATCAATGGTTCAGATTATAAAATTTGATGAATTTGTCAGATTATGTATATCGATGTCAGTCGGATCAACCTGCTCGATTTTGGGACAATCCTATTGAATTATCAGACTATTCGATTATATGCACCTCGGGATACAACGATAATATTAGCATACGATTAGCCTTTCTTAAAGCTAGATAATAAATTGTAGATATCATATTTACTTTATTTTGGTGAATCTTTTCTTTTCCTTTGTTCGCCTCATGTTTTTACCCTTATCCCACTCAACTTATAATGGAAAATTGGAATAAAAGTTATAAAAGCTAGACTCATGACGCATGCCCACAATTCACGTGACCCAAAGTGTAGCGAAATGGGCATGGAATCCTTTTATTCCATTTCTTTTAAATAAATATCGCATAGAACTTTTTAAAGAGAGAAATATATTAGTACCTAGCGTTCAAGGATTCAAACCCTTGAATCATATTCTTACTTTGTTACTTATAAATTCATGGAGTATTTAAAATGGGAAATAATTTTAAATTTAAGTCTTTGTATCTTTAATATATTTGTATATTGATTTGCGTAACTCATACTTGTAGTATCTTAATTCTTACACACACATACACTAGAACTATTAGTGGATTGATGTGGATATGTTTGCGTCCCAAATTAATTACTACATTTGTACTAACTATATCTACAAAATAATGGGATGGGAAAAGAGTAAGCCGTGATCAATGAGAAAATTTGGAAGTCTTATCAACGTGATCGTAATCAATGAGCATATATGTTACTAGTATTTATGATATTCGATTATTATTAACAAATATAGTTATATAGCCTTTGTAGACTAAATAAAATCTTTTTCCTGATAAACTAATCTTTTGGAATGAATTTTCCAACTATTTTATCGTAAAGAATATCTACCTCAAAAAGGAAACAGAAATATAGTTTCATCGTAAATAAACTAGTGAAATGGAAATGGCCTTTTTCTTATGGACTCAATTTTGCTTGCCCCTTTTATTCTTTTACCCTGTTGTCGAAGTCAAATTAATATTTAAAAATGAAGAAATTACTTCGTCAAAATCATTAAATCAATAAAAAAAATTAACATTTATATTCGCCAACGACCATAGCCCATAGATTTAGCATATGGGGTGGGGAATTCATTACGTTAAATATCACATATTAATTCTGGTACACCTTAATTTTGGTACACAACATTTTAAGTTCGTTGAAGATAGATGAAAAGCATCTATATTGATATATATTCGAGTTCTCTTTTTAAGACTGCAATATGGAGTGTAAAAATTTGAAAAGCTTTATTCGAATTTTTCTTCTGTTTAACCAAATCTCTTTGGATGAGTGAGGGTTGGAAATTGAAATAGCTTAATTCTCAAGGACGAATGTGAAATCCCATTTGCAAATTTATCAATTTGTAATAAACGGAAAAAGACTAAAGTGTGAAATGACATTAGTAGCCAAGTAGCGGCTCTTTTAAGATGCAAAGCGGAGCCTCGATAAAGATGGGCCCACAGACGCTGTCATTTTTTACCTGTTCCATGAAAATAGAGATTTTAGGAGGTCATGTGTTTTAATATTCTTTTCATCTCATATTATTTCCACATTTTATTTTAATTCTTAAATTTCAGATTGAATGTTTAGTGTATTAAATTAGTATTTTAAATGTAATTAGAGTATACTTATTTAATTATAATATACTCTATATTAAATATCCTAAATAAAATATTTTACTAATACATGAAATGAAAAATATTCTAATAAGTGAAATAGTCTAATTTAAAGGATGGTCAATATTAGTTTTTTGTTTTAACTACTCTTAACCCTTCCTTTCACTTTAGCCGTCCCATTTGAGTCATGTGCAGGTTTAAAAAAATATAAAAGAAAGTTGGTGAAAAGAGATAGTGAAAAGAGATAGTGAAAAGTGAATGGAATTATATTAATAAATGTGAGACCTATTACTATTTATGATCGATTCTAGCTGAGACTTCTAATATAAAATGAGCTAAAATAGAAAATCGGGATGAGTAAAATGGGACTAAGGGGTATAATAAGATTGCAAAAAATTATGAATTTATTCTAATTTTGAAAATTATGAATTAATTAAAAATTACTCCATATTTTAAATAGCTACTATTATACCCCTTCTATCCCATTAAAAATGAAAATTTTCTTTTTTTGGATTGTCTTATTAAAAAAAAAACGTTTTTTAAAAATAAATAACTCTATCTCTATTTTTTTCTACTTCTTCTTTTACTTTTTTCATTAACATATAAAATAATGATATACTATAAATTTCACATCGATTTCTAAATATTTTATATTTAATGGATAGAAATACAAGAACGTGAATTATTGACTATGGAAGAGGGTCTCAAATGGAACACGAAATCATGCTCAAAAAACACTTTTTCAAAATTTTGAATTGTTTTGTACCATGAAATCAATCAGATAGGGTAGGTCCCACAGTACTGTATTTCCGGTACATGTATTATTACCGGATATTTTAAAGCAAATTATTGTCGGCCATGTATATCTTATGCTATGCATGGAGTACAAATAAGTGGAGTCGAATAGATATAGTGGAATTTAAGTGGAGTAATTACCTTTAGAGTGAATGCTAAATGGCCACATTATGGCTAGTTATAATATTAAAAAAATATTAAAATTCTGTATACTTAATTTTAAATTGATGAAATTTATGTATCTAGAGAATTGCAATTTTTAAAGACTAATATATCCTCAAATATTAAATAGTAATAGAATATATTGTATTTGTATCTTCAAATATACTCTTGATATTTCAATTCTATTATTAGTGATTATTTCTATTTAGCTTCACTTATTTAATTTAAACTAATTTAAAGTACAGCACGGAGTATAACTTATCCTATTATTCAAATAAAATACATGTAAATACTATAACAATCTATTGATATAAAAACAATTCAATTTTAATTATACTACAGATTAATTTACTCTGTTTAATTATACTGCAATAATTTAATTTTAATGAAAACACATACTATTATATAATACTAATATTTTGTCAATATAATTCAGATTTAACTATTTACTAAATTTTATAACTAATTTTATTTATAAAATATATTTAACATTGGTGTTATATCACAACCTACTCACTAATAAGGAAATGTAATGCCACATATTCACAACTTATTTTGAAATTATATAGAAAATTGTTAAATTGATTTTTGATATTTCAATAGCTTGTAAAATAATGAATTTATATCGACTTTTAAAGTAATAAACTAAACGGAAAAAATGAAAAAAAACAATGCATAGATGGACTAAATTAGAATGGTATTAATGAATAAATCTCATGTAAAATATGTAGCATAGTAACTTAATTTCTCCCTCTTTATTTCTGAGTATGCTATACCATAACATCTTATGGTGTGCATAAAATTAATAATTAAATCCAAATCTATTAGAACCCTCCATCTCACAATACTTTATCAATAATTTATATAAAATTAAATAATATAAAAAATTACTTTATTAATATATAAATATCATTAATTAAACAAAAATTACACAACTTGAAAAATAAAATCCATAAAGGAATCTCCAACTATTTACACTAAACTCAAAGTGATTTTTGAGTATATGTCACACAAAAAGTGATTTTATTCCAACCATACACACCATTTTGGGTATATGTCTCACAAAATTTTTGTAGTAGCTTTATATTAGATGTTGTTCCGTAGAAAAACACAAAAATGAGTTTGAGTTTGCAATACGCTTGAAGAAATTTTTTACATAAAAAATAATTTTTTGGTGTATGCTTGGAGATGATCTAAGTTATAAATTTGTAAGTTCAAAAATCAGATATAAGAAGATATTTTAAAATATTCTGAATATAAATAAATTGTAGTATGAAATAATTATGAAGTGTGAGACATTATATTTATAAATATTATTAAGTATGAACACAATAAACTTCTACGACAAAATCGCAAGGAATTAAGTCTTATTGATATAAACAAATTCTCAATTTAAGTATTGGAGTACTATATAATACAAATTCTCTTTTTTCAATTTACTATTCTTGGTCGACTTATGCTACAATCAGTTTGAAGTTATATTAACTGAATAATCCCAAATGATAATTACGAAAAATGATTTTATAATTTTAATCAATTTTAACTACACTAGTACGATTTAATTCTAATAACATAATCTATCGTAATTAAACACATACATTAATAATGAAAATTTACGCAGCAACAATTATTTAATCTTCTCAGAATTGGATAAATTCTTTTAATTAATAACTATTTTAGTTTTAAGTAATTTTTTATTTAAAATACATATAATCATAATATTCAAGTAAGTTTTAAAATAGATAATAAAAATATTATTGTAATATTTTTGAAAAAGAGTATTTCACTTAAAAATATAATGTCATATTTTGATATTTAATTTATTATATATGTATATAATATTATAATATAATTTATATATAAATATTATTATTGATTTTTTGTAATATTTCATGATATGGTGGTGTATATATACTGATTAGTGTATACTACATTATAGTATTATGTCACAGTATACTTGCTAGTCAAAAAATATATTATACTATAAATTTAGATATTGTTTTGTTTTTATTCATTTTTTAGTTATTGGAAAAAAAAAGACAAAATGAAGTTTGATTTTTAAGCAACTTATAAAAGTAATGAGTTCTATAATTTTTACCAATTCTGTCTTTCTTTCACTTAATTATATTTTTGATTGATCTCTTATTAAATCAATCGATTCTCAATTCAATTTTCTATGTGAAGATTTAAATTAAGCTGATAAAATGTTGGATTCATACATAGTTAAACTAGATATTTTAATTAATATTATATTGAACTGGTAATTTCAATTAATCTTAAATTCATTTGAAAAAGTAAAAAAAACAAACATATTACAATAGTAGTTAGATAACTTCATCATTATCTTATTGATTAATATTATGGAGTATTTTAGTCGTAATAACTAAAATTAATAAAAACTACTATTATTAAGATTATATAATATAATAAAAAATGAAAACAAAGTAGTGAAATAGTTGAGTACAAATTACTCGAAAAAGTAATGGAATTATTAATGAATAAAAAAGAAATAATAATTAAGGAGTAAGGGTAATATTGTCAACTGAATTATACATTTAATGAGACAATTAAACTATTAATATCCAAAAATACCTATATTTATTAAAATGCCATTTATGGCCAGCCACATTATGGCCACATAGCTTTACCCTTAACTTTATTGTTCTATTATCTTTGAGTTATGGTCTTGTACTTTGTTATATGATTTTGCTTTAACTGCGTTATTCTACTTGGTTCAACCTCTTTTTTGAAAATATTTTGCTATATTATTTTGTTTGTAACCAAATTTAGGGTCGCATTAGGGTAATACTACTATCTCCATCCACGAAAAATAGGATATATTTGCCATTTTTAGTTGTCCACGAAAAATATGGCACATTCAAAAAAGAAAAATTTTCAACAACTCTCTCTCTTACTTTTTCCCCTTTTCCCTTACTTAATCAATTCTATATTAAAACTCGTGTCATTCACAAAGTGTTAATTTTTTGTGGACGGAGGAAGTAATTTACAATAATAGTAACTAATACAGTATAACTTTCAATTATGTATTAAAATTATTAAATAAAAACATAATTATATCAACATAACATGTAAATTTAAATATCAACACAAGAAGATTGATAAATTTATGTCTTTGTCTTAATATTTTTAACGTAAAAAATTGAAATTAGTTATTAGTTATTTGTAAAGACACACTTGGTCTAATATATGTAAAGACTAAGGAAGGATTAAAATTATGTAAAGAAACGAAAATACAAAACAATTTGGCTGCAAAACATAAGTTTAAAAGAACGACAAGAAAAAGTGAAAAAGTAAAATAAAGCAAAACATGAGTTTAAAAAAAGAATGAGAACAAAATGCATGTCAATAATAATAATTTTAAAAATAATAAAATAGGTTTGTTAGGACAAATATATAGTAGATGTTTGGCTATCACTATTTCGACGTAAATAATCACACAAGCCTATGTATAATTGCATATCAATTAATACACACGTATATTCAACTCCTATATACTAGTAGTAGTAGTATATATGAGCATGTTAAATCAGGCATTGTAAGGTGGATAGATCTAATATTGGGATAAACTTCACGAAACAAGAAAAATATATACAGGATCGTGATCAACTTTGATTTGGTCATATAATTACTAGTTGTATTTATACTATTTTTATAGGTGCATCACTCTAATAAATGAGGTAAACTATTTGATATTATTAGACTTCTTTCCCCAAAAAAACAATTATATTAATTAGACTTAGCTGAGATCAAATCGCTATTTCTTTTGAAGAAATAGAACTAGTACATAGTATTATACTTCTTCAAAAAATATGCTCCTATCAGGCTTGTTTCAAATCGAGTGGTTTCTATTAAGAAACGATATAGTAGTAGTACTATTGTAGTAGGACATATAATAATACATTTTCTAATAGATATATTCATCTAATCTAACAGCTAGCTCGATGAGGTAGATACTAATATTTGATACATGTGCACAGACAGAGATGAATTTAATCATTAAAATTGGATAAGCAATTAAATTGGAGTACTAAGTATAACTGAATTATATGATTTTTTTTTTTGTAAAATGTAATGGTGCTTAACAAACTTATCATAATAAAATTGCCCATGTCAATGTAATCAAATAAAACATATGGAGAGTACTTCATTCACCCACAAATAATTATCCTATTTTTCCATTATGGAATAATCACAATCAATAGTTACTTCTATATTTGTAAGTTTTTAATTATATATAAGATGATGAATCACACTGTCCAGTAATAATATTTCTATCACTTTTTTCTCTGTTCTTTAATTATTTTATCAATTTTATATTAAAACTCGTATAGTCTATTGCCAAGCCAAATGAAAGTATATTGGATTTTTTTTCATTATTTAGCATTATTAACAAGCGAAATATAAATTCTCATTCTATACATTTGGGACGGCAGCTGGGACTTACCCCATGGGTATGTGGTTGATGGAAAAACCAAATTGTAATTAAAATTCAAAACATGAGTTGGATTGATGGAGATGGGTATCAACTTTGTTGAAGCATCGAGCAAATTGACATACAGTTTTAACAAAGAAAAAAAGTAGATACTAGTATATATAATATTGATTGGGGGGTCCAAATAAATTAGCAAGAGTTTGTGATCTCCAAAGAATAGAGATAATGCTCGCCACTTGTTGTACACATTTATTAGTATATTGTCTCCCCGTAGAGATATCATTATCATCTTATCAATTCATCATGGACCATGCATCTTGATATTTACATTCATCACGGATTTAATGGTATTTTGCCAATCATCAAGTTTCTATGGAATTAATTTAATTTGAGGCAACTTTAGATTTAGATTTGATTCCATGTTTTAATAATACATTGTTGGTTTTATAATTCTAGATATATCATTAAATATACATTTTTTATTGAGATCAGAATCCTTTTTTTGTCATGTTTGGTTGCCATTATTGTATAGGAAAGTAAAATCCTGAAAACAAGGAAGATAGTATAACTTTCCAGGATTCTGAATCCTAACTTTTCTTATGTATTTTTTTCTTAGGATTCTTATATATTTAGGTATTTAATAGAGTGAAATATAATCTTATACAATTATTATTATTAAATAAATATTAAAAAAATAATTTTAAATTATGAATCATACTTTACTTAATTTCATTATAATAAATAACTATAACACACTTTAACTATAATAACAATAATAATAATAATAATAATAGAATTTTTATTACAATTATTATCTTATTAAATAATTATGATATAATTATTATTAATAAAATATTATTACTATTTTATAAATTAATAATTAATCAATAAAGCCTTAATGAGTTTTGAAATTATAAATCTTATTCAATTATAATGTTTATAAATAATTATAATTTTATACATTTCTTTATGAATATAATAATATAATAGATTAAGAAAATTTTAATTAATTTATTTAAATTATCATTATAATAATAAATAAAATAATACATTATATTATTATGACTATTTTTGAATTAATAATTTATTTAGAGAATTTTAATATAATATTAAAATTATTATTATTATTAAATCAAATACAATAAAGTTAAATTCTTGGTATTTTTTCAAACACATGAGAGTAAAGTTGTTAGGAATCATATTTCAAGGATTCATTTTCCTAAGAATCATTTTCCCTGCCAACTTTACTTTCTCAGTAATCAAACATGGCTTCTGAGTAAAACAATCTCTTACTTACAAAATATCATTTAATTAAAAGAATGGTGCTAATTAAATAGTCATATTATCACTATTACTAATTCAAAATATGAAAATATTTTATTGTTTTTTATTTTATAAATAAAATTTAATTTTTTATTCTTTAACCTAATGATAATTTAGTATTTTTGCATGTAGGTGCTTTTGGTGGTTATTACGAGGGAAAATAAATTACTAATAGCATAGTACACGTATATCTGTTAATAATTGATGGGAGATGGTGAAATATTTAAATATAAAATCAAAATATAATTATTTTTTTATAAATATAATTAAAAGAATCTTGTGCAATAGTTTTATTGAATAAGAAATTAGGAGAAGAGAGACAGTTGTGGGTGAAACTCTTTGTCATACTAGATTTTGTATATTTTTATCAAGTTTAGGTTGTATGACTATGAGAATATATTATTATACCTAGATAAGAAAAATTCGTTAAATGAGGATTTCATTGCCATTAATTAGAAAATATGGGTTGATTTATTTACGAAAAAATAATTGGAGAAATTACTCTTTATATCTTGTTGCAATATGACACAAAAATGATTAAAACATTAAACAATTTTCCATTTAAATTTCGTATATCACATATTCACATAATGAGTATAGATGATTACAAAATGACGTATACTATTACTACCTTGTGGATCACCTGGTTTAGTTATTACAAAACATAGCATATATTAATATAAAACCCCACCATTATGGCGTACATCATATCACGATTTAAATAAAAATGACAATTAATTTAACAAATCATCATAGATTCATTACATCATATTTTTTTTAATAAAATATCATATACTCATTTATATGTATATTAATAGTATTATTAACTGTAAGGATATAAAAGTAGACTGCTTAAAAACTTTCCAAATGTTCTCAGAGCAATACAATTCTAAAATGGGATTCCCACAAACAAAAATTTGACTGATGCTTGATGTGCCATATGGCATATATTTCAATCCATATTATAAAAATCAAGATAAGTTAGATAACTACTCAATTAATATTCTCTGTGTCATGACAATGAAATGAAGAGAAGACAAAAAGATAACATCAATAATTGAATAAAAAAAGGAAAAAGAGAAAAATATAGCATGTGTGTGATGAAACCTATCAACTATGTATATAACCACTCAAGAACATAGCCGCCCATGCCCTAAAAAGCTGTTTCCAGATGTATGTATCAATTAGGGAAAATTTTCGTGATTCTTGTGCTCTTAATAATTTATTTTTTTAAATTATATTTGGCTTCTTTTTTGACCTATGTAGTTTTGCTTTTTTTGGTGGAGATGATTATCAAGTGGGCTCGACTTAATTGAGTGGGAAAGTAATAACAATTTTTTCTTGGATTAGGTATTGGAAGTTTTGAGCCTTTGATTTGGTTAATACAATTTTTCTATGTCGAAGTAAATTTACAAGATAAAAAACATTGGAATATAGCGGGATCATTGATTTCATTTTCTAGTCCTCAATTAAAAAAATTATGTCATAATATACTGTTATTTTCTTAACACTTATAACATTAAAAAGTAGTACGAAATAAATAGAAGTCCGTTTTTAAAAATACAACAAAAACTAGAGATTGGATTAAATAGAAGTCCGTTTTAAAAATTAAAAACTCGATGATAAACAATTTTGGGAAAAAAAATCCGATTTTGTACCGAATAATTTGATGGAGAGTCGCTTCATAGCAAAACAAACGTCTACTACACATTATTGAGACATAGTTGAGGTGACACGTAGGTGTGTTACTCAACAATATCAATCAATTAATAACAACAAAGTAAACCAAAATTAGACGTTTAATTAGTACCCACTATCACACGTCAACTCCAAACTTAGTTTTCCAAATCAAATTTCTAAATATGAACGAGACAGCTTCGGAAAGACTAATAACATCAAATTAAGTCGTAATTTACACGTCCAAATTGGTGTCTATAAATTGGAGCTAAATTTTGGATTACATTCCCAATTTTAAAAACTTAAATATGTAGTAATACCATAAAAACAGCTTTGTACCACACTCCATGTTTGAATTTAATATCTTTACCGTAAATTTCTTGTAGAAAATGAAATATATAATTGTTGCTATGATACTTCGTTTTGTAAAAACCATAGCTATATTAGGATGAATATTAGTCTCTTTCGAAAGATACATACAACGGAATAATGAAAAGATGAAGACTCTTATTGGTCAAAAACTAAGAAAAATAGACAGTATTTAATGAGCAAGGAGCCGTGCCGTAACTGTCATACCTCTAATTTATACCCTCTCCCTCCGCAATTAACAGTCCTGATTTGCCATACTGGTCCGTTCGTTATTAGAAGTCATGATTTTCTTTTACTATGAATGGTAAGTAAATATAGTATATAAAAATGAAATCCATATTTTACCAATTTTTCCTAGACACGTTCATTTATTCTAAAAATATGTGTCCAATGCAACCAGGTCTCCTGATCATATGGTAGGATGGAGTCCAAATGTTATTTTGAATATGATCATGGTAGGATGGAGTCCAAATGTTATTTTGAATATGTATATTCAAAAACGTAGATTTTGTTTTACATGTATTTTTTGGATGGCCCAACAATTGAAAGTTGAAGAGAGGGTGTAGCCAGCCCAGAAAGCTAAATAATTGTTAATGGGCCGATAAAAATCCTCAAGCCCACCTCTTTTTATGATATGGCCACATTTTTAATATTATATGGAAATAAGATCACTAATTGATCCTTGAATCCCTTGAGATAATCTTCTATAATTTGTTTCATATTTTGACATTTTCGTATAGCGTGTGCATTGTATGGTTTTACTTTCGTTTTTATATTGTACACTAGGTTTAGGAAGGTAACATTAATACAAAGATGAGAGCGTTCTCCACACTAGGGTAATATTAATGCAACGATGAAATAGACTAAATTATTAATTATGTTGGCGGCTATGGAATATTTGAATGGAAAACTACCCCATTCTTAAATGGGGAAAAATATATTAAATGTAAATTAATTGTGAGAAACTAAAATGGATTATAAATCTTAAATGCTTAACTTCACAATCGCAAATGAGAAACAAGTAATTAAGCTCATCATCACCAATATATAATATGGCATCATTCTCTCCAAATTCTGAATCACAGCAACCAACAACTAGTAAAATCTATCAATCCATTGCATTAGGTTGATTCTTACTTTTGCCTCAGGTAAACAAAAATTAAAATACATGCACATAATAATTTATTTTGTGGTGACTATTAAACTCTCTAAAATTCTGTCTCACATCGACTTAGTGAAGATTCAATATAATCTATATAAGTGTGGATAACCCTCCCCCTTATAAAGCCTTTTATGGGGTGAGTGGCTCATTTCTAATATGGTATCAGAGCGGGCCCAAGTCGATGATGGTGATCTCTTTATCTCTTATCTACCTCACGAGTGGAAGACCGATGTCCTTTCCGGCCTGCATCGATGATGGTTCTCTTATCTCTTGCATTGCTACCCACGTGATGGAAGACCGATGTCCTTTCCGGCCCACACGTGAGGGAGCGTGTTAAACTGCTACCCACGTGATGGAAGACCGATATCCTTTCCAGCCCACACGTGAGGAGGCGTGTTAAACTCTGTAAAATTTTGTCCCACATCGACTTGGTTAATAAGGACATCAATTTTGGTGAGTGAATTGAATTTTATGGATATATTTTTTGGCGGTTGAAGTTGGAAGAGCTGGAAAATGCCAAAGTGGAGTGGGGGAATGTGGAAATAATATATTTTGTGGTGGATGACTTTCTGGTGAATCATGTTGTCAATATAAGTGTGAATTAAATTATGGGAGTGGAGCCACCTCAACTAGTAGTTCAGTTGTTGGTCCCAAATTGTGTGTTTGTTCACATGATTGTTAGTTTGAGTTTTTTTTAAAGAATAAGAACTAACTTTTCATTTCCCAATTTTTATTTTTCAGCAAAGCAAAGCCAAGAAAAAGAAATACTCATTTAGATTATGCTCATTAATTCTTTCTCAATACTTTTATTAAGAGGTCGCACCGTACAGGAGCAGGACTCACCTTTATATTGATCTTATTAATAATTACTCCCTCCGTACCACATAATTTTACCCAGTATTCCATTTTGGGACGTCCCACCCATTTTACTTTTACCATTTTTAGTAGTGGACCTCATATTCAACTAATTTATTCCTACTCACATTTTATTATAAAACTAATACTTTAAAAGTAGGACCCACATCTCACCAACTATTTCAACTCACTTTCTATTACATTTCTTAAAACCCGTGCCGGGTCAAAGTGTGTAAAATGATGTGGGACGGAGGGAGTATAAAACAATTGGTAATTGATAAAATTCTATGCAAATCATAATTATTAGGATATGAAGATTATGATAGATCCTAAATTCTTTGTTAGTATGCTAATAACTAATCTATAGCTGTGAACTTCAGTAGAAATTATGAACCCAAATTCTGGCGAAGTGAATCGACGTAGTAAACTCAAGTGTTGCTGATTATGATTAATCGACGAACTCAAAATATGTGTAATAAAAAATAAAATATAAATAAATAAAGCTATGATAACTTTCGGAATATAAATTTCAAAAAGGAAAAAAAAAAGCAGTTGAAATGGAAAAAAGCAAATTGTAGAAACTCAGGTTACAGAAAAGAAATTGGCGAGTAATATAATCCCAATAATATAGAAGGAAAAGTACATTTAAATAAAGAGGGAACATCTTTTTTAGTATATGAACTTTGCCAAAGTATTATTTTAGGTCCGTTAACTTTGAAAATATCATTTCAGGTCTATTAATTATGGGTTAATATCATTTGAAGTACTTTTTTACTATTTCTAAATTTTTCTGGACGAAAATACCCTCGATACCTTAAAGGATATATATTTTTAATAAACTTATCATATACTCATATTTTTTATAAATATCTTTATAATATATTTTTGATGAATTTTCTAAATATAATTTGACCTTCAATATTATCACTTAATTATGTGACAAGTAAAATTGCTTCTTCAATTTTTATATTAAAGAATTTTAAAATTGAATAAAAAACTTTTCTTTAATAATAAAAAATTTAATAAGGATCTTTTCTTGCATGTCACTTAATTACAAAATTAAGTGATAATATTGAAGGTCAAATTATATTTTAAAAATTCATCAAAAATATATAGTAAAGACATTTATAAAAAATATGAGTATAGGATAAGTTTATTAAAAATATATACCCTTTAAGGTATCAAGGGTATTTTTGTCCAAAAAAACTTGGAAATAGTTAAAAAGTACTTCAAATGATATTAACCCATAGTTGATGGACCTGAAATGATATTTTCAAAGTTCACGGACCTAAAATAATATTTTGGCAAAGTTCGTGGACCAAAAAAGATGTTCCCTCTTAAATAAATTGAATACAAATCGAACATGTTATTGTAACATGAAACGTACGAAATAGTGAAATACTGAGTACAATTAATTATTCTTGACAAACGAGAAGTCCGTTTTAGAACACAAAGACTCGAATTTTTTTTCTTGACAAACACTTTGAAACAAATCCAATTTTGTAACGAATATTTTGCTGGAAAGTCACTTGATAACTCACGTCTAAAACACATAGATGTTACTCAACTTTATCAATCAATTAAAACAACAAAGTAAACCAAAAGAGTGATACTATTATGGCCAACCACACAGGGTTAATTTAGTCATTTTAGAGGTATAAGAAAATTAGAATTACTAAAATATCCTTCCCTCATTTTTTGATTTTGTTTCCCTCCATCGTGAGTAGGCCTGTTAAATTGGATACCCGCGGGTACCCGATCCCGAATTTCCTAAAATCTAATACCCGATACCCGATCCGAAAATGATTTTGGGTACCCAGATACTCGACTCGGATATCCAGTCCCGAAAAATCGGGTATCCAATCCCGATTTTGGATTTTAATTTTATTTATTTTTTATTATTTTTAAAGAAAATTAACTATAAACTTTTAATTAAAATTTTAAAATAATAAAATAAATACATAATTTATTAAATTTAATTTAAAAAATCGGGTAATTCGGGTAATTTGGGTATACCCGATCGGGTATCGGGTTATCCGATACCCGATAATCCAAAAATCCTATACCCGAACCCGATCCCGAAACCCGAAAAATCGGATATCCGATATCCAATTACCCGATATTTCGGGTTTGGATATCGGGTATCCAATTCCCGATATCCATTTTGACACCCCTAATCGTGAGAATTTAGCCTCTTTCAAATTTCAAATTTTGAATTAAAGAAGTATTAACTACTACTCCACTTAATTTTAGATTTAATTACTGCAGTAGTATTTAGAACCAAATTGGGAATTGAAGAGAATATTTTGCATCACAGTACAGACTTTTATCTCCCTCTATTCTAACTTGTTATTTTCTACCTATATCATCTCTTTAACATTTTAGTGATGGTACGAGAAACGCCATGTTAGTAAGATTTTTCTTTCTTAGGAGTATTATAAAATTAAATTATACGGAGTACATAACAAAATTTATTTATTAATTTAAAATATATAATGATGCATGACAATATGAATAGTAGTTATAACTTTTTAAAAGGAAATTTTTATAAATATTTGAATTAAAGAAAATCATCCGAATGGAAATGATAATTGAACAATTAAGGTGAAATTTAATTAACAATTCAATAGTGATTAGTGTATAACTTTAATCTAAAATTCATATCTAATAGTGAATTGAAACTAAACACTATTGAATTGTTCAATTTGATCTAAGATTAAATTATATTGAGTAGTATCAACAAAAAAAAATCTAAGTGTGTCAAATTAATCTATGTGCCTTTTATATTCTATTTTTAGTGATTGAGCAATTAAGGTGAATTTTAGATTCAGATTAAAATTAGCATAACATTGTTTTGTAAGTAAGATACTAAATAACACGATTGCTGCATATATGTCAAAAAATGGCAGTAGTATTAAGTTGAGCAAAAATCAAGAAATAGCAATAGTGATAAGTTGAGCAACAAATAATGAACTCAACATTTCATCAAACACATTCTGTGCTCATATCAATATGCATCTATTCTTCTTTACCTTACAATGAATCTAACCAAGATATTTATAGAACAAAAAAGTTATTATATAGCAAAGTGTGCTCTTTGTATGCCCAGCAATTAATTCTCCTGGAGTACATTTCTTTTGGAATAAACAAAAGTTACTGCATGCTAGTATATTTTTGGTCTTTCTATGTAGATGTATAATTTGTACCTATTTATTTCTTCTAGGGAGACGTTGTATTTAATCTTCAGCATCTGTATTATACATGGTATGACAAATCACATATCATACGCACAAATCTACGGAATTTTTAGTTAAGATATTTCTTTCTTAATAACTTTTTTAATCAAAAAGTTAAATATAAGTGTATTAATAACTCAATTGTTAAAGAAAATTAATTATAATGGGACAAATTAATTTATTATTTTTCTGTATAGGTATGTTTTAAATGTAGTTGAACATTTAGGTGAATTTTAGATTAAAAAATTCAATTGTTACATTTTACTACAATCGAGTGATTATAAATAATGGAATTGTTTGATTTGATCTAAGATTCAATTGAATTGGGAAATAAAATTTAATTTCGGATTCAAATGAACAATTCAAGTAAAGCTAAGCACTATTGAATTGTTCAATGGTTTCTAAGTTCAATTGAATTATTTAGTTACATATTATAATCGAGCGAATCTAAAGAGTAGAATTGTTTGATTTGATCTAAGATTCAATTGAATTGAGTAGTATCAGTGAACAAATCTCAAGTGTATCAATTAAATCGATAACATTTTATATACTATGTTTAGATGTAATTGGGCTATAACAGTGAATTTTACATTCAAATGAATCTAAGCACTATTTAGTTGTTCAATTGATTCTAAGTTCAATTAAATTATATAGGTACATCTTATAGTCGATCGAGCGAATCTAAAGAGTAGAATTGTTCGATTTGATCTAAGATTTAATTGAATTGAGTAGTATCAGTGAACAGATTGGATGTGTATCAATTAAATCGATAACATTTTATATACTATGTTTAGATGTAATTGGGCTATAACGGTGAATTTTAGATTCAAATGAATCTAGGCACTATTTAGTGATTTTATTTATTTAAAATTGTGGATGATAGATAGCATTTCCCTTCTTTAATCGCAAGAATATGCAAGCATGCTGCCTCAATTAATGGTCTACAAAATCTACACTTAAACTCCCTCTCCTTTTTTCGTTCATTTATTGGTCCATTGTTCAATACAAGCATGCTGCTTCCATTAGTTGTATAATTAGACAAGTATGATATTACTGAAACACGTACACTGAGCAAGTACTCCTCTTCCAGAGAACTACATTTTGTTGTTGAGCATCGGCCTGCTGGGAGCTATTTTGAGTGCAATCGTAAAAAATTTGAGAGCAAGGGTATCTTATGTTGTCATATATTGAAGCTTTTAGTGTAAAAAAAAATTGATCATGTCAATGAAAGATACATTTTGTGGAGATGGCGGAAGGATGTATATAGGCCACATTCTAGCATATCTTTTGCGGGTGCATATCCACATATGTCCGAAGAGTATAAACAGTTTCAAGAGATGGAACGAGGATTTGTCAAATGCAGCGATCTAGCAATTCATTCAGAGGAGAAAATCAATTTTGTCAAAGATAAACTCAAAGAAATTGAAAGAGAGCTTAAGAGATGGACTCCTGCCCGTGCAGCTACTCTTAGACATCAAAATAGTTCTCAAGCAATAGAAGTTGATGCAATTGATACTCCTATTTTAGATCCTGTTGCTGTCACTCGCAAAGGAAGGCCAAAGACCGCTCAGTTTAAAAATCCAGCTGAAAACAGAAAAGGTCGTGGTCGGGCCAACGTAGGAGATGTCAGGTCTTAGTACTGCTTTGTGACTTAGTGTTTCTTCATATTATTAGCTTGTGTACTGCTTTGAGCAAGATATGGCAGTAGCATGGAATTTTTCATTTTTCATTCTTCATTTATGTTTTGTGTTTTGTAGGACCTATTTATCCTTGAAGGGTTATCTAGATTATTTGTTTTGTAGGACATATTTATGATGATTATTCGAGTAAACATGAAATTTTCAAACTTGCAAATTTATCTATGTGGATTTTGTCACTGGTAAAGCTGCAAATCTGCACTAACTTGCTTTGGATCCTAGAGAATTTTGTGTTATTTTGTGTATCTTTAACATGTACAGCAGAGACAGAATCTTGGTTTATTTTGTGTTAAATAAGGCAGGCATAGTTGAGATACATCATATGCTAGCAGCAGAAACACTGAGTTCAATGTGTGGATGAGTTAGTGTGTCAGAAATTTGGTGGATGATTTGTAGAAATGGCTGGTTGATGTTTCAGCTTATATGGTTTCTATCTCACATTCTTGCCTCCATAGTAATGTTAGAGCCGGCGACCTCAATTAAAACTGATAACTGCAATTAAGTGTAATTTGTTATACTCCTGACAGAACCTTAGTGTTATCTTCGGGCTTGGTCAGAACTGGACATAAGTTTCTGCTACATTTTGCATGGTAATTCTGATTGCTGTTTGTCATATCATTAAGATTTCTTTTCTGTTGGTCTTTTCTATTGCTGTATGACAAGGAGAAGGCATGACCCTGATGGAATACTTTGGAGATCAACAAAAGGCAGTTGCAATAAGCCAATAAGTAGAGCAACAATAATAAACTCATTCTGACATTTTACCAAACATATAATGTGCTCGTGTCAATATAAATCTATTCTACTTTATCTTACAATGAATCTAACCAAAAACAATAACCAAAATTTACACAAAATCAAAAATACATTCATATAAAAACATTTAAGAAATTCATCCAAATTTTATAGAAAACCAAAAATATCATCGCCACTGTATCGATTGTGAATTTCAGTCAAAACATCAACATTGTCTACTCTTTCTCGACAACTTCTCCACCGATTCAAATTTTGTCTAAACAATGCAAATCGGGTTTTTTGCTACGAACCCTATTCAAAAAAATGTAACTGGGTGACTGAGAGTTGCTGCATATTTCCTTTTTCAATCTCAGTGGCCGATTTGCAAATTGGAGAACTTTTTTTTTCATATTTTTGTGGGAAAGAGAAACTAAAAATGGGCGAGGGTTACATATATTTTCAATCGGCGCTGCTTCATCGATATTTTGTAGAGATGAGAGAGATACTAAACATGGCTCCATATATGGGAGAGTGAAACTAATTCGGCGGGATATGAAATAGAGAAGAGGAAAGAGCGCCAAATTTACCTCTCTAATTATGAAAAGGATATAAAAGTAAAATCAATTACTAACTAAACCGGAAATGTTAAGTTAATCGGTTTTTTTTTACAATTAAACCAGATTATGGCTGGCCATAATGTGGCCATATAGTATTTCCCAAACCAAAATTAGACGTTTAGCTAGTACTACTATCGCACGTCAATTCCAAACATACTTTTCAAACAAATTTCAAATGTTATTGATAAAGCTTCGGAAAAAGAATAACATCCCAAAATAAGTCATAATTCACTCGTCTAAATTGGTGTCTATAAATTTAAGATTCAGTCGAACACGTCCAAATCTTGCTTTAAATTTTCTCGATTTTAATTATGTAATCTAGGGGTGGGAATATGGATATTGGGTATTGGGTTTACCCGTACCCACCCGATATCCGCCGGATATTGGATACTCAATATCCAATTTTATGGGAATCGGGTATGGGATTAGATATTGAAATTTAAGATAAATCGGGTATTGGGTAACCCGAATGGGTATCGGATATTACCCGAATATCCAATTTATTATTTAAAATAGTTTTTAAATTAGGTTTAGCCATTCTAGGCTTCAAGAGTTAGGCTAATTTATTTACTAATTACGACTTACTAAATTAACTTTCTCTAAACTTATATAAATAAATCAATCTCTCTTACTCTAGGTCACGGCTTCTCCAAACTCTCAAGTTTTACGTATTGCTTCTACAATTTAATTAAATGCATAATTTTTATTATTTTACTTACATATTGCATAACCAATCCTCATCAATATAATCATATACTTTAAAATAAAAGTGACCCCTTTTTATAGTTTTATACCACAAAATAAATGCGACATTAAAGATATTAGTCAATTTAAATATTTCTATATTTATATTAATATATAAAATTTGAATTTTTTTATTTAGTTATTAATACATGTAAAGAGTCGGGTATTTGGGTACCCGATACGTCGGGTATGGATACCCGAGGCGGGTATTGGAGTACCCGAAAATATATCAGGTCGAGTTTTGGATAGACATTTAGATGATTTTTAGGTTTGGCTACCCGGTTTTTCAGGTCGGGATACCCGTATTCAATCCCATAAAAACAGCTTTGCACCATACCTCTTGTTCGAATTTGATACCTCATCTCTTTGCACTATAAATACTTAGTTGTTATGAAAACTATTGTTACATTAGGGTGAATATTAGAAGTTAGATCATCTCGAGAGGTATATACAGCGGAATGATGTAAAAATTGGGTGTTACCAGAGCATTTTTAGAAAGTTAATTTATCAACTTGGGCTTGTATCATTTTTTCTTCCAAATCTAGAATTTTATCAAAATGTGAATAGTTAGAAAATTTTGTGATAGGGTTATGTTTAGAGCCCGGAAAGCTCAAGAATTGTTAATGGGCCGATTATATAAGAGCAAAGCGCTGATTTTCAAGTATTATAGGACCATATTTTTTATGCATCACCGATATTATAGTGGAGACTAATAATTGCCCATAAATTTACATCAAATTTAACAAAAATTAACATATTCCCATATGAAATATAGCTGTGATAAATAACAACAATAAAACAGGAGGAGCATTTGAAATGACATCGAATCCCCATCAGCGGTTTAAAAACATGTCTTCTATAACAAGATAAAAATATGCCAAAACTTAAGCAACCGTGAATCAGAATATCTCATGCAAAAATAACACAGATGGAGTTTGCAAAATAGATAAGATATTAAATCTCACTCCTCATCATCCTCATCTCCATCACCCCCAGAGGCCTTCTTTGCAGCTGCCTTCTGGTTCTTTCGCTTCACTCTTCCAGGTCTGCCACCGCCAAATGGACTTGTGAGAGAGAAATCAATGTGCTTCTGGGAATCAACCCTCACAAGGAATGAAGCCACATTAACAACTTGCCTTCCAACTCTGCACAAGTAAATAACATGAATTCAGTGAAACACATGATTTACAATGTTTCTACTGCAGACTTTCCAATAACAAATAGTGAGTGGTTTGGGGTTAGAAATGAATCAACAGAAATTGGCAAAGCAGAGTAGTTTAAACAATACTTTAGCTATGAAGGGTATGTCACCAACATAACTGAAAATCAACTAAAATGCCATACAAAGGCAATGTCAAAGAATATACAAGACATAGGGAAAGAGCTAGATCAAAAATGCCAAAGACCACATGGAAATAAATTCAAATAAGCAAATGAAATAAGATATTCATGCAGAAGATATCAACATGAACTGAATGTGTAGGGAAGTGTTTGAAATTATATTATCATGTCTACCTTATATGCCTCTGCCTGATAAGAACTCTGGCATGATGGATGGACTTGGCCATACCCGCCTTAAAGACAAGAGTTTGCAGACGGCGCTCAAGAAAGTTCTCAACGGTGAGAGACAAGACATAATCAAGCTTGTTCTGGCTCTCATCGAGGAGGCCATACCTGTTCATCCTCCTCAAAAGAGCTTCACCCTCAAAAATACGACGAGGGTCCTTCTCATCAAGGGTCAACAGATTTCTAGCATTGTTCCTGATACGGCTCAAAGCATACTGAACCCTCCACAGCTCCCTCTTACACCTAAGACCGTATTCTCCAACAAGTTTCAACTCAGCATCCAACCGCTCCTTTTCATAGGGACGACGGGGCTTCTTAAAAGTCTTTCCATCTATAAGCATCACATTTAATTATGGCATTAGCTGAAGCATGATAGTGCATAACATTAATCCAATTGTAGAAATACAAGGCTTTTCATGTATGAGCAATTCAAGTTTACACATTAATCCAATTGTAGAAATACAAGGCTTTTCATGTATGAGCAATTCAAGTTTACTGGTGGTTACTGCCTCACATCAGGATTTACTCATATAAACAGGTAAGGCACTAAAAACTACATCTTTGCTAGTATTGTAGATTACTGTAGGTCTTACACATAGAGCAGGTAAACAGCAGGCAATCTGGTTTCATAAACAGGTCGATTAAAGTTCGGAAGACGGATGAATCCTAATACACCAACAATATTTTTTCAAGGGTGCAAAAATTAATCAGATGACAGTGAATCAATATTAAAATAACATCTTCCCACAATCCGCAATAAAAAATCACATTGCATACATCGATGAAATCTTTAATACAGCAGATTGCAGCATAAGAAGAGAAACAGAAACCGAATTGTAAAAAATCAGTCAAAATGTAGAATAAACAAATGTAGGAAGAAACATCCAGGCGTTACCAAATCAGAAAATTTGCAGTGATAGTAAGTGTATGGGAGAAGAAACAACATCAACTTACAGTTGCGGTAAAAGGAAACGTGCACCATCGTATCCCGCTGCGGACGCCCTCACTCCGATCTGCTGATCGAAATTTCAATTGGAAGTCTAGGGTTTAGGCAGAAGATCTCCTGGCCGTTTATATAGCCTCTTTTATGGGCCAAACCCTAATGGAATTCAATTACTCTGAAATGATGGCCTTCTATACATGTTTGTGGGCTCTTGTAACGGCCCAAATCTAATTCAAAGATTTGGCCACAAATTCAGAACTCCAATTATATTACTAGTAATTTTAATCATTTTCTTAAACTATACTTCTCCATCCCATTAAAATAGAGAAAAAAAACTCAGTGTTATTTATATATTATAAGTGGACAAAAGATAAGACGTGGTGAATTTTGTCTTTAGAACTACTACACTAGTGGCATAATAGGACATCAATTATGAACTCTTTCATTTGTGTCTAATTTTGAGTCGATCCATATTTTTTCTTATTAATAAGCATATTATATATATGTGTATGTATAAAATTATAAGCAGCTTTGCTGATGAATGTTGAGATATTTCCTAGTGAAAGTCTTGAGATGACCATTTATATAGAACTACCTAGTTTGCAGTCAAAGAAAATGAACTAATGAAGTGAAAGCATACATAATTTAAGCTCATTTGTGAATTTGTCACATTTGGTTTCATCACGTGGTTAAATGCATTTACGGAAAGTTATAGTATATGTAGAAGAAGCAAGATGGTGATATTCTTTTATAGCTTACATGTACATGTCTCTTTCATCTCATTCATATACACGTGTCTCTTCTTATCTTTTCGTGAATTATTTGAATCTATAGTACTACTAGCTAGCATCTATAGTTTGTAAATAACTCATGAAATACTTTTCAAGGCAATATAGAAATTTCAATTTGTGCAATCCAATTAAAACATGTTTTCTAACAAAACCTATTCACTTCCATTAGACTCAAGTTATGGTTATTCAAATACCACCAAACATCAAAATCTATAAATTATGCAATAATCAATAACATCATCCTAAACAATCCTCGAGTATGGCCAATAAAAATCAACTTCGCAATAAACAATCCTCGAGTATGGCCAATAAAAACTTAACATACTTATATTAGTATTTCTTAATCTCCGTGCCCAAAAAAAATTATATTTAGATAAAAAAAATATTACTAGTTTTTATGATTTAGATTAAAACTTTGTTTTGTATACCTTCGAAATCCTTAATATTAGAGCACTAGCCTTCAAAGTACGTATTTATTCAATACTTACACAAGTTTTAATAGGTACTCTCTCCGTCTCAAAAAAATTGAGTCGTATTTCTTTTTAGTCCGTCTCAACAAAGTTGAGTCATTTTCTTTTTTAACAAAAGACAAAACATTTAGTTATTCTTTTTTTATTCCATCATTTACTTTACTCTATCTTGTTTTTCCTAGTTTTTTCATCTCTCTTATTTATCTAATATAAATATAAATTCTTAACCTTCGCGCCCAAAAGTTTTGTCTCAATTTTTATGGGACTGAGGGAGTATTACTTATTATAGAAACGGCAGGAGGCCAACGAGTCCAAATTTATGCTTGGATGCCTTTCTAGTTTCTAGTACTGAATGAGGCATTCAATGTGAGAAAGACTCAAAATTCCTCCAAGGATCAAACATGAATTCAAAATCCCCTGCTTAATTGAAGAGAAGAAAGTACTAAAATTCAAGAAAATGGATACGAGGAACTGCTGCAGTGGATGTGCTGGAGTCGACAACGTGTACTTGTGCTCAAACCCGATTAGGAGGCCGAGTGTCAGCCCTGTTCATACATGCATCGTGCAGCCGGTGAAGAAGGAGGAATCTGTGGTGAAGAAGGAGGAATGGCAAAAGCTACTGTCTTTGTGAAGGCTGTCAAAGTCAATGCTTGATCAATAGCTAATTGAATCTGCTCTTCTAATAAAATTATTTTACTTTTGCCTCTACTTATTTTATGCTAAAAACGATACTACCAAATAAAAGCCTCCTTGAATTGTTATAAACATTGAAAAAATCTTGATTCTCATTTAGTGCTACTACACTAGCAAAGCTGCACAAACTCAGACACCCAAAATCTAGACATTACAAAACCTGGTGTACTTGTCATGTTTTCTAATGGTTTTAGCAAGCTAACATAAAGGCTGCTTGTGATCAAGATACTACGTCGTTCTTATGTTGTGTTGCTTGCATAGCCTCGTCTCGTTTTCAGCCCACCACTTCTCTGCTTGTTCCTCTGTGTACTGTTTCCTACTGTAGAGCACACCATAAATGTTCAGCGTATCATTCCTCAATAGTTCAACCGAAAATCATCATGAAAAACTACCTGAATCGAACTCGTCTGAGTTCATTGGTTCCGTTCTGCAACGGGGCAAGAGTTATGTACACGCCAGGCTCGTCTTGTATAGTCCGCTCTGATTTCTGTGACTGGGCTTCAGTACCATTGGACAGTGGTGCAGACGAACTGCCACTAGGCTCGTTCTTTGGAGAGGTTTTGACAGTCACAACGCTCCCGTTGGATGGACCATTAGAGTCATTGCTTATCTGCTCATCACTATGGCTGCACCCTTGTTTCTTTGGTCCTCTCTCGGCCATATCTTTTAACTGCTCGCGATTTGGATTCTCAGTTTCATTAGACTCTATAGAAATGATATAAGAAAAAGAGAGAAATTGATATTTTATCAGTAGATTCATATCTACTACTACATAGTGAAAACCAACCTGAGCAGTCAGTGACTTGATCACTTCTTTCGCAGCCTGGCTTTTTTCAGCTTCATCGGCTGCCCGTGCAGTCACCTCCTTCAGTTGCTCTGATTTTCTTTCAAGTTCAGATTCTAGAGACTGGGATTTGGTTGAAAGTTTATCCACCTAAAATCCATATCAAGACAAATTATAGTGACCAAAGTTTAAAAAAAAACAAAAACAAAAAACAGTTGATATCATTGCAAAACGATTTCTTGTTGATCGGTTGGACTAAATTGAAAGCCATAAGAATACACGAAACATGCACCAAATCCACAGTTTCAATTCAAAATTCGATGCTCATAAGGAGTAAGAAGCTTACCTGTTGCCTTAAATCTTTGAGCTCCATGCTTAGGATATCATTGCTACTCTTTAATTCATCGGGAGTTGCTTCAAGTGTTCGAAATGAGAATGATGGAGAGGGTGATGGGGTCGATGACCTCTTCCCTAGTACTGGAGAAGGTGACTGAGAAAATACTCTAGAATCATGCACGATAAATGAGAGAGAGCCCGGTGAAGAGCCGTAGGGGCTAGATGGCGATTTTGAAGAAGTGCTGGGCCTCGGCATATTCCCATTCCGAAGAGGAAACATGCGGTTATCAGCTGATTCAGGCTTCACACTGAACGAGGACGTCCTGTCATACTTGAGTGACTCGGTAAATGATAGTCGGGACATACTTGCTGGCAAACGGGGAATCCCAGGTTCGGGGATATCACTGGCCTTATGTAACGTACTCACACTTTTGACATAAGGAACGCGGGGAACAGATGCATGATCTGAAGTCTTCTGTAATTTGGTGAAACAATCATCACAAACGCGATATGGCTTGTTCATACTGGGAGCTAACGAGGCTTTAACTGACTTCCTAGTGCTGCAAGCTGTGCAGATGCCAAGCCCACAGTTGTAACAGTTGTGGCGTTTCCGCATGAAACTGAAAGGGTTATGACAGCCAGAGCAGACAGAGATATCTGCACTGGATATCCATTTATGAAGGCATATAACAGCAGTGAAATTCGAGCCACACACTATGCTTTTCACATGCTTCTCCTTCAAGAAGGAGACAAGTGTGGGTGTGTTCCTGTCTTCGTTGTCTCCATGCCCGAGTTGGCCATTAGCACCTTTACCCCATGTGTAAACCTCTGCTTTCGACGTCAAAACAGCAATGTGATGTGAGCCACATGCAATCTCTTCCACGCAACAGTTTGCAATGCTACCTTTTATACAAGTTGGAGCCTTTCCATCTTTTCCCATGGTGTATACGTTTCCTGAGGTCGTAAGAGCAACAGTGAGCTTGTTCCCACATGCTACCTGAGAAAAATCAGTGTCAACCAACGAAGATATGCGTTCGGGAACCAGCCTTGGTTTATCATCACCATGCCCTAGCTGCCCGTATTCTCCGTCCCCCCACGTGTAAAGCTTTCCAGCGGAGGAACTGTACAGCCCTTGCCCTGAGGTGGAAGATTTATATACTAGTTTAACCACAGCTGCAGTGTGCCATACACCACAAGCAACGTGCTGCGCATGTAGTCCCTTCAAAGCTTCCACTTCTCGTGGAATGCTGGTTCCACTACGATCACCATGGCCTAATGCACCAAAGGTTCCATCTCCAAATGTAAACATGTGGCCGGTTGAGGTAAGGAGAGCCGTATGCCAAGGTCCACACGAGACGAATGTGATTTGGAAGCCGTCTGTAGGGCCATTGACCCGTTTGGGGATCCAGTGACTCACATCAGTTCCATGCCCAAGCAAGCCACATCCAGAAGATCCATCACCCCAAGTGTAGAGGTC
The DNA here is from genome assembly GCF_023119035.1 of Salvia hispanica. NCBI lineage: Eukaryota > Viridiplantae > Streptophyta > Magnoliopsida > Lamiales > Lamiaceae > Salvia > Salvia hispanica. The sequence continues at coordinate 19,061,923 of NC_062966.1, forward strand.
GCCCGAATGTGTAACTGCACAGGTATGATAATCGCCACATGCTACCATTTCAATGGTCTTCCCATTAAAAACTTCAATGAGCTTTGGGTGGAAAATGTCTGTTTCCATGCCATGCCCCAGTCTCCCTCCAGCCTCCTCACCCCAGCTGTACGCCTCCCCTTGTTTTGTGACTAAAATGGCGTGTCTCTGCCCACAAGCAATGCTTTGCACATCAAGTACCCCTGTCGAATCCAAGGCCTTGGGAACTAGAGCATCACTTTTTTTAATAAACGATTCTTTAATTTTAGTAAGACCGCCTCCCATTACTCCGTTTCCAGTGCCTTCTCCCCAGATGAAAACATCACCCAAGTTATCAAAATCCTCATTATACGAACCTTGACTCGATGAACTTAGAGCACTAGAGAGGCTCACCCTGATTGTTTCACTCCCAGAAGTTCGGGCATTTGTGTTTTCTGCGGCTCCAGCTGAATGCGGAGTGAAACAATGCGCAGGAGACTCAGCAAATAGGTGATTCTTGCTTGAACCAGTGAATGACAAAACCTCAGCAAATACTTTTCCTAATCTGCTCTGAGGTGTGCTATCCAATCGTTGGTGGTGCTCGCTCATATCCTGAGCCAACTAAATCAATGAAAATGGAGAGCAATTAGATAAGGACAAAGAATGAGCAGATGGAACACAAGAGGTGGAAAATGGAGCTCACAAATGAACTTGATCGAGAAACCCTCCAAATGCGAGGACTTTCAGATGATGCAGTGTCGCTCCTTGCTTCGTTTCTTACTTTCCTGTGGCTACCACGCTCAATTAGAGCTTTTAAACCAACAAACCAAACCTCAGCTTCGTCCTTGTCTTTACATATCTGTAGAATTTGAAACAACATCTGTATAAATAATTACCCTCATCAAATGCTTAGCATCAAGAGAACAATCAACAACCCAATGAAACTATGCATGGTTTCTACATGTGACAAGATAACAACCTGAAACTCACCAAATCCAAGGATCTGTCATTATATATCAGAGAAAAGGATTGGTATTCCTTCTCTGGCCGAGGATACCGCTGAAATACTGCCTGCAAAGAGAAAAATGTAGATTAGTTCACAATAAGTTATAACTAGAAAACAGATTAGTTCATTTGGGTTGAACAAACTTAAATGCTCCACATTCTGCACATGAGTTATAAGAGTAGAGAAATACTACGGTCGTACTTACAGTCCTCTGCCCGGGAATTATCCGGGAAACATTGCGTAGATCAAGGTGTTTCTCGTCTTTTCCATAATACCATATCAAGGTAGACTCATCCTGAAATATACTCAGACTCAGCTTGACTGAATAAACATGATTAAATGCCAATTAGAAGATCAATATAATCCGACTCAACGGCCTAAATGCAACTAGACTTGCAATGACAAGCAGCCTTCATATATTATGATTACCACAGAAAGCAACAACATACCTCATCTTCACCAAATTCATATGAACAAATGTACAATAATCAAGGAAAGTAGCTCACTGTGGAAAGTCGAAAAGGACAGAACTTTGGCTTCCCTCTCCGACCATACTTCAACAAGTGTGCTCCTTTCTTTAGAGATGTAATGGCCTAAAAAGAAAACACTTTTCCAATATAATTTCACACAAACTTGCAACAATCTCATAAACACAATTATTACATACCTGATCAATGTCTCTTTCAACAACACTAAGCCTCTGCAAATCAGCCATTCACGTTCCAATGTAACTATGTGTAACAGTCCATTTAGACCAAAACCCATTTGAATTATCACAAAATAATGTGCTGTTCCACCTATTCTGCTCCATCACAATCCAATTTCCTCATCTACACAATCAATCCAACACACCAAAAAAAAAGCCCCTCAAAATCAAAATTCCCTCTTCTTGAAATGCAGCTCTAAACAAGTATTTTCTTGATTCATATCACGATTTGCAGCCATGCATAAAATCACAACGGCGAACGAGTGTATTTCTTCTGCAGTGAAACCCAAAATTGTTGTAGGCGTTACAGAAGAAAAGAATAAGGGGTGGTGGGGTTTTCTTGTGTGATGAGCTCAAATCAAATTAAATCAAGAAACAATTTAGGAGATTTCTTGAAATGAAAAGGGTTTTTTTTTTTTGTGAGAAGGGAATTATGGGATTTGGAAAGTGTTGAATTTTCAGGGCGAGAACCCTCAAACAAACGTGCATACATACATTCGTGTTCAATTATCTCTCTGCCCTGCATTTCTAAATCTCAAGAATTCCTATTTTTCCGCGAAACAGCCATGTCAGCAACTGAAAAGTCTGAAAATCAGTTTGTAACTTGGATTCGATGATTGAGATGGATTCACTTTTGTCATTTTCGTTACTCTCTTTATTGTCTTTGACAAATAAAGCCAAAAAAAGCAATTCATTATCCCGATACAACACCTTCAATTTTTGCACTTTGTTTCCATTGTAGGTCATGCTCTGTCTGCTCTAAATAAATTTGTTACTAGTACTATAATTTTAAAAATAAAACTAAATGAGTATTATGAAATTTATTGGTGATGGCACGTTATTTATGGATCCAATCATAGACTGATAGACATGTTTTGGATTGAGTGTGATATAGTTTTACTTGGTCAAAATTAATTGGAATATGGTTGCGAGTTACGAGTGATTTGTTTTTTCTCTAAAATATGAATTGTTTTAACACCTAATTGTAGTTCCCTAAAAAATAAGATAACAACTCATTTTGGTTAAGTTGGGTGTGGATACATTCTACTAGGTTTGGTCAACTGCTATTTGTTTCTATGTTAAATATTCCTATCGAAATGAAAAAAAGCAAGACCATGTTTGGTTGGCAGGATTATGTCTGGGAAAGTAATCTGATTCCTTAAATTTTAAATTCGTGTGTTTGTTTCGGTTTTTTATCAAACTGAGAAAGTAATCGGAATCTGAGAACAAGGAAAGTTCTAACTTTTCTTAGGTATTCTTTTTCCCAGTTTTAGGATTCTTACATATTTAAGCAATATAGTATAATTTTATTAATAATAATATAATAATAATAACAATAATAATAATAATTACAATGTTTTTAAAATAATTTAAAATTATAAATCATACTTAATTTCACTATAATAAATAACTATAATTAAAATTATCATAATTATAACTATATTTTATAATAATTCATAATAGTAATAATTTATTAAATATTTAAAATATAATTATATAATATAAATCTTATAATAAATAATAACTATTTTATTTTATAAATTAACAATTAATCAATAGAGTCATAATGCAATTTTAGTTTATAAAATTTATTCAATTATAATATCCGTAAATATTATAATTATTATATTTATTATTATAATACATGAGTATTGTACTATAATACTCCATGTAACTATAATTATATTATTATATATTATGATGGATAATCCATATTTAAACTATCAATTGTAATAATAAATATAATAATATAATATTATTTTTTTTAATTAATAATTTATTAAAAAATTTATAATATTATTCTTTTTTATAAGTAAAAAAATAATAAGTATATTTTTAGTTTGGTGTTTAAATTAAATATAAATAAGTTGCTTGTTCATATTTAATGACCAAAGATTGCATAAATGACGAATTGTTATTATAATAGTAGTAGTAGCATACATATAGGTAGGCCTGTCAAATTGGGTACCCGCGGATACTCGATCCGAAATTTTCGGGTACCCGATCCCGAAATTCCCAAAATCCAATACCCGATACCCGACCCGAATTTGATTTCGGGTACCCGGATACCCGACTCGGGTATCCAGTCCCGAAAAATCGGGTATCCAGTCCCGATTGTAATTTTTTTTATTTTTGAAAATTAATTACAAACTTTTAGAATTTATTTAATATTATTTAATTCGAATTTAATACAATATTGAAGTAGTTCTAATTTTTAGAAATACTAATTCTTATAGTAGTTCTAATTTAAAAGAAATAACTACAAACTTTGAACAATATAAAATTCATAAGTTATACTTACTACATATTAACATCTTTCATCCATCTACAATAAGTCAATAACCATCAAAATTCATAAGTTTAAACATTCATCCCTTATAAACATCACAATTCAATCATTCATAAGAATCTAGATCTAAAAATAACATCATCAAAGATTCAAAATTCAAAATATTACATGTCAATGAAATTAAAATATAATTAAAAAATTAAATTACATATATTAAACGCTAACTCTTAAGTATTAATTAAAGTATTAAGTATTAATTAAAATATAGTTAAGAAATTAATTATATTTATTTATAATAAAAACATAATTTTTTTAATTTTTTTAAAAAATCGGATAATTCGGGTATACCCGATATCCGATCGGGTAACCCAATACCCGATAACCCAAAATTCTTACTATCCGATCCCGATCCGATACCCGAAAAATCGGGTTTTGGGTATCCAATTATCCGATTTTTTCGGGTTCGGATATCGGGTATCCAATACCCAATATCCATTTTGACAGGCCTACATATAGGTACTCCCTCCGTCCGCCATTAGAAGTCCCATTTATGGACGACACGGGTTTTAAGAAAAATGGGTGAAAAAAAAGTTAGTGGAATAAGAGTCATTTGTATTTATTAGTTTTAAATGAAATGTGAATAGAATGAATTAGTGGAAGGTGAGACCCTATTACCATTTATGGTAAAAGTGAACCAAAACTCCTATTCGCGGACGGACTAAAATAGAAAAACGGGACTTTTATTCGTGGACAGAGGGAGTATTTTGTTGGTAGTTTTTATGTTTTATTTTAAATAATCTGAGATGCTCCTTGCAATTAGGAATATTTTCCACTATTTCCTTTCAAATACGACAATACTATCTTCACACATATATGAAAAATTGAAAAGTGCGTCAATGTAATTAAATTAATAGTAGTATATAGAGTAATTAAGTTAATGTTTATATATTGTACTCAGGTCAAGGCCCAATTTCATGCGGTTGGTTTTGACCCAATCCTTCCTATAAAATTAATAATCATTTATCAAATTTTCACATGGTAAGTTCTTTTTCTATCAGGTCTTAAATCCATATCGATATGATAGAAACAGTCCAAGTAATTTAACAACATTTAAAAATTAATATTACATGCTATAAATGGTTAGTTTATATTAAATGGATATCATAAATTAACATATAGTACTAGTAGTATTTTATTCCACCCTAAATAACATTTACACTAGAGTAATATCATGAATTGAACATCAATAACTAAATACTCCACCCATTCAAAGAAAGTCTTAATAATATTTGCTTATTCGATCGATTCGATTATAGAGAAGAGCTAGAAGGAAGACAGATGTGGAAGCGGCACAAGAATGAGGAGAACGCAGAGGTGGTGCGGCGCGAGAGTAAGAGTCGAGTTAGTGAGAGACAAGATTAGTTAACAGAAAAAATATAGAATTAATTGATTAACAGTTTGCAAATTATAAATAATAAATATTAAATAAAATTTTGGACGTTCACAAAAAAAATTGTCTTATCCTATTTACATTATCCTCGCCTGCATTTCTTTATTTCAGTGTTCCTCCTACCTAGCTAGGACTATTTTGTTGATCGAGAGTATTAATTAACAAACTAAAATCCAATAATATAAATTATATATATGTCATAACTCATAACTGAGAATAATCAGTCATATTTAATTATAAAATTAAACTAAACTAAAACATAAATTGGAATTCCTAAATTCCAATTTTAATACAGATATCGTCAGCAATTAATTAATCCATATCCTTGTTGAGTTTCTAAACTCCAGCTCTCCAATTCACATTAACAAACTACACAAACACTTCCAGTAAATTAACCCAAACATACATGGTGCAACAACTCAAAATTATGTAAAAACCACCAAGTAGGTGCGAAAGAACACAGTTCACACACAACAAATTACAACGGTCAGAATTAGATTAAAAAAAGCTTAATTAATTAAATCAACTCATTAATTAATATTCATAATCATCATGGAAGATCGAGTAGCTGCTCCTCCTGCTCCTCGCTTCTCTGTCAGCCTACTCCAAAAATAATAATCAGATTATTAAATCACACTAACACAACCAATTTAAGAAAATAAAATAAAATAAAAAAATTTACCCTAGCAATGAGCCTTTCAAACGCCTCAGGTCCATTTTCCTGAATATATTTTTCAGCAGCAGACAAAACATCATCTGGCTTGCTAAACACATCCTTTTTTCTTGGGACGTACCACATTTTAATCTGAGGATTTTTGTAGAAAGGTCTGATGAAATTGTCATACACGTAAGCTGCACCGTTGAAGTAGGGCAGCACCAGCCAGCACACGCCCGCCAGCTTCGCGTAAGACCAGATCGGAAACCTGATTCATTGTGTATATATAATAGCTCTATTAAAATAAATAGCTAGGATGAGAAATGTTTGATCATAAATCTTTTATCAATTTACCACTCGATGAGTTTGGAGAATGTGAGCTCGAATAAGGTGATGAGAGAGTAGAGCACCCAATATGTCAGCCATTGCTGATCGTCTATGCGCGATTTAGTCTCGATGGCCTTCACCGAACAATACCTGCCAAATATTTCAATTCATAAATAAAGACAGACCTATTTTGATATTTTTTCAGTTACTTATAGCGATATTTTTTCTATTTACGGACTAATTTTGAAGTTCACTCTATTATACTATAATGGATGTGGAAACAAAGGGAAATGCGACTTACAGAGGATAAACGAGAGAAACCAGAGGCCTGACGAGATCGCACCACGATTATTAGATTGTAAGATAATTAAAGAGAAAAATATAGGTTTGTTGTGAAAGAAAAGTGATACTTACATAGCAAGAACATCAATGTTCTTTGCCACAACAGTGAAGAGATTGTCTCCAGAGCCCATGTTTTGAGATTAATTTCTTGTTGAATTAGGTAGCTTGAGATGGTGAGAGAGATTGAAGAAAGAATAAGTGTAGCAACTATCAAGTGATTGGCTGAGTGTATGGGGCAGTAAAACACAAGAAAAGGTGTGTAATTGCAATCATTTATGCGTGTTTTCTGCATACTAAAGTTTTCAAGTGTGAAAGGAGGGAAAATGTTACTTACAATCCAAATGCAAATTTCTCTATTTTTTTTAAAAATTTTGTTAAACATTTTCGCATGATATATAATTTATTTTAGCACTATGTCTTAAACTTTTCATTTCATCTCCTAATTTTTGTGTTGTTGTTAGTTTCACATGTTTAACTAGTTTAGTACTTGCATGGATAAGAAGAAAAAAGGAAACAAGATCCAAATTTTAAAAAGTGAACTTTGAAACTGCACAAAAAGGTGAAGAAAATGTGGGAGCCAAATTGATGATGGAGAGAATCTTATGCTTCGTCAAGAAAGAGGCACCGAAACTTTGACTTAATGGACACTACAAAGGACTTATGTTGGACTTATTTGGTGTTGTTCGATTGCCATAAGCCCATAATTAATTATCTTAGGTGTCGTTATATTGTCATAACTAATTCATTTTCTGAAAATTTATTTTTTTATGTGTCGCTTCTGTTGCAATAACTAATCATCTTATGATAGATCATCTACAAATTAAGTTATAAGATTATTCTAGTTAGAGGGGGTGACTATGACTAATTATCACATGATTATGAGATTATTCATCTAGGATTAAGTTGTGAATTCAATCTCATAAACCAAACATAATATATGTTTAATCCCGAGATACAATCTTGCTAATTTATCATATCGTTAAGTTAATAGAGAATTTTTTTGGTCATGCATAACTGTTTGCATATTCATATAAGAATATGAAACATTCGTCTAAAGCTGTTAGATTGGGCAAAATGTTCAACGATATATATACTAATAGTAGTTAACTAATAATCTAGCTACCTATATTTAGTAAATGAGTCTCACATTATATGTACTTATTCTCATTCATATTTAATTTGATTATAAAATTAATATTCTCAATCATATTTACTGTAAAATTAAAATATATGAATCTAATTCACAATTCACAACTTTATCACTCATACTATTTCTTTGTATTTTTTAAAATTCATACCAAGCTAAAGAGACGGACTTTAATTGTTGGTAATTAAAATCACAAATTATGTTAATAAGTTAATAATCTATTGGCTTAGAGTTCAAATTGGAACCCCTTCCCATTCCTCAGATTAAAAAATTAATGGACCGAAAAATGCCCATCATTAATTTGTGAGGTAACCCAACATTCTTTTGTAATTCAAATCATGATTTATAACAGAATTATTTATCTATCAATTCAGGATTGTAAACCGGTCAGTATAGATGTATCGCGAAGGAGGAAGAGGCCAAAATATGCTCTTAACAAAACACAAAAGATAATGTGAAGAAGGAAAAAAAATAAAGAGAATATAATTGCTTTATCTTGGAGATCATGATTAATTATTCAACTAAAGAAGAGGCTACTTAAAACATTGTGGGTGAACGGGTTAGGAGAGGACCCTACAAATATAATAGGGAGTAGTATTTTTAATTATTAATGGGTGCCCAAAAAAAGGGAATGCCTAGCAAATTACAATGAATGATGTTTATAGTTCAATTTTATTTAGTGAGTGATAGCGTCACAAAATTAGGAATTTTTGTTAAGCAAATTGGTCCGATTATTGGGTCTCCTACGGAAATTAGTTCACGACTTTGATTACATCTATAATTGTTGTGTTTTTAAATTTGAAGGCGCAATATATCGCAAAAACCTTGTCGTCAAGTAATCTCTCAAGTATTTTAATAAACTAAAAAGAGTAAGTATTTTATTTTCCAAGCACTTGACACAAGTCATCTTCAATTAGATCGAAAAAATTAAAATATATTAAAAAACAAATTATTCTAAAGGTCGCAGAGACTTCGCTCTTCTACGGTTGTCCTTGTACTACATTTGTACCCCTAATTAACTTATTTATATGCACTGCGCAATTAAATTACATATTATTGTCGAATGATGATTAAATCCATTTTAAAATAGGATGAAACGATCTACGAGCCCTAAAATGAGGTAAAGTCAAACAAATGTGTGTTACACAGCATGAGAGAGATTTGTGCTTCCCCTGCGACAAACAATTTTGTTCCCTAAAGCAAAAAAAATAGGTTATTATATTCGTAATGTTCCGTAATTAGTGCTTCTCTTTCTTCTAATGCCCTCCTAATTTACGCAGACCAAGCAAAATGTGTCACTTTTCCATATTTCCTGCGCCAAGCCAAAGGCTAAATCGTACTCGTCAAAATTTTGGAACAAAAAAATCAATTTTGTTTTGTCAACATTGGAAAACGAATATATAAATTGAGACATGGTCCATAAAAAAAAAAGACATATATATATATATATATATATATATATATATATATATATATATATATAACAACAAACTTTATTTATGTCAACTATTATGTCAACAACAACATTTTACAAATAATCAATGTTAACAACAAATATTTTCATGTCAACGACATATTATTTGTGTCAACAACAACGATTTACATATAATTTATGTCAACAACAAACGTTATCATGTCAACGAACTATATAATTCATGTCAACGACCTATATAATTCATGTCAACAGCAACGTTTTACATATAATTAATGTCAACAGCAACATTTACGTATAAATAATGTCAATCTATTAGAAAATGCCAAAAATTAGAAACAAATCACAATTGAAGTCTAAATACTAAAATTGAATCTCGTTTCCAATTCAAGAACTGAGAATTCATCTATTCCTAACCTGCGAAGCAGAATGCAATATGATTAAGCTTGATTCCCCAATCGAGTCTCCAACGTGAACTCAACTGATCGTCTTCACCGCATTGACACTCTCTTCTTTTTGTTCTTCCAATTTCTCCATTTCTTAGTGGATTGCATCGATTCCAATCCACAATCTCATTCAACTCACCAATGAGATTTTGATTCCAACTTCACTTCCAATTGAGTTGATTTCTCATCTTCTTTCGGCAAAATCCCCCAATTTTTGAACAAGATAAACCGTCAATTTTCTCACCAGGTCCAAAAGGAGAAGATCTTTTTCCATGGTTCTCATAAGGAGGCAGCAAATCGGGAAGCCAGACGGTGGCTTCTCCTTCACTTGCGATTCTCCGCCGCCGCCCTCCGCCGACAGTTCTTCATCTTCTTCTTCCGCCTCCTCGCTCACCAGTCACCACTAAAGCTATTCGAGCATCTTCGGCGTACAGGGAGTCGTCGCTGTCTTCTGTCTATGAACAGTCGGCTCTCTCTTCTCCGCGCGGTTCTGCTCCTTCCGCTGCTAAGGTGCGATTTTGGCTGATCTGCTCCGAATCTCGCCTCCGCGCCGCCGCTCTGGAGCACAATCTGGGAGAAATCTCACAGAAATCGCCCAAATCGCCAAACACAAGCTGAAAACCCTAATTAAAACATGAAATTACCATTATGCCCTTTCATAATTAATTAATCTAAAAATATTTTTTGTGTGGCAAAATCTGGACCACTCATTTAATAAAAATGAGTGGCTGATATTGCATCTCATTTCTCAATTACCTTAAAAAATCTCAATTGATTATGGACCTATACAATATATATATATATATATATATATATATATAGATATATAGGGTCTTGTTAGGATGAGATTTTTGGGCATAATTGAGAAATGAGATGCAATCTCAG